>NC_062526.1:20046851-20316851 GCF_022655615.1 Tachysurus fulvidraco | reverse complement strand
TAAGCTTTGCTACTATTACTGTACATGCTCTCGAAAAATGTATTTTAACGCATAGCATAATCGTTTGGTGTGATGCGATGTCATCATTACCGTTGTCCTGCAACACCAACATCTACCACCCATCTTTTACGCCTCCGTCGGTGTAATGAACCGATCGATATATAATATTCGTATGGGATATTATATACCAGGTTTATTCTGTCTGAGCTAAAGAACTGCTTATGTACTGATATCGTCATTCGGTGCGATCCACCATCATGTGGTGTAACCAGAAATGACTGTTTAAATTAAATTGTGTTTTTATCAATTATTGTTTACCGACCATCTAAAATGTCCGAGAATATTTCTGTATGTTTTTTGAAGAGCAAATCACCATGAAGTCGCACCACATGACCATTAGCGTGCTAAATTCTGTGCTAAAATGCTTTGTGCTAAATTCACCTAGCTGCATGTTTTATGTAAGTCCAAGTATACAAGACATTCTCAATGATTCATCAGCTCAGCATCTATACACTGTTGTACTAAATTATCAGTGACCCTATAGCAGGATCACAGGGTCTGAGCAGTTAGAAAGAGAAAGCCGTGTCCGTTTCTCCGCTCGTTGAGTTTATTAGGTGGCTGTCAGACTCGTTAACGGTGTGTTGTCTCCACTCGTGTTTGTGGTGTTAATGAACATGACATCGAGACGCAGCAAAGATCGGACAGCTGTTCGTTACAAGGGGCTTTGTCACTGTAATGAAATTCAGCAGCTCCATGTCCAAGGCCCTGGTTTTCTCCCAGATTAGCGTGGGATGTTGCCACTGGTTGATGTGTGAGATCTAGGCTGTGACTGCAGTGTTATAGTCACTGGACTGGTCTGTAGTGCTAAAGCAGGAGCTCGTGAAGGTCATGAATGATTACAGGTCGTTGAAATGTCCATCTCAAGTACTTTAAAAAATGTCCTTCTCTTCTCACAGCTACTAAGAAAAGGAACATTATCAAGTTTCTGCAAACTGAAGCTTTCACCAGAATACATTCCAGATGCAACATTTATTGTAATATCTGAACAATTCATTAAAATAAGCGACTAAAAGCTAAAGCACTATTTCTTCTAATAAAACTTGCATTCCTTGACACACCTTTTCAAAACATTTAGGAGGTGTCTGAAAGGTCTGTTGAACTCCTATTTTATTTGTCATCCATCTTAAAACGATTCATAATAAATAATACACAAAGACACGTGTGACTCGTGACGATGGCAAAATCGGTGCCATTGTACATCTGAAAGGATTAAACACAACATTCACCAGACATCACGTCAGATCCAAAACATCCCCGTCCAGCAGGTTTCGAGATAGTTCATACACAGTGAAGTTTGAACACACACAAGCTTTTGATTCTTGTTAAAACTTTCCGCTGTCATCATGACTGTTGCCATGATCTATGTCACGATTGAAAAACTCCTTGATCTGACACTTGAACCTATTTTTACTAATCTAGAAATGGTCAGGATTCAAGGTCAGGATTCATTATTAGGCCCCTAAGCAAGGCCCTTAACCCTCTCTGCTCTAGGGTTGCTGCACCATATACACTGCAGTCATTAAATCTGCCCTGTGCACATCCATCACCATCTGGTTTGGTGCAGCAACAAAACAGGACAGAAACAGACTGCAACCCACAGTAAAAACAGCAGAAAAAAAATAATTGGACTTGTACGACACAAGAACCAAAAACCGGGCATGAAAAATCACCACTGACCCTTCGCATGCTGGACACAACCTCTTTCAGCTCCTCCCTTCTGACAGGCGCTACAGAACTTTGCTTACTAAAGGCAATGACCCTGATCAACAACTCAGCATAATTATATTCCCTGCTTCATATCTATAAGTACAGCATTATCAGGACTGTCAGTTATCAAATCATCTGTATATATTACACACACTACTGCTGCTGTATATTGTACAAAAAGCATAATATTGCACAATATTGTTATTTGCACTCCCACACTTTATGTACATAACTCATCATTCATATTCTATATTCATATTTAATACTCATTGTGTCTATATCGTATCTCATCGTCTGCATTGTCTGCCATAGTTTGTATAGTATTGTGTTATTTATGTCTGTACTTTTGAGAGTCACAAACAGCTGGAACCAAATTCCTTGTGTGTGTGAACACACTTGGCCAATAACCCTGATTCTGATTCTGATTCTGTCCATGGCTGAGCCTGTGCTCTTACCCCAACCTCCAAAACTGAGATATGTAAAGAAAGAATTTCTCTGAACTGTAATGTATATGTGAGAAAAATAAAGGCTGCTTCTTCTTCAAACATCGTGAACCTGCTTGTCAGGAGTGAATGAAATGATCCTGTGCAACACTTCGAGATGTTCCACACAGATCAAGGTTGAAAAACGTGAGAATAAGGAACCCTGTGGAATGAATGTCATGTATTGATTACAGCTATTACGCCATAAAGCATCTACTGGTTTCACTACAGCCTGCCTTCTGTTTAACCGTGTACTGTGCTGAACTTTTACTGGATCTACTATGTATGTAGGGTGGATTCAGATATACTGACGTTCGGGAATTTCCAACCCCAACATGTTAAACATAAACATCCAAAAAATCCACAGGACACTCCTTCATCCATCATCATTCCACTCGTTGGTTGTTACGACCGTCACATTTAACTGCTCCAGAAACAAGTTCACCAAATCAGACACTGAGAAAATGATAAACCTTGATTTCTGCAGACTGAATACATGGACATGACTGCATCAGCCTGTGTCAACAGTTTAGGTTGTTGTTGTTGTTGTTGGTGGTGGTGGTGGTGGTGGAACAGTGTATAAAATATTGGCTTGAGACACATCAGGCCCATTATTGATATGAATATCAGCGTCATTTGAATGCCACGGTTTATCTCAGCATTGTTCCTAACTATCCCACCTCATATGATAACGCTCTATGACACAAAGCACAAGTCGTCTCAAACCAGTTCAGTGAACATGACGGTAAACTCAGAGGCTTCTGGACACCTGAATTAAACACTGGCATGTGGCAGAACGAGAGATTCATGACTGCGAAGCTGACAAATCTACAGCGAATATGTGACACAATAATGACTCAAAGAAATGTTTGAAAAACCTGATGGACGTATGTCACAATTTATACAAGCGGGAATTGTTGGTTTCTTGGGCTGGTTGGTCATTTGGTTTTATATATGTTTTTTATTCATTTTGGTATAAAACAAAATAATTGGTAACAGAAAACCATGTCTCCTACGGAATACGTGGATACACACCGCCGTCCTTTTCAAAAATTCCAATTATTCTACATTAAAGACATTTTATTGAAAACTCTATAAATTTGAAATCTGAGAGGAACTTTGTTTTCAATTAGGCCACCATTTGCTTTTTTAGATCAATTCAGTACGAGTCCATAAATGATCCCAGACCTTTATCGGTGGTTGGTGCAGAATGTGTGTGAAGATGTTAGTAATAAATGCATTTCTACGATAAGAACATTACTGATACTATTCTGTGTTACTTTGGGTTCAGATCCTGATTGACATGTTAAAATGACAAAGAGCTCAATAAAACAATACATCAAAATGCATTCATCATAACCTTCACTTTGAAAGCTTGTGGATTTAGCAAAAGGAACCAAGGCCAGACTTTAGCTTCAAAACACTTGCTCGCACTTTTAGAAGTGCAATGAACTTGAAAAGAGTCGGGTGGCAACGACAGCTGTACTAGAAGAGTCCCCCTAGAGTGTCCCCCCTTACACAGGCGGAGAACACGTCATGGAACATTCCCGGAACGAGCCAGCGTCCCACCCACTTTAACTCAGGCAGGCGCGCGCACACACATATACATACACACACACACACACACACACACAGCTGACAGACAATCTCTGTACACAGTGTTCGCAACACGTCCATAAGTACACACAATTAAATAAATAAAAACAATAAAACAATAAATAAATAAATGATAATAACGGCATTATCCCTGACAAGTTCGCACGCGCGACCCAGTGAACCCCAGCCGCTCCCCAGTCCGTGCAAATTCCTCGGGATATTACGCAGCATTCCCGCTATCAGCTCGGAAGCGTGTGGGTATTCCCCAAAAAAAGATGGATTATTCCAATAAGCATAAAGCGCACACGCTGTAATAAGAATGCACAGAGAGGCAAAATATATATATATATATAAAAAAAAAAAAACTCGAGCAGCTCGCGCTCAGGCACTAGAGTGTAGGATCTCGTGCGCTTACCGTGATCAGGATTTCGCGTTATGGAGCGTCCCAGAACATCCCGAGCGGGTGTCAGTCCTCCTGGAGGAGCTACCAGCTGTTCCCTTAGCCGGGCGGAACAGATGTGGACAGTGACAGGAGGATGAGAAAGTCGGACAGGTGATGCACATGAAGACGTCGCGAGCTGCCGTTAACGCGTATTGAGAGCAAACAGTCCGGTTCGTTTCGGGAGTTTTGTTGTTGTTGTTGGTGGTGTTTTTTGGTTTGTTGTTTTTTTGTTCGTTTTTTTGTTGCTTCCTGCCCGAGACCGGAGAAGGAGCCTGGATGGAGGGGGGAGACAGACTGGGTTATTCCTAGCACCGCTTCCCAGAATAGAAAAGAAAAAAAAAACGGCTACAGAAAAGAGAGTGGGAGGGAGCGCGAGCGCAGGAGAATAAAACGCGACAGCGTGTAGGTGCGAGCGCGCGTGCGTCAGTTGTGAGCGTTTGTGTGTTTGGCCCGTGACGTCATCGGATCCCCCAGCGCGCGTCCGTACCAGAGTACAAGAGAGCGAAACCGGCCCCGTGGTGCTGTTACCCGATCCGCCTCACGTGCCCGAGCGGCGCCGCGCTTTTGGTTCGCTAGGGAACGCGCATCAGGCAAACGTGCCCGATCTGTACCACGCATGCGCAAAACGGCGCGGTTATGACGTATAAATACATGTAAACACTACTGTACATAATTTTTTTTATTAACATAGAAAATACATAAAGTTTGTTGTTGTTATGAAATTAAGTCATTAAGGGACTAGGATCAAATATGCACCATATAAAAAACTATCCAAACAAAGTTTTCATTCAGTGTGTGTGTGTGTGTGGGTGTGTGTGGGGTGTGTGTGATGGTGTGGGTGTGTGGGTGTGGAATGCTCCTGACTTGAACCCCACTAACACCAGTTTTTGCTAGAAAACCCTGTAGTGTGGGTCAGAATTCCTCAACAGTGACGTGAAAGACTGATCTCCAGATCCTGGAGATGTTTGGTAGCAGCTGAAAGTGGCAAAATCTGCTATTATGTTTACAGGAGAATAACTTTTACATAGAAGTGTTGCAAAACCTTCTTCCTTTGATACATGAACTTTAAAAACACGTTTTGTGTTTCCTCATGTTCTTTTCATGTTCCTCGTGTTCTCCTGGTCTCAAATGACATTTTATATACAGATCCGATAAACATGCAATATAGAGCAAAAACATTTGCATGAGTGTGATGTCATGTGTGTGTGATATTATGTGTGTGATGTCATGAGTGTGAGACCATGTGTGTGATGCCATGTGAGTGAGTGTTTGTGAGTATGATGTGATGTCTTTGAGGTCATGTGCGTAATGTCGTGTATTATATGTATGTAAAGGATTTTATTTATTTCATTCAGAATTCTTTTTCATTAACGCAGGCTTAAACTCCTCAACTGCATGATTGTGTGTGTGTGTGTGTGTGTGTGTGTGTGTGTGTGTGTGCGCGCCCTAACACACACACACACACACACACACACACACACACACACACACACACACACACACACACACACACACACACACACACACAGAATCATGGGGCAGGACACTGGGCTTTCTAAGTGTGGTGTTAAGTGGACTATGACCTAGTCCAGAGTGTCCTCTGTTATAATGTTATCTATGACCTGGAATTCCCTCCTACTCTTACTCTATCTCTCTTTGTTTTGTTTTTTTGGCAATAGGCATCACTGAAATGCTCACACAGCTGAGTTGCTAAAACAATAATCTAGCAAGCCCATGTCAATCAGAGAAGCTCAGGAGCTGAGGCGATTTCACACTCGATTGCTTCGTTCCCTTCACAGCGCACTAGAAGGAAATCTCGGCTTTTGACCCAGAGGCTGTGTTCCAGCTTTGTCTGTGGAGCGTCTTATCTTCCTCCCCTAACTCGTAGCGAATATTCTGATGTGTCTGCATGCAACGTGGAGTTATTTTCTCAGGGGCCTGATACGGATATTCCCACTGAGCCAAACAATTAATCATCAGTTAAACAGCTAAAAAAAACAAAACGCTGACAACAATGAAATTATCTATGATCACACCCATGATTGTGCTATTTTGTTCAGCAAAAGCGTGAATGCTATTCTAAGTATCCTGAGAGGTGTGACTCCCTGTCATGGGACCTACATGTACAATTATTCATCTGAGGCTAAGATTATGAATTTTTAAAAATATTCACATGATCTTGTCTGATCCATGGAGTATTTTGGCTAAAATTAGCGAAGAGATCCGTCTTTAATAAGAGCATTTCTGCAAAGCCGCAGAAACTTATCCGGAATTCATTTTTGGCAAGATGTCAATGACAAGCCCAGACTTAAGAATTGGATCTTCTTAAACCCCTTAATAGGGACTGAAACTCATAGAAACTGAAACTTCCTGCCTGTTTTCACTCTCTATCTCTCTCTCACACAGACAGTGGTTAGATTCAACACCTCAGTCACT
Source organism: Tachysurus fulvidraco (assembly GCF_022655615.1). Taxonomy (NCBI): domain Eukaryota; kingdom Metazoa; phylum Chordata; class Actinopteri; order Siluriformes; family Bagridae; genus Tachysurus; species Tachysurus fulvidraco. The sequence continues at coordinate 20,310,128 of NC_062526.1, read as the reverse complement.
TGGAAAGTGAAAATAAAATGAGTTTTGGAGTTTCTAGTTCCAATCGTCTTGCAAACGAAGAACGTCAAAGCCAGTCGTGTTTTTCTGTCATTTTTCCAAAGAAATCACTTCAAATCAAGTTGATTTATAAAAGTGTGAGTCATTTAACTGCTTGTGTTCATCTAATCAAAACCACTAATGTTAGTCCTAATAATCCTACTTTTAATTAAATTCTCATTGTGTCTACATTTTTCGATAAGTTTCTGTGTAAACATTGCTAGCTTGTCGGATATGTGATTAGCAGGATATCGGAATCTCAACTCACGAACACATATTTGATGGTAGATGAGTGGAAAAAAGCACATTTCAATCAGCCAAACAAACATAAACTGCTAGATGTTTGCTGTAATGTTCAATTTTATATTGGGCCCAGGGCTGTCAAGTGTCACGCATTGAGATTGACAGTCACGCATTTCAGTCTTTTATCATGCTCTCCCGCCACACATCGTATTTCTCAAGCAGAAAAACTTTTTGACTACTTATCATATATTTAATAAGCCGCAGCACCCAAAATGTATCAGTCCACACCACTTAGTCGAGCCTGACACTTATCAGCCAATCAAAAAAAAGAGGCTACACACTAGCCAATCAGAAAATAGCACTATCTGGGTAAGATTTAACACAACAACCAATGGGAAAAAAAATATTCATTAGCGAGGGTTTTTTCGATGGTAGGTTTGAACAAAACCACAAAACGAAACAATCATGACCCTAAAAATGTCTGGGCTTGAGCCGAACTGTTTTAAATGGGAGCAACATTACAAATGATAAAGGTGTCCAAAAAGGCAACAAACACTTACAATAAACAATACACTTACTCTCTCTCTCTCTCTCTCTCTCTCTCTCTCTCTCTCTCTCTCTCTCTCTCTCTCTCTCTCTCTCTTTCACACACACACACACACACACACACACACACACACACACACACACACACACACACATACACACAAACACACACACGCACGCATGCACAAATTAATAATACTTTGTATTTGGATAAATTGCAGTCAGTGATCCTTACCAAACACAACAACTCTCCATTATTGTTTTTTGTTTGTTTGTTTGTTTGTTTGTTTGTTTGTTGTTGTTTTGGGGGGGGTTGCTGTGGGGTTGGAGATGTCACGCTTGCCTGTCTTCAAAACTTGAGGGCTCTGTTGGGCCTCATTTATCAAACAAAAATTTTTATTCTCACATCCATTGATTTAATAAGCAGTCATGTGTACAAAGACATAAAACACTAAATGACTACTAAATGGCAGAAGCGGAAGTTATTTTGATTCTCTTCTATGCGAGTAAAAGTGTTTCACTAGAAAAGTATACAGTAAAATATGGAAAATAGATGTGAATTAAGGGAGACATGAAACTGGAGGGAAAAAAAGATCATGTAGGTCAAGTCACATGACACAGTGAAGCAATGCATTTTGATATTGTGTTTAGTGCCTCAGCCAACAGCCAGATTTCATCCTCCAAAAACAAATCGTAGTGGTGTTTAAACACCATTTCACTCATAAATGTGACCTTCCTCGAACCCGAGACGCTGTGTTGTGTCATGCCTTCCATTTCTACCCCACCATCTCATTGTCATAGCTGAATGATTCGTTCTTAACCACGAGTCTTGACGGACGTTCGTGTGTCGACTCTTCGTGTAAGAATATTTTTCGTTCTTCTTCAATTAATGGCAATAAAAATTATGCTCTCAGAAGGGATTTTTAATAAAGACTCCAAAGTTCTTCTAGATGTCATTGTGGATAAGTTTGTAAATATAATAAATCTAAAAAAATGGAATTTAATAAAATGAATAGAACCTCCACAGAATTTTCCAGCATGAAAGTACTGTACAGACTGAACTCGATCATGTTTGGGTTTATATCTGGGTCAATTAATGTGTGTGAAATCTAACCGAAACTGCAAGCTCCTCCCTGATCTTTGTTCTACCACCTTTCAAATTTCACTTTAACCCCTACACCCACACACACACACACACACACACACACACACACACACACACACACAGAGAGAGCCTTAGGCCTTAGATGTTCCGTAGCCTCAGCAGTGGGAGCTGTCAGCGATTACTCACTGGAATTCCCTTTTACACTCCCTCCTATTCCACACCCAGATTTTATGTTTACTATGTCCACAATAATACATTATTGTAAAGCTCTCGGCTTCTTCTTCTTCTTCTTCTTCTTCTTGCTAAACTACACACTCAGTGCCACGTCATTCTCTGGAATCCCTGATCCTCTTGTTTCCCTGCCAGGAAATTACATAAGAACAGGTTTCACCTAACAAAGGTCAGTGTTGACTGGATTATAAGGCAGGTTGCTAATGGCCCGTGACTGTAAAACCTCACACGGAGACTTACCTTCATGTTTCATCTTCTAGATTTGGTCATAAAGTTATGCCTCACTATCTCAGAGGACATACTGGAAGTATAGACATATGGTTCTGGGACTTTATCAGCACCAGTAACTTTTCAACATGGCAATAAAACAGAATAAATGTATTACAGACCGGTGTAACAGCCGAGGCCTGAACGATTTGTATTAACTAACACGTAGCCTACATGGGTAAAAAGAATTTATAGTAATAATAAAAATAATGCTATGAATCTTTAATGTCCTAATGGATCTGTTTATTAAAGGGATTGTATTTCTGACCATCTTTCTCTTTGCGTTTTCTTAAACGTGTAAATCATCTGGAAGCAGTTAGCTCAAGCGGCTCCACAGTGACGCTACGATCCTCGAGTGTTTTGTTTTCATTGTCGCCTAGGCTTTTTGTCAAGTTTACACAATTCATATTCCTGTCGTATTTGATCTTGATCCTTAAATCCATAAACGCTACACAATCCTGTCACGCAGGTTTGGATGATGTATGTTCTTGTTTCAACATGAGCTCCAGGTTCCGTTCAGATGTCTCTCGAAGGAAGGAAGACCGTCAGCCTCGAGCAAGACGCCTTTCCTTCTTAATGATTGTTATTATTTTTTGTAATTATCTGACATCCTCTGTACAGTGCATTCATGTTTTCTCCTGACGGCGAATTGCTTTTTAAACACAAGGTCTTGTAGTTGCATTAGTCGATGTCATTCATGTGACAAATGGAAACAGGAATGAATCTTTATTAGATTACACATATACATACATTCATGTGTGAGCGCTAATTATGCCTAATTTCACACCAAACAACTTGAAAATCTCAGGCAAAGAAAAAAAAAACAGGGCTCTGAATGTAGTGATGTAGTTAAAGTCCATCATAGAAATATATGATTACTGGGTAATCTTCATGTTCTTCTTTTAGTTTTTCGGTATATTATTTATCCTATTTTCAGAAATCATTTAATCCACATATGATTTTTTACAGCATATTGGGAGGAGGTTAATTTTTATTAAACTCTCACCAGTAAAGTCTCATTTTTTTCATGTTTGTCCCTTCTTTTTCCACGACTCTGTGAAAAGGAGACTCACTTCCTCATCACCGTTTTCCAGGGAATGTGTACTGTTTGGAAAGTTTTTCTCAGTCACACCTGCTTTTCAGACCTTTATATCAAAAGCCTTAGTGATGGACACTCACCTCAGTCAGTGCTCTCTCTCTCTCTCTCTCTCTCTCTCTCTCTCTCTCTCTCTCTCTCTCTCTCTCTCTCTCCCCCTCATCTAGTAAAGATGTGTCGTAGGAGCAGCAGGTCTTTACATTTTTCTAAATATTGTTTATTTTCAAGGAGTTAATGACAAAAGCTGCAACATTTCATACATCATCATCATCATCATCGTCATACTTCAGACCACAGGAAAACAAACAATTGGCCACATTATCAGAAGTAAGCCATATGTATAATTGGCTATATTAGCACACTGGAACAATTCAGTCTAATTGGTCTCAGGTTTGAGAGATATACAGTATTACCGTGATGATCAGATTTCAGAACACCAAAGTAACAATGTGATCAGATTTATAATTCTATGAAGAAACTATGGGGGAAAATATAATTAATGCGTTATTATTGAGAAAATTAGATGTAATAAACCCATTAAAAACACACACCAGGATAGATAGATAGATAGATAGATAGATAGAGAGAGAGAGAGAGAGAGAGAGAGAGAGAGAGAGAGAGAGAGAGAGAGAGAGAGAGAGAGAGAGACCTTTCCATGGTGTATAGGCTCGGACACCACCATGACCCTGACCAGAGTAAAACAGTTACTTAACTTAACAGGACATGAGTTACTGTATACTGCCCAGCACACAGAATAAATTCATCTGCTTCTTCTGCTGTTTGATGGACATGCCACCCCTTCTCTTAACACTGCCTCGTGAGTGTTAGATATGGCTCCCATTAGGATGATGTTATTGAGTAGTTTGGCAGGTCATTAGCCCTTCGTTCGAGTGCAGGAAGAAGAATAGGTGACAGAGCGCACAGCCTTGAGGCAGGATCGTGTGACCAGATGATGGATTTCAGCTCATTTACTGTAATTATTTGTGACTATTCATTAAACTCCTGAAGATCTTCTTACGTGCACTCAGACTTCCACCGTACTGTGTGCTGTAATTAAGGTACCTAGAAGGCACATGCACTCTCTATAATACAGAGCGTTTTTGTTTTTTTACCTTAACGACTAAAGAGTCTACTTTAAATGAAATTTCTTATAATGACTGAATTCTTACTGTAATAATGATGTGTTTATTAGTACACATTACAAACAGTACTGCAATTCCAATAATAATCACCAATACTTCTATGCCTTGCATTTTATATATGTGTGTGTGTGTATGTGTGTGTGTGTGTGTGTGTGTGTGTGTGTGTGTGTGTGTGTGTGTGTGTGTGTGTGTGTGGGTGTGTGTGCGCGGGCATGTGTGTAAAAATTAATAATAACAAAACAAACAAACAAACAAATAAATAATGACCAGTAAAGCCAGCATGTACTTATGTAAACAAATAAATATGACCAGTAAAGACAGCATGTACAGCATGCTGTTTTTGCTTTGTTTGCAATTTTGCTATTTTCTATCAGTTTGAGATTGTTACCGTGTTCTGATTGACTATAGACCAGTTACATAATCCAGTAAAACTCAGATATGAATGAATAAAAATTATAATTAAAAATATAATAGTAAGGCTTATTAGTTTATTCATAATCTGTGCCATGCCTGTGTATGTTGTAAGACTTTGGATTTTGGTGCTGTTTTCTATGAAGTTGTGCTCCTGCTGTCCCGGATCTGAACCCTATTACTGAATCATGTGGACATATTAAAGATAAGCTACAGCCAAGTCCTGGATCTAAAATTCCTATTTGTATTCATTTATACCTGTTTGATATGTTTAACTCTATAACATATCTACATTTGATAATCTTTATGCCTTTAATTAATTAAATAGTTCAAATTAAGTAAATAATTTTAAGTCTGGACCTTTGTACAGGTTATGATATACATCTATGTTATAAAAACTCCACCCAAAACATAAAATCTAAAAAAATGACACAATGCCAAGGACCCAAGAGTATATATTATTAACCCTAATTAGAAAGCAGTAATAATACAGTCCTTATAATTAGACCTCGGATTGGTTCCGAGTGGTAAAGCAGAAAAATCATTGTTCTTGGGGTTTGAATCCTGAATGCCAAGCAAGGAAATCTGTCTGTGCTTTCAGGGTGTCAGGGGCATGTGCTCTTTTTCTGCTGTCAATCACTCCACACTCTCCAGTCTTTGGGATCTGTGATGTCATGAATACAGAACAGGGAACATGGTGTTTCCTCTGAGTCTGTTACACCTCCCTATGAACTACCCTGACCCTTCAGTCTCCCGAGTGAGAATCGGCACATGATGAAATGAAGAAGGAACATCGACTTTGCGTTAAAACGTGCCATATAAGAAGAGCTGATAAGCAAAACCTTGTTTAGACCAAAACATCACAAACATCATTAGTTGTATTATGCATTAATGTTTTGTGTCTTTTGCGCTGAGCAACTTAGTGCACTACACAATAAAGTGTTCCTCGGTTTATTTTATTTATTTATTTATTTATTTATTTATTTTTGTCGTCATCGCTGAAATCTCGGCAAATATCGCGCAAACCCAAGCATGGCAGCTTCAGCTGTTACTATAGCAACAGCATCCCTGTTCTATCTTCCATTCTCCCTCCCCCACCTCATCCAGCATCCCTTCCTCCTTACCGACACAACAGCGGTAGGTAACAGCAGCCGTGCACCATAACGGGGAAATAAACATGGCGCTCATTCCTTCCCAAATCCTAAGAGTAGCTATACTCCTGTCTTACTTCTCCATCATCTGCAATTACAAAGCCATAGACATGCCCGCGCATCAGACATACGGAGGTAGCTGGAAGTTTCTGACGTTCATAGATTTGGTAAGTGTTCCTCCGAACCCAAATGTTTATTTATTCGACACGCAACAAATGCAAACCCTGGAAAACAAAAACAACAACAAAAAACAGATGCATTCCCAGTGTGTAAGTGTAGACTTGTATAAACCGGCCTGGGGGGCTGTGAATCAGAGTGCAGTAAGACATCAAGACTCATTCATTTAAGCTGATCGACAGGAATAAACCTCCGAAAAGAGGGTTTAAACATTAAACTACTCAATATTGCTAATACTGATAATATCAGGGGTCGTTTGCGTTACAATTACAGATGTAGGTCGTGCCAGGTAGCAATCTGCGCATGCGTAAACGTAGGGTGGCGCGCCTGCTGTTTTGTCCTACAAGCTCGTGACTCATGTTTTCCACATAAACAGCTTTTTTTTTTAAATTCAGTTGTAGAACGAATTTAATAGAAACGACACGTGAGGCGGTAATAAAGTCGGGATTTTTTTAAATATATACTGCGTTTAGAAATCTTGAACTTTTTAGACTTTGCCAGCAAATCTCACCCTTAGGACAAATAGTGCTAATAGAAATATTTTTATTATTATTATTATTATTTAAATGCTTTTCCTAAATTGCCTATTTGGTGTAAATGTCTATAGTAGATGTTGGGGGTTTTTGTTGTTGTTGTTGTTTGTTTTTTTGTTGTTTTAGCATTTTCACACTCTAAGAGAAAGAATTTTAGAGATATGAAAGAGTGAATAGAACCATAAGATTGTTTACTTTTGACCTCCAGTCAGGTTCAGATTGACCAGCAGGTCATCAGGAGCTTCAACATGCACTACAATAACAGTCTTTAAAGTGCAGGTCAATCTGATCTGAACACATATAACTAACATTGGCTAAATATTATCTAGTCGACTATTAGCATCACTGTCTGACAAGTGGGGATGTGGTAGCCTAGTGGTTAGACTACACCAAGCTTACACTGCTTGGCCCCTGATCAAGGCCCTCAAAGCTCACTTGTATAAACTGAAATAAAAATGTAAGTCACTATGGATAAGGGTGTCTGCTAAATGATGTAAATGTAAAGTAAAACGGCTACATAATGAAATTATTTTCTCGTCGTTTTAGATTGGTCGGGGTTTTTGTTATTATCCAAAGTTTTGTTTAAAAAACATTTTAGTCACTTACATTACACACAGAATAACATGCTTGAATGTTACATTAGTCCTAAATAATAAATCTGAAATTTAATACAAATTTAATAAAAAACCACTCGTGTCCGGCTAGCGGCTATAGGTTAACGGAAACTAAAGGACGTGGAGAGGCAGCAATTAGCAATTAGCAAAACAGACATGAACATAAACAAGGCAGACAGAAAAGGGAAAAAAATCTTTTAATCTATTTCTCAAGAGAAAGAGGCTTTCTCAATATTTAATTATTAAGATAGAGGTCTTGAACTGTGAAGAAATGCAATGATTTGCTTTAGCATTGTAGGTCCATGTAGCATTATGCAACTCATGCTTTAGCTACAACATTCTAAAACACATAATGTTATGAAAGGTGGCTATTTGAGTTACACTGTTCTTCCTGTTAGCTAGAATCAGTCTGTCTGTTGTCTTTTGTTTTTCACCATTCTTTGTAAGCTTTAGAGGCTGTCTATGAAATCCATTAAAATCCCAGGAGTTCAGGCATCTCTGAAATTCTCAAACCACCCTATCCGGTACCAACAACCAGGCCAAGTTCAAAACAACCTGTTTTTGGGTTTTACTACCCAAATGACTGTATATACAAGTGGACAACATGCTGGCATTTACTCTCATTGTGTGCTATTGAAGGCTTTTTAGTTAACATGTTCTCATGGGTATGAATGAATATGTAAAATTCTCAGTTGCAATCCTATTATTTGCTAGCTACAGTAGCTGACATTACATTTAATTTGAATTAACAAAGAGGAAGTAGTCAATGTGAGGTACTTAAAATCATGAATATTTATACTCCACACAATTTTCATACCTCGAGTGTTTGCTAAGATGATACAGTCAATGAAATTTAGCCAGGTTTATCTGCTCTGCTTTATGTCATCACTTTGTTCACTCATTTCAGTTATAATATCAGCATAATGAGCTAGCTACACACATGAAAATGGGCAAGATACCATAAAAAACACTAGGAATTCCCAGCTGACGGTCTGTTAAAACTGTTTACAGCAGAACACAACATGGATCTGCTACAGAACCTTCAGATCTGTCAACTCTATAAATCACAAAGATTTTAAATGAAGTTTGCTGGGATTTACTCCAAGTTAGAGCTTCAGGTGTGAGTTGAAATGTGTTTTCAGCTTCACGACTAGACAAAACACCTTAAGATGTACATCTGGGTCTTTTCACAGTTAAAAACACAGGAAAGGACAGGATTAAACATTGGTCTGCATCCAGCCATGAGAGATATCTTGGCTTTGCTTTTGAATCCCTGTTATGACATCATTCTATGTACAGTCCTAGGTACTTCACATCAGAGAGGGATAATCATCGCAGATGCTTCCCTTACAGATTGAAGATTAGTTCAAGTTCAAGTTCAAGTTTTCTTTATTGTCAACTCTTTCACATATACAGTATATACACAAAACATAATTGAAAATGTATTTCTCTCAGTCCCAAGGTGCAAAATATTAGCAATGAAATTTAAATAAAGTGCAAGGCATATGTAGATACAGTGAAGAATAAGCAGACCAATGCTGCACAAAGTGACTGGTGCATGTTTTTCGTATGTTAGTGGGAGGGGGGAGTGGAAGGACCTTGGGGATGTGGGATCTGAAGGGGATACAGATACAGATGAAATATTGCTCTCAAGTGTCTGACCAGAAGACATCAACAAATTGAAATCGAGGGCTGTATTTTTGTGTCAAATGCTGACAGGGTATTTAACACTTATCAAGAATGATAGAATTAATATGGAACTCTTTAGGTCAAGATCATTCTTATTGAAGGTAATATCAGATGGCAGTTAAAAAGGGGCTGCAAAAGTGGAAATAGTCTTCCGAGACCATTCATTCATTCATTCATTCATTCATTCATTTTCTACCACTTATCCGAACTTCTCGGGTCACGGGGAGCCTGTGCCTCTCTCAGGTGTCATCGGGCATCAAGGCAGGATACACCCTGGACGGAGTGCCAACCCAGCGCAGGGCACCGTCCTAGACCAAATATAACACAATTTATTATAAATAAATGGGCTTGAATGCTTCTGTTGACAAATAAATACCTGTAGGTAAACTTCCTTCTAGCTAGGGAACCCTTCTTCTTCTTGTTTGGCTTATCACTATAGCATCTGGCATCACAGGACAATGTCATATTTAGGCTATAAGCTATTGTCTAGTGAATGTTTAGAGTGATCCCACAATAGACACTTCTGACCTGGCAACATACAGTAGGGTATTCATTTTCATTTTTTCCTGAGGGAAACAAATACTGCACACTTATTCCTGATGTACGGACATCTGCCTCACAATGCTGCTTTCCCTTTCCTGATCTTTGCCAGATATCTTACAGCAGACTTGGTGTTGTATATTGTAGACACACTGTACTTACACTTTGCCATTTTGTGGCAAAGTTACATTTTGTGTTACATTTAATTTACATTATTACAATAAATCTGGCGACCCTGTGTTGAACTATCCTGTCTGTTACTCTTTTCATTCGTATGAGGCAGGAAAAATACTGATCTTTATTAGCACATGGTTTACATTCAGGGCTTAATCACCTTGTACCATGACTGAGGTGTTTCTATAAGAGCTATTGTTCTGAAACATAGTGCTTCTCCATCTTCACATACCTGAAAGTCTGCTCACTTATTGGGATGTTGTCCATGTATGTGGTGAAAAACTGTGCACAGTATAAATAATCTCTAAACTTTTCACAGTCCTCACACAGCCCACGTAAACACTAGAAACTAGTTTAGCGCTGTGCAAATAATAGTTACAGTCAGCTGGTGTTGGCGTCCTTGACCTGTATATAACGACTCAGTGCTTGCCATCTTGGTGCTGGTTGAGAATGAATCTGAGGCCCTGGTCTGGTACATCTGTGTGAAGAGTGAAGGGAAAAGACACAGCATATGATTCCTGAAGTTTCTGACTATATTCCTATCGGAGGATAGCACACTTTTCCGGCCTGACCTTCATGTGATGTTACTGGAGGCCTTGGATATGAACTCCTCTCATATGATCATTGAGGGAGGATCTTTGTGTAGCACTGAAAAAACATTCAGTTATAACATTTATCCCTCAGGGATTCCAGCATCTCTTCTATACTTCATTAGGTAGGTGTATTGAGAAATGAGGACCCAGGAAGAAGGCTTTCGAAAGACTTTTCAGTGTGTCATTAATAGACAGACACGACACACGCTTCTGGTTTCTGGCACCTCATCACCTTTATACATACTCTCTGGTTCTTGTATCTTGGTATGTAAGTTTCACATTGTCCTAATAAAGCTCAAGGAGTCATGCTGATGTAGACAATAGTGGCTATAGCGGTTACTTCTGTAAAAAATAAAATGTAAGAAAATAAAACAATGAGGTCAAAGATCTTAATGAAGAAGAAGTTTATCCCAACGTAGCAGTGACAAAATACATGAAGTACTTTGGGTTCATCGGAGTCAAGAGGAACACAGGACAAATCCTGCTCAAGCATTTTATACTGTTTTTTCTCTTTGTAGATTAAATGAGGTTTCGCATTGAATGTGTATTGAGCGTAAGAGCTGAGTGTCTCCCACATGGCTGGGTCAGATATTGTGATCTAGCCAGATGTCTTTAAATTTACATTTACATTTACATTTACAGCATTTGGCAGACGCCCTTATCCAGAGCGACGTACATAAGTGCTTAAATCTCTAACATTGAATACATTAATGCTGGTTCACTAGGTTACATACTTAAGATACAATGAGTTTAAAACATTTGTTCAAAGTTACAATGAAAAAGTGTCAACGGTTGATTTTTTATTTTTTTTTTAAATGCAAAAGGTAAGGAAAGAAGTGCTAGTTGAAGTGTTTCCTTAATAAGTAGGTCTTCAACCGCCGCTTAAAAATAGCCAGTGACTTTAGAATGTTAATCATGGTCACGTCACTTTAAATGGTAATCACGGTCACGTATACCCTTTGTTTAGTGACGGTCATTGATGTCCTGCTGCCACTCCAATGCTAACAATTTAAATAAGTTCATTTATTTAGAGTTCTAAACGTATTACCTTATGAGACTTAAGCCTTTCTGGGAATGAGCTCTTTCTGACGTGTATCTTGGAGTGGAATCTGTAATTTCTTACAGTTCCCCCTTTGATGCTTTTGGCCCTGAAGCATCACATCACTTCCTTTATACAGATCACACCTCCCGTCTTGGGCAGGTGCCCAGGTGCAGAAGCCCTGTCTAGGTTGTCCTCCTTCGGCCCTCTGAGAATCTTACCCGTCATCGAAACCTCACCTCATGCACACTGCTTATATCTCCATCCCATAAGGCAAACTTATCACAGGTTTTCTTCTTAAAAATTGGTTCTCTGTAAAATTTTTCTTGTGTTTGGAGCAGAGACACTCAGAAACCATCACAGCCAAGAGGAACGTCCCACATTGATCAATGAATTATCTGCAATCTGACCTCTCAATATGGAACACATACTGTACAGAATAACATAATGCATTGGCAAAAAATGAGAAACACACATATACAAATAGCGGTTTTGAAAGTTACATCCCAAATCAGATCAGAACAGGCAATAACCAAGTCACTATCATGCATTTGTTTAGTGAAAACCTTCCTACCAGACCTTGTTGAGCTTTTTATTAACATAGTATCCGATTTTGGTAACGTAAAATCAAATTCTTTGACATCTTCCACAAAGCCTAGTTGTTTCTCTGGATTCAATGGCATTGCCTGTAGGTGAAATTTACATATGGGAAGTAATATTTTCACAGTGGGCACAGTGGCTTAGTGGTTAAGGGGTTTGGGGTTTGATTCTCGCCTCTGCCTTGTGTGTGTGGAGTTTGCATGTTCTCCCCGTGCCTCGGGGGTTTCCTCCGGGTACTCCGGTTTCCTCCCCCGGTCCAAAGACATGCATGGTAGGTTGATTGGCATCTCTGGAAAAATTGTCTGTATTGAGTGAATGAGAGTGTGTGTGCCCTGCGATGGGTTGGCACTCCGTCCAGGGTGTATCCTGCCTTGATGCCCGATGATGCCTGAGATAGGCACAGGCTCCCCGTGACCCGAGAAGTTCGGATAAGCGGTAGAGAATGAATGAATGAATGAATGAAAGTAATATTTTCCTATGGACCAAGCTGTATCTGGTATTATACAAAATGAGGTATGATTAATCTGACAAAGTCCCAGGTTATCATTAACAAAAAAAGAAAAATGATAGAGAGTTGTAGTGTCATGTTCTCCTGTTTAAAACTATTATTCTTGTAAAATTATTGTGGACATGCACTAGTTTGTAGTTAGTGTGGGGTGTTAGTTTGTCCAAGTCATTACATTCGCAAATAAAACCAAACGTAGTTTTGTCACAGCATTCTGTGTCCAATCCTTGACATATTCCTTATTGTAGCTGAGTGATAAACCTGAGTAGGTTCTTTCTTTCCTTTAATACATTCTTCTGTAATATTCCCAAACTGTCCATGCTCAGTATCTTTTCAAACCCTTGTTCCTTGGGGTTATTTACTTGAAGATGTTCTCTGAGGAGGTAGATGAAGCACCGTCATACCTCAGAAATGCTGTTGTCAAGAAGATCTTATACATTCCTGTCACACTCTCTCTTTGGCACTGTTCATCTGTGTCTGGAGACCATGCTGTAAGGTTCACCAAGACTGGAACATGGATCCATTGTAGGTTGTTGATAAGCACTTTGGGATAGCGTTAGGCACTCTTGTATCTTTAATGTTGCCACTGGAGCTGCCGTCCTGTCCATCCCTACATCCTTATTTCTTTTTGATTAGATCTGAAAAACGCTTAAAAACATAATGAATATAAGACACCCCCCCACACACACACTTTTTTAATAAACACAACACAAAAAAAAACAACATTACAAACACATACAACAGACACTTGCCTATTTACATGGCCCTTATGACTGCCATCAGCCTTTTTATGATATTATTTGATCTACTCTATGTGTAACCATATCTTACCAGGTTGCCCATGTTTAGTTTTGTGGCAGAGCTTGTGAACTGAATCTCTGCATTGTCTCTCCAAGTGAGCAGACCATGGGTCCTCATGCTAATAAATCTTTACTTCATTAATAATTTCACATTTGTGATGGTGCACATTCTGACCAAAATGCAATTTGTTTTTCTTACTGCACCAAATTTGCTGAGTGGCTTGGTGACAAATAACAGGCAAGGAGTTACACGGATTCTTGAGCTTCTATCTCAGTCTGTTTACTGTAGCCTGTAACTGGTTTAAATCAGTTTTAGGGCCTTTTTTTTTTTTACATTCCCTTGAAATATGTCCCATTTTTATTGATGTTTTCAACACCTACTGCTGACACCGGATGGGATCTCTTTGCATTAGCATTGCTGTTGTAAAACTGTGCCATTTTATCAATGATGTCATTGTATTCAGAGAGATTTGTTATAAACATTGACACAGCAGAACGAGTGAGTGGGTCACATTTGTAATGTCAGGATTGCCACTGGAAGTTTTAAATGTCCCCAATAATCTCTCTGGAAATGACATCGGATGCTCTTCTTTTCTCATGTCCACATCAGATATTTTATCCCAGTCAACTGACATTACACCTAGGACTGCAAGCAGTGCCTGTTTCCTCTCGAACTTATTGCCATTTTTTTTTTTCTCGCTCTTGGGCATTTTAGAATCATTTTCAAACTTAGCCCTAAATACTATCCCACTCATACAGTTTATCAACAATGTTCTCTATTCTGTCAAACATTCCCTGAGAGCCGTGCTTTGCGATGTACTTAACAATCAGTTGTTACATGTTTACAATCTTCAAACATTTCTTCAAGCTTAGTCTTAAAACTATACACAACTTCAGTGACTACAGGTCGTGTTATTGTTTTAAACTATACAGAGCCACGGTGCGTCGGGCCCTCTACACTACCACACTGCGTCGGGCTGAATTACGGGTTACTTTAGAATATTAACAGAATTATAACAAACACACAACAAGCTTCAGTTACTTTAGAAACAATGATTCAAACACAACTCTGTCACCACACTGCGTCGGGTTCATTCAGTTCCGTTAGAATCTGTTTTTCTTACCTTTCTCCACTTTTTTTTTTTAAATCCCTCGCTGGGTGACTCGCAAATGTAAGAAATAAAATGTAAGAACAAAAAACGATGAGGGTGTAGATCTTAATGACATAGGAAAAAGAAAAAAATTATTCCAACGTAGCAGTGACAAAATACATGAAGTACTTTGGGTCTATCGGAGTCAAGAAGAACACAGGACAAATCCTGCTCAAGCATTTTATACTGTTTTTCCTCTTTGTAGATTAAATGAGGTTTTGCATTGAATGTGTATTGAGCGTAAGAGCTCGGTTTCATATATTTATTGGTTTGCACGCAAAAAAAAAAAAAAACCTGAAGACACTTGGATAACAATAACCAACATATTTTTTTCTTTTTCCCCGTAAAAAAAACCCCCACAAGCAATAAATGAGAGGGTTTTAGTCAGAATATTAAATAGACAGACAGACAGACAGACAGACAGACAGACAGACAGACAGACAGACAGACAGACAGACAGACAGACAGACAGATAGATAGATAGATAGATAGATAGATAGATAGATAGATAGATAGATAGATAGATAGATAGATATTTTAAAAGAAAGAAAATAAATAAAGAAAAAAGAAAAAACACAAGCAAAAAAAATGCTAAATAAATAAATAGAGCATAAGAGCTGAGTGTCTCCCACATGGCTCGGTCAGATATTGTGATCTAGCCAGATGTCTTTAAATGTTAATCATGGTCACGTACAGCTTGGCTTTGTATTGTTACAGTTATCATCCAATTGGTCACTTTAAATCTTAATCATGGTAGACCCTTTGTCTAGTGATGGTCATTGATGTCCTGCTTCTGCTCCCATACTAACAATTTAAACAAGTTTAGTTATTTAGCTTCTAAATAAACTTCTCATAACAAACCTTGTGATACGTAAGATTTTCTGGGAATGAGCTCTTTCTGATGTATATCTTGGAGTGGAATCTATTTGCATACAATCTGTAAATTCTTACACTTCTCAACAGAAAATAAGACATCATCCAGCTATTATTGTCTTAGCTAGAATAAGAAATAAGCTTAGTGTCTGTTTCAGTGTGACAGAATACTCCTTATCGCAGGTACTTACTGTTTACTTTTACAAAAAATGCACTTTTTTGTGTAAAATGAATCTTAAATGAACGCCTCAGTAACTTCTTGAAAACTGTAGCAGATATATCATATGTGTATCAAACGAATTGGTTTTCTCAAATGTGTGGCATGAGGACTCCACATGAGGATGGAACATCTCCGTCATCTGAGATCAGCAGATCACTGAAGGGCTATTCAAGATCATCTCACTGATTTAGATGTTGTTTCTACAACAAATCAACTAAAAAAAGCTGTGTTAGCATGAGTCTTCTCTGTCTCCATTACTCCAGGTTATCCAAGCTGTGTTCTTCGGAGTGTGTGTCCTGACAGATCTTTCTAGCTTGTTGATGAAGGGCACGGCCAGCGTGGAGCAAGAAAGGCAACTCCGGAAGCTGATTGGTCTTAGGGACTGGATGATGGCCGTGCTAGCCTTCCCTGTAGGAGTCGTAAGTACCCTTACCTCCATTCATTTGTATTTGTTCATGTCATTCATATGCTGGTCAATAACACAAGGTTACTGTTACATAATGATCTTATTCAAATAATGAAGTCGTAGAGATGGGTGTGGATAAATGACACTGATACAGAATGAGTGGATGTTTATTGTGAAAGTTATACAATGATTTGCATTGTGATAAAATGCTGATGATGCCTCTCACAGCTCCAGGGTCCCTGGTTTGATCTGAGCCTGGGTTATATTGTAAAACATTGTAATGTGAAGCTACTTTTTGATTCCTTTCACACATTTGTGTATATTGTAAGCAAAGGGCCATTCACTGCCTTTTCTTTACATTAGGTACAGCTGTTTCTCCAATGCCCACATGACATCAATATCATGGATGCTCATAGCATATTGGTGGCTCGTATGAGATAATTTTGTGGCTGTGATCCTCTCTATTCAGTACACTAACTTTTGTAAAATAGTAAGGCACTTATCTTTCTTGCGCTTGTTTCCCACACTTTGTATGCTGTGTTAAACGTTTTTACAGTATTAGTTTCAACCTGATTCGAAGAAATAGAGCAGCGACTGGCACGTGTTCACGGACGTACACTCACACTCGTTCTCAGTTACACAATTTTCCTAACGCAGCCCTGTGGTGACATTACAGAGGTCTCCTGCCTGCTGGAGCAGCTGTACTTAGATAAGTCCAAACCATCAAAATCACATTAAGATGTTGATAATGATGATGATGTCAGTAATGACTTGAGCAATATGAGAACACTAAGTTGTCAGGCATGCTCAAGAGCGAGATTAAAAAAAAAAGTCCATGTTTAAAACAGCATTTCTGAAAGCTTTTTTGCCAGAAGGCTATTCCCGATAGATAGAGAAATAGCCTGACACTATGGTTCACGCTCCACACCAGGGTTTTTGTGTATGATTATAACGTTTTAACGTTGCCTTAACTTCTCTTTGGCCTTAATAATCCTGTCAGTGACTGATGGAACAGGTACTGGAAAAGTTAAGGGTGCACATCATTGTCTCATAGAGTGTGGAACAGCACCTCCAACATTACGAATCAGTATTTCAGAAATTGTGTCCAGCTCAGCTGATCCTGAACGCCAGAAAAATGTCATAAAACCCATCTCACTTTCCTAAGTCACGTAATATCTTCAAAGAACAACAAATATGGGTTGAGAATGGACAAAAGAAGGCTAAAGAACATTCCTGGAACTGAAGAAAGCACTTTTGTCTTGTTACATGCTCAGCCTAGGCTTGATGTTGCTGTCCAAGTCCAGACAGATGCTGTTGAGTTTGGAGCTGTAAAATAATTGTTTATACCTCTTGAGCATTGAGCGGATGTTATAATGGCTTGGCCAATGGGTTTGTTTATGTCCTGTACCATGTGTCTTTGTTTGTTGTAGAAGCTACTATGTGATTGGTTGATGTTGGTATATATACTGTGTATAGCTTCTTGTATGTGACATAATATCAAAACATAAAATACGGAACATTCTCCGAAACCTTTGGAGCGTATTTGCCAGGGTCCTATATTTGTGTCCTATTTACTCGGTGTTTCATGTAATCATGCTGGCTTGGCTGTACACCAAACTCTTCTACCTTAGTGTCCTTACACTACCTCACATACCTTTCTTGACAAGACTGTGCTGACCATTGAAACTTCTCAGAACTTGAACTAGCTCTTACACAATCACAACCTCAACTACAGTACCAGTAATGACTGCAGGGTTTTGTCACCTGAAAAGCTAATAGGAAAGAACCTCTTGAAAGATTTGTTTGCCACAGACCCAGGAAGCAAGAAGAACAAGTCATTGGTGAACCTTCACTTTCAGGCCACCATGTAAAATCATTGAACTCCTTCCACCATCAGATGCATATAAATGTGTATCACCCCCCAGACAGCAGGCAACCTTATTTCTTCATGCAGGTACACTTAGTACCACTTAATTGCCTCACTATAAGATTACTGTATCGCTGGATTTGAATCAGTGGAAATTCTTTCCGTGCAGAATGTACTGTAGTAGGCTTTTTCAATGCAATCATGTGTACTACCTTGCACCGATCTTTGTCCTTGTTTTATGTCATGTTATTGTAATGTTTAACATTTGTAACCCCCCATTAGGAAATGATCAGGAAAGTCAAATTCCATGTATATTCCAGTGTCAGTAAAACATGATTTGGATTCTGATTTGCATTGCAAATGCCTAATCTATCAGTGCTGCATTGGATGACATGGTAATAAGTGTTAGGACTGGGCAATAAAGAGAGAAAAATATTAAATTAGTGTTAGTGATGAACATCTGATAATTATACTGAAAATGTTTGAGACTAGGAAAAAAAACACACAATTTTACTCATTATAGAAAGTGTCTGATATTTTCACAGTAGAATTTAGCCTGGGGAAAATCAAGATCAAACTGATCTAAGCACCTGCAATGATGCTCTGGTCAAGTTTGTAACATAACGTACCGGAAGGTGAGTAATGCAGGCAGAACGTAAGCCTGTGAAGCGATTATTCTAGTCCATATTCTAGTCAGAGATGTGATCGCAGACAGACAGAACACGCAACACAAGGAGGCTAATCCTTAACCATAAACAAGGAAGTATGCATGAGTCAAAACTGGAAAGTCTAACTAGAAATATGAGAACTAAGGAACAAGGAAAGTCAACACAGCTCAGAAATGTTCATAACAATGGAGTGTGCCACATGCAGAAACAGCAATGACACGGTCTGGCAGATAGCCCACCTTTCTGTCACATCACAAAACAAAAAACTCACAATGAGACTCTTGGCACTAATCCTTAGCCTCAGAACTTGGCACGAGACTCATTTTAGTCCATGTTCATCATTAGTTTGTTGCTAATGTGGGGAAACACAGATTACAAGGTTCAAAGGTTTATGGGTCATTTACAACCTGTGGCAGCTTCATGCTTCTGTGACAGAGATGTATGACTCTTTTATCCACTCGCCAGAAATGTTAAATAAATGTGTTTAGATAATCTGAAAGTTCACTTTGTCGACATGGTTAAAAGTGTGTTTTATTTGCTTACGATTTCAAACAGGTTTTCAGATGTATATATTAGAAGGTATATTAAAGATACACCATCTTTTTTATAAAAGCTATAATGCAGGTGGACTTGACCTGATAATAAAATGATATTGTTATATCTGTTGTATGTGCTGCATCTCAGAACTTCATCTCTTCAGTGAATTTAGCTATTTTAAGAGTTTAAAAGTGCAGACTATTAAAATCTTTGGCAGAACAGGACGAAGAGATTAGTTACTTTGACTACGGCTTACAGATCCATCGTATTATCCAACATCTGATTCCATTAACGTCCGTGTCATGTGGTTCCTCCTCTCATGCTGTGTCCCTCTTACTCTTACTGTTTGTTATCGCTTTCTGGTCTTGACTCCACCTCTTGTTTTGTCTTTAGTTGGATTTTCCATTGTTTCCATAGGTTTTCGTTTTATTTCCTGATTAGTCTTCTTATTTAAACCTTACCTTGTGTGTGTGTGAGTGTGTCTATGTAAGATTTTATCTCCCCAGTCAAGTCTGAGCCTTCTTTCCTTCTCTCCTTGGTTCTGTCTGTTGTCTTCTTAATTCCATCTTTTCTTTAGTTCTAGTATGAATTATTTTCCTCATGCTTTTGTTCTGTATATTTCTGCCTGCACATGTTCAGACACATGTGATGGACGTTGTCAGACTCTGCGGAGTCACGTTCCAGTGTGTGGTGGAAAACATTTCCAGAACAGGCAGCAGATGTTTGGCAGACTTTCTAATAATATCTAAACGTTTTATAATAAACGTAGGAGAAGCAGGTTGGACAAGCGTGTGTCCAAACACTTTGGGAAAATAGTGCATGTACTGTATATACGGACAGAGTGGGTTATTTCAGCAGGTTTGGAGGTATTTGGCCTTGTTGGTTGAGCAGCACAGCTTCATTGAGCCCTGTGTGTTTTTTTGTAAAGGGCCACAGTAAAGCGAAGGGTATTTACACATGAGGAAAATCCAAATAACTCACATGACTGGATGTCAACACCTCAGGAAGCCAGTCACTGTTGAATTACTGAAAGAAACCATATCAATTACCCATATTCACCAAAACCTGTCCTTCCAACATAGCTCTGTTTATTTAGCCATCACCAGATTATTCCTGGAAACTGAAATGACCCAACAGGATCATGTCACATCCTACACTGAGGTTTGATAAAGCAAAAGGTGGAGTTTGGGAACAGTTAAAACCACAGGGATCAGAGGAATGATAGAGGAGGGAGAGCGAGCAGGGATTTTCTTGCTCACATGACCAAAGGTGTGCAGTAGTAATGAGTTTGTTTTAAAGATTTGTTTTAAATCGTTTTTTTGTCAGCATGTAGAGATCTGGGTCACTGTATGTAAAGCCCTTAGAGTAAAAATACTTAGACCTAAGAATAAGAGTCATTTACAAAAGAATTCTTCAGGCTTAAGAGTAGAAGTATTCTAAACTGATCATGTCTCTGCACAGATATCAGCAGGTCTGTCAGACCAAATCTCAGCGGGTTTGAGCTGCTGTTTATCCCTGGAGATGAATCATGTCAGGATCTGGTGATTTCCATGCAGACCACATCATCTGACACAAAAAAATGTATATATAGTTCTAGACCTCCATCTATCCTCCTTCCCTCTGATCTAACCAGACTCAGTATCAGAAGGATCTGAACCATCTTGTCCACAGAGGCCTCTCACATGCTTGCTGCTTGTATCTTGAGACTGGACTACAGAAACTCTTGGCAGTTACTCTTGCTTTTGGCAGCTCTTCCTCAGCAGCCATTCAACCCTTACAAATGATCCAGAATGCAGTTGAACTTATACCTTCTTACAAAGCCAAAAACAGACCCTAAGACCAATCACCCTAAGGCACTTTTTAACATGCTAACATGTACTAATCCCCAACAGGGTTTAAAGCCACTTTATAAGCGTGGAGCCTGTAACAAAGTGAACTTGAGGCTTGTAGTTTAGTTTTTATGTTTTCTGAACCAGGAGCTTATCCAAGGAGACTTGGGGCACCAGGTGGAGGACACGATGGACAGGGTGCCAGCTCAACTATTGCAGAGTAAATGAACCAAAAAGAGAAATGAAACGTTAAGGCTGAAAATGTATTCGGAAAACCTCCTTTTTTCAATGGTTGTAATGCGATGACTGTCGTGGTAACATTTCCCACCAGTCCCAGGACATCCTCATCTTTTGCACCTGTGCCTTATTTTCACTCTGATTAGGATGAGGATAAGTTCCTGTGTTTCAGTGTCTTATTGTCAAGCATGCGTTTTTGTTACTGTGTTTGTACTGTGTGTCACCTAGTCTTTGTTTTTGTCTTGTATCTGTAGTTGTTTCCTTGACCTGAGCACAGATTTTATAGATACAGAATTTTATGTATCACATTTATTGTTTAATTCTTATTCTTCTCTCTGTGACTTGGCTCAATTTATCCGTTGTGTGTGTGTGTGTGTGTGTGTGTGTGTGTGTGTGTGTGTGTGTGTGTGTGTGTGTGTGTGTGTGTGTGTGTGTTTGTGTGTTTGGATTGATTCAGGCTCAAGTCATTATATTGAAGTGCTCTAAAGTTTAATTGGATCTGTTTGATTTAAACTCAGCGGTTGTTTTTGTCCACTTCCGAGTCTAATCTCCGCCGTCTCACCTGCCTGAACCTTTGATTCAAGAGTCTGATTACAATGATGTCATACTTTGCACTTAAAACTACAAGTATTTCCACATTCTTCTCCTGACAGTTGCACACTGAGAACATGGAAGGGATAAGTGTTAAGTCTGTAATGAACCCAGAAATGCTACTGACCTGTTAGTTCCTCAGGAGCTCTTGGTTACACAATTCCACTCGACTACAAACTGTTGTAGAAAGGACATTATTTACGTTTACATTATTTCCTGTCCAGTGTCACCCAAATGTGGACAAGGTTCCCTTCTGAGTCTGGTTCCTCTCAAGGTTTCTTCCTCATATCGTCTCAGGCAGTTTTTACTCACCATCGTCACCTCAGGCTTGATCATTAGGGATAAATTTTAGAGATAAATAGTAACTAATTTTGAACTTTACATTTTTTTCTTTTGTTTCTATACTTCTGTAAAGCTGCTTTGAAAAAAAAGCTGCAAAAAAATCTGTAAATCTACTTTACTCTTAAAATCTTTCTACACTTCGGTCCTGATACCAAGCCTAAATGGTATGATGTTTTATTCTATAGTAACCGACTTTCTATAGTAAACGAGAGCACTGAGACATTTTTAATGAAAACTGCTAGAATCTGAAGGTTATATAGAAATTATTAAATGAATGGCTTTGTGTTTCAGTTTGTGGTGACCATGTTCTGGAGCCTGTACCTCTATGACAGAGATCTGGTGTACCCGAGACTCCTAGATAATTTCATACCTCAGTGGCTAAACCATGGAATGGTGAGTATTACACTGAACACTAAGACACACAAAACACACACAAAACTAAAGAAAAACTAAAGAAAATTATGTTAAATGGGTTTAGAATTTCCAGTCTCTTCTGAGCATTTTGTCCTTTAAAAGCCTTAGCGTTAGATGTAAGAATGGTCAGGTGTTGAAGTTGATTATAATCTGGTAGAACAAAGTCCTACAAACAGAGTTCATAACAGTGTGATAAATGTGGTCAGTTTTGTTCCACCGACATGACGGAACGAGTCATTATGAATCAGAGTCAAGAATTTTAAACAGATGCAGTGAGCAAATGGAAATGTGCATAAAAAGCTTCGAAATGAATTGATTCTCGTTTCTGAACTTATCCAATAGTAGATTTTCCCAGAATTCAGGGAGTGTGTCTCTGGTGTCTCTGGTAATTACAAAATGTAAATCAGACAGTGTGTTTTATTTAATAAACATGGACGTTTAGACCAAGTGGTCGGGACAGACATTGAAGTTTGCTTGTAAACTGCGTAGATGAAACACTTCAGAAGAGCATATTGTCTCAGACTGATTTCTCTCTACAGCTCGGATACAGAAACGAGTATCTAAAGCTATCAGTGTTTAAACTACAACAGGTTTTTAAAAACCTCTGAGACTGGGAACAATTTGTGCTATGCAAAATGGCCTTGTTTCTCCAGCTTGAGCATGAGAGGTTTGTGGGATTACACCATTACACCATTGTAAATATTTTGCCGCATTCCATGGTACCTCGTTTGTTTGTTTATCCTCGCTTCCACAGCAACAGTCCTCAGCTTCTCGCTGCTCAGAGGAGGAAACAGTGTCCAGACTGTTAGTGTTAGTGTGAAGCCTGGATCTGCTGTTAAAGACACCATTCGCCTTCACAATTCTGTCAGTATGTTTCTCACTGAGGTAAATCTGCTTACCTACAGCAGAGCAATTAGGAACGCTTTACACCTCACGGCTAAGGATAGAAACCAGTCTGAGCTTCAGAGGAACGATTGCAAGGTGTTGATTAAAAACCGTTGTCATGTTCTGGAGACAGGAAGCGCTAGAATGACTCATAGATTTGAAATCGTTAGCTTGAATAGTAATGGAGGATTTGGGAAGTGTATCATGAGCGAACGGTGAAATGGTCTGGAGGCATCATGTTATACTTTACAGATCAGTCTGAGTATACAGGAAGTAATCATACTGTAGGTACCATCAGTGCAGTTGGTGCTTCGTGGGAATTGTCAATATTCAGTAAATAATTAGATCAATAATAATTAGTAAAAGTAAATAATAATAAACTCATAGTGTTTACTTTTGGTTTTAACATTTCAATGATAAACTTCCAGAAAGTCAGTTTTATCTTATTGGAAAAAAAAGAAGAAGAATAACAAATAAGGTTATTTACATTTACAGGATTTAGCAGACACCGTTATCCAGACCAACTTACATTTTTATCTCATTTTTATACAACTGAGGAATTGAGGGTTAAGGGCCTTGCTCAGGGGCCCAGCAGTGGGAACCTGGTGGATGTAGGAACTCACAACCTTCCGATTGGTAGCCCAACACCTTTAACCACTAGGCTACCACATCCCATATAAGGGATATGTATAAGGTCATAAGGTTTAGTCCTCAAAAAAAAAAATCATGAAGAAGGGACAGACAGAGGGAAGAAGAATGTGGTGATGTGACAGGGAAGTAGAAAGAAAAAGAGGAGAGAGAGAGAGAGAGAGAGAGAGAGAGAGAGAGAGAGAGAGAGAGAGAGAGAGAGAAATCTCTTTTCTTCAGCTGAGGTGATGAAGATGAATAAGCCATATGATGTGGCCGTGTGGAACAGGAGAATGACATGTAGAAGTATTTATCATGAGATTAGAGACTCCACACATGATGGATGATCAGTGATAGAAAATATTTCTGTTGAGCAAAATTACAAGTGGTCGAATTAAAGTGGTTGGTGATGGACATGAGCCGTACTCTCCTGATAATCCTACTGTACCACCAGGCTGAGTCAGGAGAACCATGAGCCTAGTGACAGGCCTGAAGGGGCGCTGAGATGTCCTCATTTCTCTGTCCATCCAGACTGACAGTCAGATCAGACAAGAGACAGAAGTACAGAATGTCTTGGAGCTCCTGTTGTTGAAGAACAATAGCTGGTGCCTCCTTTCTGAACCTGGTACCAAGTCAAGTATAGTAGTGAAAGAGCGCCCCCTATCTGTGGATGTGTTGTACTTACACGAAGAGTTCATGTATTTGTTGAATGCTGGAGTTGCTCATCATAGTGAACTTCGACTAAGCAATGCATATCTGTTGGAACTTATAGGCATTAAAAGAATCTTTGTTTAAAGAAAAATGACAGCTTTAATATGAACTTTTAACTTTTTTATTCTCATTAGCAATTGAATCTGCTCTTGGCGAGACTGTACCGAACCACCGTCATGTTTAATTCACCAGGTTAGTTCACAGGAGCTTTAACTGATGTGGGGCTGGAATAGAGATCATTGTGTATACTGGTCCTTTATGACTAATTAGCTAAGGTAAACAACCGCTATATCTACATCAGGCCTTTCTTGTGCAGTGAACCGGAAAGAGAGAAGACAAAGGTGATACGCTGCAGTAGCCTTTCCACCGGAGCAGACCTCCATGCCATCAACTATTTATGGAGCTCTTTTAGACTCTCAGCAGCCCACAGTTCACCTATTTATCCTTTTCCCAGAGTCGAATTTGATATTGATTACTTCCTAAGCTATTTATTCATCTTATCAGGTGAACGGGTTGAAGCTTAGCTAATTAAGTGGCTCCATTTCCATCCTTTTTTGTTTTTTTTGTTTTTTTTGGTAGAGTTGAGTAACTGATTAACTGACTGGAATTCTAGATCACACACACTTCTATAGATGGAACGATTTGGACACGAGTGCTTTGTGTAACCAAACACTGGAGGATTTCTGTAAGAAGTTCTGCTACATAACAACCTAATAGCGTCCTCTGTGCCTGTGGTGATCTACATCCTTTTCCATGTGCCAGTAAAGAACAGTTCACACACTAAATCACCTTCACAGAGCTGCTCTTAAATACCTCCAAACAGTTTTTTTGGCATTCCTTTACAGATCCTTCCGTTGGATTTTGCAGGCTGTTGTTTAGAGTGGAAAAAGCTGTGCCTGCAGGCCAGTCTGGATGGGATGCGCTTCAGAAAATTGTCTCTAACTGTACACTCCTGCTGTGATTAGTAGTAAGCTTAGACTTACAGGAGTAATCAACTCGACGTTACAGTTGTGAGGAGCCGTGTGAGAAGTGAAATAGCTCTGTGGAGACCATGAAGACCTCCCTGTTTTCACTTCTCCAATGTGGTCTCAAATGCACCACGTTTCAAATAGGGATTAGTATCATGTCTAATGAAGGAAACTGACCTTATCGTAGCTGACCCGTCCGCTACCTTTGACACTGAATCAGCAGATCCTCATACGCACAATCCCGGAGTTGTGGCCTTAATCGCAGCACATAGCTTTACTTTCGTTACCTCACAGCCGCTGCTTTCTCTGTTTTTCTCAGTTCACTCTCGCTCTACATTTACAGCAAATCGCTGTGTTCCCTGATCAGATCTCATTACTTCTCTTTTCCTCCATCCCACATTTCCAGAAAATATCAGACTGCCTTTATGACATTTCTTCTCATTATCTGAAACTTAATCTTGACCAAACTGAAAAAGAACTCCTGTTGGTTTGATCTATCAGTTATTCTATACACCCTCACAGTCCATCATGAACACGGATCAATCCCTGGGATTAATCTCTCTAAAATATAGAGAATAGAGTAATGTTATAAATAAAGTTATTCCTTCCACAATGAAGACTAAAGACCCGTTCAAACCGTAGCCAGGATGCAGCACATTTATGCGTAGGACCCTAAATATGACAGTTTTTTACACACATCTGTATTCATAACTCCAGACTTTAACAGTATTTAGATCCTAAACTCATTAATCACTGTGAGAGTTTAACCGTGAAAAGGATTTCATCAGTCTCAATGGTATGTTGCAATGATTAAGGAGTTTAATATCACAAGACTAATCACGACCACTGATATCTGCTATTTACTATATCGTGTCAATAGATAAAATAATATTTTGGTCACTTGTGCCTCAGGGAATTCATCTGTGATCTAATCTGGTGACTAAAATGTACCCTCTGAATTACAGCACTTTATAGAGGCCGCTAGATCATGCTAACGTGTGAAAACTAGCATTCATCGCTTGCTTTGTTTGCTGTTTAAGCTACGCTTTCTAAAAGATGCTTCTGCTAAACGAATAAATGTAAATGTAAAGAGTTCCTACAAAAATGCTAGCCTTTTGTTTTGTTAACGTTAATACAGTACATGTCATGTTTAGCTGTCGTGCTAGCCGTGCTGCCGCGTATTCGTTCAAATACGTCTTTTGTTTTTTCAATCCTGGTCTGTCAGTGTTAGGATCGTTTTGCATGGCAACTGGTCGTCTCTCTGAAGCTCTCGCCTGACAGATGGCAGCTCCTTGTTGTTGCTGGCACGACACCAGCCGCTCACATGGACATACTGCACAAAACAACATTATACAGCGCTCACTTTCCGTCTCTGAGCTGAGAAACTATTATACAAACACTATAAATCAAATCCACTGACCTATTTTTAGGTAATTATGCAGCTCCTAATGTGATGGAGAGATATTTTGGCTGAAACATGTAGCACAACATTAATCTGGCTACACACTCTGTAGCTCCGTCGTGCCTCGAGCTCATGTCCTGCTGGAAAGTGATAGCAGCAGCATTCTGTCAGTGGAGGAGATCGTCTTCTTCCTCTTAGGAGACTACCAGGAAAATGTTTGTGTAGGTCAGGAGATCAGATTCACACACACACACACACACACACACACACACACACACACACACACACACACACACACACACACACACAGTAGGTCATGTGATCAAAGCAAACTTCAGGAATGATCTAAAGAAACCGATACAATAAATACCAAAATGTTTATCATTAAAGTATGTAAACTCAAAACTAAATGAAATGTGATTAGTGTTTGCTCTTCAGGAGTAAGACACCAAAAATCACACAACAATTTGGCTCAATTCATTTTATGTTTATTTTTTTAGCCCGATAAGTGAATCAGAACTTACGTTACTAATCCTCTTGACAGAAGACTTTCTGATGTCGAATTAACAGGAAATGTTTGACGCTTACCTGGGGGAAGAAAAAAAATGACACCCTTACGTACAATTAGTGCATTTTTTCCTGTTTCCACACTCATTAAGAGGGTAATTAATGTTAGTTAATCATCAGGAAGTGTTGATCTGGAGGAAACACTTGAGTGTGTGCACACATCAAGAAGAACGAACATCAGCCGTAATCTCGGAGAAGCACGCAACTGTTATTAATTACATTATTGTTATTGTTATTGATTCATTTATTTCCCCACTGTACTCCTCTCACTTGGTCACATCAGAAGAAGATATAGAAAGCTTTCCAGAAAGTTCCACATCCTGCCTGGTTTAGAAGGTGATTAACGTTATGACACGATACTCGACCATACCCACTTTCTACATTTAAATTCGAATATGAACATTTCTATGAATATCTTGTGCGTTGCGTTACTTCTAGCGGGATCGAAATCAGGATATATGAACGTAACACATGAAATATAAAGTTCTAGATGTCGATGTCATACCACGGTCTATGTGGCTTTTTGTCTGTTGAATAGGACAGAGATTTCTGAGGAAAACTAAAGACGGATTGAGTTAAGATTAAATTGAGCCAAAGAAATTGGCTTTTTGCAGGTTTTTAAATTCAGGACAGAGACGCTGAGCCAGGATGATGAAGATAATGAAGATTTGCTGTCAGGAGTGTTGTGTGACAGAAGAGAAGGAAAGGTGTACAAGACAATGGTGAGACTAACTATGCTGTATGGGTTAGAGACTTTAGGAGTGAGGAAAAGACATGAGGCAGAGATGGAGGTAGCAGAGATGAGGATGTTGAGGTTCTCTTTAGGAGTGATGAGGATGGACAGGATTAGGAACGAGCACCTGGGAGGGACAGCTCAGGTTGGCTGTTTTGTGGACACGGTCAGAGAGGATAGATTGAGATGGTTTCGACATGTACAGAGGAGGGAGATGGTTATACTGGTAGAAGTATGTTGGAGATAGAGATGCCAGGTAAGAGGTCAAGAGGAAGGTCAAAGAGGAGATGTATGGATGTATTAAATGAGGACATGACAGTAGAAGATGCAGAGGATAGAGTCAGGTGGAAACAGATGATTCGCTGTGGCGGCCCCTAACAGGAAAATCCGAAAGTAGAAGAAGAAGACAGTGATGTGACATGCTGCTAATTAACAGGACAGATTAACAAACCACGAATTCAGTGCTGCAGTACAGCAGCTTGAACAGAACGGTTCTCTGGCTGACCTTCCGATCGTGACAGCAAAGAGTTCACGTGTGAAGTCAGCGGTTCAGCACTCAGTAGTGGAGGAACTGATGGAGAACCAGCTGACAGAAAGTGTGATTCAGCCTGGCACTGTTGTGTACGGATCAGAGGAAACAGATGTGTTTTTAGGAGGGGGAGAAGGAGACAGATTTAGTCAGCAGATCGGAAAAAAATTCATGCCTCCAACAACCACGGCAGGGCAAGAAAAAAAAAAAAAACAGAAAATAAAAATCCGAGGATGTTCAGCGATATTGATTCCTCTCAGGGAAAAATCCTTTTCTTTTTTTTTATTGGCTCTTAGCTTAGCTATTTCCTTTGTGTTTTTTTCTGTGAGTACTTAAAAAAGATCAATAATTGCAGGTCTGTTTTTCAATTATACTTCTATTTCACTGCCTTCCTTTCAGAGCCTGGCAGTGAACAGTATCACAGTGATTCAATTGGCCTGCCGAGTCTGGAGAAGTTTTTCAGATAGTTCAGTCCAGCCAAACCCCATCGTTAAATCACGCTGGTTCACAGGCTCATCCTTAATAACTGCACAAATATTTACTTATCTTGGCCTGATGAAAGATGATACATGGCTTTTAATTCAAAAGCTAACACAAAGGTCTTGACTCAGAAGAGCTGCGAAATCGTTTGCTCTCACACTCGGAGTTCTGGACTCCTGGGAACATTTCTTTCTTTCACTCTGCATGTGGAAACATTTCTGCTAAAATGTTAAAGCTCCTGCGAGTGCTCACTGATACAACACACAATGAATGTGTGAACACCAAAATAACCTCCAACCCTCAACATCAGCCAAGCCAATAAGGGACTCGTGTTTTTTCCATAACATATAAAGCATGTGTTTTCTTCAGGACAGCTAATGCGTCTTGGACTACAGCCGAGATTTTTGCTTTGTCATTATTGTTCGAAGTGAAACCATGTAAACATGTGCCTGTTCTTCTTATACTTAAAGGTCTTCTGGATACGTTATGCTGTTTTGTAGGATGGAATTTTCCACAGACTGGCCTGGTGTGCGAAGCTAAAACCGCAAGAACGTCTCTGCCTGGTGGTCAGAGAAAGAGAGATGCCACTTTTAACTAATACGAGAGCTCAAATTAAAAAAAAAAGCAGCACATCATATCTGGAGGAGTGGAAAACGATGCCATTTGCTATATCTGAAAGTCTTTAAGGCTTCGAATATCCTCTGTTTTTCTGTTCAGACTTAAAGCAGAAGTGGGTGGAGTCTATAGCAAGATTTATTTGTTTGTTTATTAATGTGATCTCTGTGCCCTGGACGAACTATACAACACTGTTAACACATCAAGTGAGCTAACTCCGTTCCAAAATAATGTCTTAACCAAGAGGCTGTTATTTAAACCTAGAGTTTACAACAAAAACTAAACAGTCAAGTAAACGTTGAATAATACCATAAACATGGTCTTGCTGCAAGTCAAAATGTTGTCGTTTATGTGCGTAACATTTAAGTTCATTATAACAACTTTTATGATGGAGTAGGATTGTTTAAGATTGAAAAAAAAAGCATCCTACAGATTTTGCATTATTTTTAAAACATTCAAGTGTATGGATGAATGAAGCAACGCCTCAGGGAATGAATTTTTTGATTGCTTCTGTAGAAATATGCAAAAAAGGATCATTTTAGATGTCAGTAAAAAGTATGGTGGATATTTGAATAAAACATGGCAACAGGATTGTGCTGAAGTCTGAAGCTTTGTTGCTTTTTAAACATAAATAAATACATAATATGTCTAACGCTCAGACACAACAAGCTGCACAATTCCAATCACACTTCTACATGCACGCAACACGTAACCTCACCCCAGCGCTGACCCACCCGGAGGTATTTAGCAGGGATTTCAGCGCTGACGGGGGCAGATGAGCCGCGGTGTCATGTGAGCTCTTCTGTCAGCTGGTAGTGTGTCAGGGACAGTCGAGGAGGCCAGTTGGAGAAATATAAGCTGTGACCTTGGGAGCACTCTCCCTGACATGCGATCCCCTCCAGGAGCTTTCTGCTGGCCAGCCTTCATACGTACACTACAGATTCCACCCTGCTCTGGGGCCAGATAATCCTCTCAGCAGGTTAAGACAGGCAGAAGTATGAGAAAGCAAGTGGCGACATCTAAATCAGGGACGGTCTCATGTCCGAGATCTCAGAGTATTCTGCGGCTCATCGGCGAGCACGACGTGAACAGATCAAATGAGGTTTCACTACAGAACAGGTGATTTTCACCTCGATATTATATTAATATTTACTTCTCATGCATATAATAATCTCACTAGAGTCAGTGACTGTTTTATCTGCAACCTGTACACTACATGTGCTTTAACTCTCTTTCCCAGAGGTCAAAAAATAAAGGCCGGTGCTGTTAGAAGTACGGTTATTAATCACTGTTTTAGGAGAATAATAACATCTCTCATTTACCTGTTCTGTCTTTTCCAGTTTATCGTGTAGATGTTTGTCAGGACTTGTTATATATAATATTGTCAAGACCTGACTAATGGTTGTTAATGACAATAAAACAGCTGGTCTGTTGAGGAAAGTGAGTCATGAATACAGCCATTAGAGCGATGTGTTGCTAGTGCAGGAAGGAAGGAAGGAAGGAAGGAAGGAAGGAGGGAGGGAGGGAGGTTTAATTGAATGAAATGGGAATTTTATCCATCATCCATCTCTGGGAATGTTCAGGCAGATCAGGAGCGGTAAGCGAGGTGTTGAAGGATACAGATATTTTAGGAACTGAATGTGACATGAAGGTGGAGGAGAGGAACGACGTATTATTTCACGTCTCGTGTCTTTCTCTCCTACGCAGCATACGACGGTGCTTCCTTTCATCATCATCGAGATGAGAACCACACATCACCTCTATCCCAGCAGAGCGTGTGGCCTCCTGGCTGTGTGCAGCTTCTGTGTGGGATACATTCTGTGGTAAATATCTTCACTGACTATCACTGTGCTCATCATCACACCTGTGGAGGTGTGGAGTGTCAGCACTCTCAGTCTCTTATATATTCAGGGTGGGTTTTTTTTTAGAACGATGTGACCTTCTGGAAAAGCAGGGGTTAAGGTGAGCCAGAATGATCCGGAAATTACAGCCTTCTGCTCGTATTGAGGCAGGAACAGAATGTGTGGCAAAAACTACAAGGTCCGGTCATGTTTCAAAAGAAGGTTTAATCAACTGAGGATATCCAGGTTTGTTGTAGAAGAACAATCTCTCACGTCCGTTTACCATAATGCACTGGGGCTCGACGCCGAGCTCAATGGATTTCCGCTCCTTAGGGATCGATTATTTAGCTTCATATTCTCAACATGTCCTGTAAAACTACACACCTCTTACCGAATGACACACAGATGTAACTATCAACACCCTTGAAGATGATCAGTGAGAACGCTAGACACAATAACGTCCTCAAACATCCATCATTTTAACTGTTACGACTTGATTTATGAAATATTGTCCTTTTACAATATATTTACTGACTTGATTATAAATAATACATGCAGTAATGATGCCTTTAATTAAATCCACGGTGAATAAAGTTTAAATGTGATGGCTTTGCTGCCCTGCCTGTTTTCCCAGTCGGAATTTCCCAGTTTATTTGCAGCAACTTGTCTCATAAAACCAACCTCCTGCTGAAGCAAAAAGCTAAAGTTATAAAGATTATAAATAAACTACAGCACACAGAGTCACATGACTTTAGCAACACTTTAATAATCAGGATCCGCTCTGCTCTGATGAATCTGAATGAATGAATGACATGTGTCGCCTGACCAGAGCGTGAGGATGAACACCACCAGACCGTAGTAGATGAGTTACCTGTTCGGCGTGATGACCTTTAATATCCTCCATTTGTTCACATCAAACTGCATTTTTAAGACATGTAAAATTAAGAGTGGGATTTTAACTGAAGAGTTTTATGTTGTAGAATAAAACATGGAAAGAGTTTGAGCTTGTGTTAATGAGGACTCTTTCCTATAGAAGTCTGTTACACTGAACGCAGACTGGTGCAGAATTTATTATTCAACGAGCAATTTTATAACAAGAATCGTTGCTGAAATCGACTTCCCCCTCACACACACACTTTAAAGTTACAAAAACAGGCATTCTGGGCGGTCGTATGCATTTAGCTCATTTTCCTGTAGCGTGCCAGGAATCCTGGAGTTGACTTTATCTCTTGTTTTCTTCTTAAAGGTTTGAGCAGATGAATCCATTCACACAGCTCTGAGTAAGAGCTTCTTTCTAGAAACAATAGCAGCACTGTCTGAGATGCTGAGATGCTCCTGGTAGATACATTGACATTCCAATTACTTTTTTTCTGCAGCCTTTCATATGGCAAGTCAGACAGACAGACAGACAGACAGGAGGGAGGAGAGACAGACAGAAGGCCAGACAGATAGGAGAACATACAGACGTATGGAACGAACAAGGACAGCCTGACAGGTGATCAGACAGACAGGATGTAAGACAGACAGAGAGACAGGACAGCCAAACAGAAGAAGAGACAGACAGAAGTTCAGACAGACAGACGGGAGGAAAGAGTGATAGAAGGACAGACAGATAAGAGGACAGACAGACAGATGACATACAGACAGATGGAAGATCAGACAAACAAGAGGTAAGACAGACAGACAGAAAGACATGACAGACAGACAGGAGATCAGACAGACAGGCAGAAAGACATGACAGACAGACAGGAGATCAGACAGACAGACAGAAGATCATACAGACAAGAGCACAGAAACTGAAGTGAGGCTGAAGTATGTATGTGAAGTATGTATGACATGTAATGTAATAGTTTCTTCTCTCTCTCTCACTCTCTCTCTCTCTCTCACTCTCTCTCTCTCTCTCTCTGGAGGATGTGTTGGGTGTATAATGTGACAGGGGTCTGGGTGTACCCTCTGTTAGAGCACATTGACACACTGGCCAGAGTCGTGTTCTTCTCCTGCCTCACAGCTCTCACCAGCCTTTACTACATCATGGGGGAGATCCTCAACACCTACATCTGGGATTCCTCACGGAGTAAGTGTGTGTATGTATGTGTGTGTTTGTGTGTGTATAAAACGAAACTTGAACTCTCTTACAGTATACTTGGGAAGTCGTGGCCTAATGGTTAGAGAGTTTCACTCCTAACCCTAAGGTTGTAGGTTCGAGTCTCGGGCCGGCCATGACTGAGGTGCCCTTGAGCAAGTCGCCGAACCCCCCAACTGCTCCCCGGGCACCGCAGCATAAATGGCATAAACTCCTCCGGGTGTGTGTGTTCACTGCTGTGTGTGCACTTTGGATGGGTTAAGTGCAGAGAACGAAGTCTGAGTACGGCTCACCGTACTTAGCCGTATGTCACGTCACTGAAGTGTTTCATTATTTCATTTAGAATTTTCCCAATTTTATTCTTTCACCTTTCTAAAATACGTCATTTATAAACACCTCGTTTCAAAGCATCTCCCACCGTTATCTCCATAGCGATAAAACTCCATCACTCTCCAACGGTTCTACACAGAGCCTTTTATGGGAAAAGGTTCTACTGATCTACTGACCCAGTGCAGAACCCCAGGGTTCTAAAGACCTTTAGAGTGTATGGTACAGTATGTGTGCAATGTTCAGTGTGATGATTTCTGGAAAATAGATGATTATTGTCCTTATTGTCTGTCACACATAAGAGGAGAACTTCTCCAAACCTACACACACACACACACACACACACACACACACACACACACACACACACACACACACACACACACCTGTACTATTAGCATTATTGAGCTGAGGAGCACAGAGCGTGGTGGGTGTCAGAAACAGATGGGAGTGTGAGCAGTCTTATAACAGCAGATGGTAAGTCTTCTTGGCCTCCCACCTGATTGGCCTCCTTCACTCAGTGCAAAACCTGGACCTACAGTACACACACTACAGAATTCTTCAGTATTCTTCTAGCTACTTCACTTCCTGTTTAGACTACGGTAGGCGCTTCATACCCAATGCTAACGGAAGACTTAATGACTGCTGCAGTAGCTGAGCGTAAACTGATTGACTAGCAACAAACATTCAAATAAGTAGAAGGTTTATTGCCAATTAGTTACCAAAAAAAATGTTTTCTTTAATGGATAACACCAGTATTTGCTAGATTAACTAACTGGAAACATATTATAATATGTTATAAAATATCATCTTGTGCCTCTGCGAAAGTAATGGAAATATGTCCAAATGACTCATATCTGACCTTCCTGACTGTCAGATGTTTGGAGAAGACCAAATGGTGCCATAGATCCACAATGTCAGTCAGTCTGAAACGATTCATGATGTAACTCCAACTCCAACGATAAATCTAATCCATATCAGGAACAGTGATTTATCTGTGTGTGAGAATTTTACACCACGAGCTAAGAAATCTATCATTACTAACAAATGTTACATTTCTTCCCTCCAGGTGCTTTAGAGTCAAATAAGGATAAAAGCGA
Source organism: Tachysurus fulvidraco (assembly GCF_022655615.1). Lineage (NCBI taxonomy): Eukaryota > Metazoa > Chordata > Actinopteri > Siluriformes > Bagridae > Tachysurus > Tachysurus fulvidraco. The sequence continues at coordinate 20,274,633 of NC_062526.1, read as the reverse complement.
CTGAATCCAACGGCAGTGAGATTTTGGAAGTGGTGAATGTTCCCAGCTCTCGTTGTTCGGACTGAGCAGTAAACTGACACATGGAAAAGGATGTCGTTAGACTCACACCTTGCTTTTATTCTTCTAGTCCAGATCTTCTCTTCAGATCTTCAGATCTTCAGATCTCACTTTAACAAAAGCACAGCTCTTCTACACGACTGACCGTGGGATAACCGCACGCAGAAAATCTTTCTGTATTAATCATGTGTCGAATCTGATGTATTAATCACAATTCCTGTATTTGTACATGTTTAGCTCATTATTACAACTTTATTATTATTATTATTATTATTATTATTATTATTATTATTATTATTATTATTATTATTATTAAATAATCCATAACTCCAGGGTTATATAAACACTTCAGCAACCTATAAGATATAAGTGTATATATATATATAGTCATATATATATATATATATATATATATATACAATCTCTTAGAAGGAAAGGCTCAAGGTCCACCGAGACCAGGATGACATCCCTGCTGTAGCTGAACAAGTGAATGCATAGATTAATGCATGTATAATGATTTTAGACTGAACCCACAGGTTCACAGCACTCCTTTAAAATGCACCATAACAGAACAGACCAGGATCAGGAGGAGGGTGAAGAGGAGTTTAATTACAGAATCCAGGTAGACCAAGCAAAACTCCAAACCTGAAAGAATTATGAGGCAGGAACAAGATCAATCACAGCGGGGAGCCAGGATCAAACAGCAGGATCATCTCGATGAGGAACCACAAAGCTGTACATTTGTATCTGAGGGTAGAATCTAAAAGCAGAAAGCGAACAGGAAGTAGACGGTTAGAGCTGGATTAAGGATCATTTCCTGCACTGGTGTGACAGCGGGCTTAACCACTGCAAACGCTTTCACTTTCTGGAGGTCTTGTGCTCCACAGTCACGTCTGTGTTGATTCAGATTTATACTTTTCCATCAGGTTGAAATTTAATCCCAATTTTAACAGAGCCAGTTATAGGGCTTAAAGGAACACCATCAGTCTGAGGAAGTGTGTCAGGTTGAGTAAAACATTTTTTAAAGGACACAGAGATATTATTCACAAAATAATACACAGCTTCTGATCAATCAGATTCGAGAATTCAAGCACAATGTGGTACAAAAATATCCTTTTCAGCGGAAATGAACCTGATGATTAGAGTTAGTTACAGAAATTCGGTGTGAATTAAGTGAGGTGAAATAGTTTCTCTCTCATATTTTTAGTCTCACACACACTTCAGCCTCTCAAACACTTCAGTCAGTCACACACACACTTCAGCATCTCTCACACTTTAGTCAGTAGCACACACATTTCAGCCTTACACACACTTCAGTCAGCCTCACACGCACTTCAGCCTCTCTCATACTTCAGTCAGTCACACACACACTTCATCCTTACACACACTTCAGTCAGCCTCATAAACAGTTCAGTCAGCCTCATACACAAACTTTAGCCTTACACACACTTCAGTCAGCCTCACACACACTTCAGCCTCTCTCATAGTTCAGTCAGTCACACACACTTCAGCCTCTCTCATACTTCAGTCACACACACACACTTCATCCTTACACACACTTCAGTCAGTCACACACAAACTTTAGCCTTATACATATTCAGTCAGCCTCACACACACTTCAGGCTCTCACACACACTTCAGCCTCACACACACTTCAGGCTCTCACACACACACTTCAGCCTCACACACACTTCAGGCTCTCTCACACACACACAGACACACACACACACACACACACACACACACACACACACACACACACACACACACACACACACACACACACTTCAGCCTCTCACACAGACTTCAGCCTCACATACACGTCACCCTTCCTCATGCTTCTGAAATAGAAGACAGCATGCATTATAAGGAAACCTGATGTTTCTGTGAACAAAGTTGAGTATTCAGGACACAGGAGGTTGAGAAACTCCAGCTTGATGTCTTCTCACTGTCTTATAGTCCACTTGGTTCTGGTTCTTAAGTGTAAAAGCATCAAATGAAGACTCTTCGCTAAACCGAACACAGTTACCCTACGTGGTGTCTGCAGAACTAGGACAGAATTTCAGTACTCTGCAATATGATAAATAAAGACTTTCTTTGAATTCCAGTGGTCTGGTCTTAATTGTCCTAATGGATCTACATCAGAAGTCTCATATCTTGCAACATATCCACATTAAACTTGTACCAAATCATACCAAAAAGCTTCATGGTGTTGTGAGATGAACCTTTGTGTTCCTCAGTGGTTTTCAGTTTGCAGCACTCCCATAGACACCAGTTCACCAAGTCTCTATCTTAAGGTGGAATCATCACTGCTGAGTGTATCTGAATCAGGTTGCCATTTGCCTGCAGCTCTGTAAATGTTTGTCTGGCATCCATGGATAAGTCGTGGATGTTTGATGGTCCTTGAATCGACCAGTCCAGTATTTCTGTCCCATATTTGGATTTTTTAACCTCTGCCTTCTCAGACAGAATTGTGCAAAGATAACAATTCCACTTAGTGTTTTCTTTATGAGAGGGCTGAGGAGGAAAAGCACTAATCTGAGAGAAACACAGTAATCACAGCTCATCATGGCCTCATCTGAATGAGTGTCAGTGTGGCGTCTGTCAGACCGCAGAAGAGGAGAGAAAACAGCTCCTACTGTTAAAATGAAGTGCTAACACTCAACATCCAAAACAAGACTGTCAAAATCTTCACCCTCTCCCAATCTTCTCAGCTCCTCTTTCCAAAATAAGAAAAAGATCCTGAGCTCCAGTGGTGAATTCATAGGACTAATCACGTCCACTAGGCAACATCCTGTCTGACTGTTCTTAGGAAATGTTTACCAATGTTTTGAGTCCTGTGTGTGTGTGTGTGTGTGTGTGTGTGTGTGTGTGTGTGTGTGTGTGTGTGTGTGTGTGGTGTGTGTGTGTGCGTGCTCTCTCCATCAGCACATCGAGTGCAGAACAACACCTCGTAGTCTTCTCATTTACACCATCTCTCCCTCACTCAGAGGTGATGAACTGAACGTGATCTGAAGGTTTCTCTCGCATGAATTAGCATAGTAATAAAATCTGACATGCTGAAGAGAGAAAGTTTTCCAAAACTCCCATCTGAGAGAGTTAACACAGCTAATTATTTTATCTCCACTCACACCATCACACTAGTTGAACTGAGATCATGTTCCTTTTGCTAACGTGATCATTTCTTTGCTGTCATTTTGTGTGAATTTAGAGTTCATTGTTTAGTCAAAGGGGGGCATGGTGGCTTAGTGGTTAGCACATTCGCCTCACACCTCTAGGGTTGGGGGTTCGATTCCCACCTCCACCGTGTGTGTGTGTGTGTGGAGTTTGCATGTTCTCCCCGCGCCTTGTGGGTTTCCTCTGGGTACTCCGTTTTCCTCCCCATTCCAAAGAATGCATGGTAGGTTGATTGGCATCTCTGGAAAATTGCCCATAGTGTGTGTGTGTGAATGAGTGTGTGTGTGCCCTGCGATGGGTTGGCACTCCGTCCAGGGTGTATCCTGCCTTGATGCCCGATGACACCTGAGATAGGCACAGGCTCCCCGTGACCCAAGTAGTTCGGATATGAGGTAGAAAATGAATGAATGAATGAATGAATGAATGTTTAGTCAAATTACCTTTAAGGAGGAAACCAGACAAGCTTCATGATGAACTAAAACTTTCTAACATACTAAGATAAATTCGACTAAACATCAGCTCATTCTTGCAATCATGTAGCAGCAGCACAAGAAGTCAAATCATGAAGATACAGGTCCAGAGCTTCAGTTAATCTTCATATCAAACTTTAGAATAATTAATGAGGGGTTTTTATTTCTTACAGCAGTCTCAGTGGAACCATGTGTCTGATCTGTGTGTCTCAGAGAGAACAACATGCCAAATACACAAACAATGGATGAGCTAAAAGAGCAAAAGTGCATGTCAGGGTCCAGTCCTGTCAGTCAGTCACACAGATCTGCGGTTAAAGTGGGAAAAGATGAAGACTGGACTGACGCAGCCTATTCAGGGCAGTGGAGGTGGTGTGAAGTCATTCAGTTCAACATCTATCACTTTATTGGCACAATTTACCCATCATATAGCGAATATTTGCCCCATGATGACATGCAGTGGCACCAATCTGCCTCAGACAAGGTCCAGTTTGAAACGATGAGATGCACTCGTGTGAAAATCAAACAGAACGTCAAAGACGGTATTCGACGTGGCCGACAGTAGAAGAAACTGCCTGTATTTTTTCTCACATACTTTTCAGTACAGTACATACCCCATGTTAGCACTTTCGCATCGTTCACATTAACGTCACTGCTTTCACCACAGCTTCTGAGGTGCTTTACTCACACAGCTGACACAGGACTGCTGGAAACAGTATGTTTCAGCGCTGCAATTTTTACTTCAACACTACTGACTCCATGCTTCTTTCCTTCACTTATTACTGATATTATTCTTAAGACAGAACTCTGAGCTTAAGAGACACATCAGTATCACTAACTTCAACGTCATGCTGTATATTAGTAGACAGTCTATGGCCTGATCTGAGGAGAAAAAAAATCAGATCGAGAGCGAGCGTACTGGAGATCTTTTATTAGACGGTTTTATACAGTGCACAGTGCTGACTGCAGAAGTGTTCGTGAATGATGGATAAACACAGCACGTCTCTTGTGAGCAGCTTTAGGTTTCTACGATGCCATCTTCTTTCTCACTTCAGTCTGTTGTCGTTTTAACAGAACTCGTGCTTTCCTCCTGTTTGTGTCATCATCATATAACAAGAACCGTAGCAGTTTTCTTAGTTATAAGGCTAACGAATCATCAACAAACCTTAACATTAAAATCATCACCTTCATCCAGACAACCTCCATCACACACAGCAGGAACTGTTAATCTTCTCTACTACACTGTACACATGATAACACTTTTGTCAGTGAATGTCATCATATTACACAATGTAAATCACTGGTGTGTGGAAACATGAAGGGACACTAAACCAGATTTCAGTGGCTCTCTGAAGTGTTTATAAAAGAAAACTGGGATTCAGGTTTGAATATATAGGACCTGTGATTACTAGATGAACCAATGATGCTGTCTGAAAGCGCATGGAGCAACGTTCATGTTCCTGCTTCTTTGTCTGATCCTCACTCGCATGTTAACTTCTTTACTCACTTTTGGTCAGTGCTGTTTTTAGAGTTTTACAAAATACATATATTATCTTATAGGATATTTCTCTGTTATGTATTATGTAGGACAGACAGAACAGGAGGAGGAAGTGGAAAAGAGGTCCTGAGTGGAAAAAAAAAAAAAGTTTTCAGACCACATACTGGTGCAGTCTGTTGGCTGGGGGAAAGGAAATGGTGGGTTTTATTTTTCCGTTTCAGTCTGAAGCAGACATTTTTCCTTCGTTCTCTTATGTTGAGGACACCGTCATGCTTCCGTGTGCTTGGTCACACTGCCTCCTGCTGGACAGATGCCATCTTTTCTTACTTTTGGCTTCAGCGCTTAAACGAAGACAGAAAGATATAAAAATACACATATGAAATAAAAATAAAATTACTGACAGAATGGTTTAATAAGAGCCCCTTCTTCAGCTATAGCGAAGGTTAGATGACACGATGAGCTCACAATCTCACCGTTAGGATTCTCCTGCTTGTAGAAGGTTTTCAGCATCTCAACAGCCTCGTCTGCTCTGTGGCCTGGAATACACTGAAGACGAAAAACCATTTACCATTTTTCCAAACAAAGATTCTCACAGGATCTTGCGATAAAAAAAATAATTAAACTGAAACGAAGCCCCTCCAGAATGAACGAAACTTCTTGCTTGATTGTTGTTGTTTTTTTAAAAAAAAGATTTGTTACCTTGAAAGATGTTCCAGTGTGAGGAAGATCAGCCGATGAGACGTCCAGCACTGAACCGCAGCCTCCAAACCGCTCGTTCTTACAGCCATACACAACCAGTGGGATATCTACAATACAGCAACGTCAAGGACTTCATGACCATTTAGTTAGTTAACTTTTTTCCCGGAGGCCGGTTTGCTTTGTGTCATCGTTGATCATTGAATATCTTTGTCATGTCTCACTCCACAGTAGTTTTAATATGAAGCTCACTCAGGACTTTAAGAATTTGGAATGTTGCAAACAGTATTTCTGTCTTTTTTCGGTTATTTTTTCTCCACACAAATGTTTGTATCTTCAAAGTAAATGTTGAGATCAACCCCATTTCAGCTCTCCGAGAAGCTCCAAGTGTTTGTTTATCTAAAAAGCAGCTCGGATTTGATCAACAACTCAGTGTAAGAGTATCAACAGGGGGAAAAACACACATCTTACACCGAAAGACCAACGAAGTCCTGACTCATTTTAGATCAGACTCACAGACAGAACAGCATTCATTTGTTTTTATGGATTAAAATCCTTTCTGCTGGTGAAAATGGGTAAAGTAGCTGTAGTTTCTAAAACATGACATCATGGTAAAGTAATCTTTGTTTTGCTGATCCATCATCCTGCAACTTTGCACGTCTAAGGAGAATGATTCATTATTTGCATCTTCCTGATACACAGGTTCTTAATTGCTATGGCAACAATAATTAGACATTGTTTAAAACGTTATGTAATCCTATATGTTTTGTTACAAAAATGCATAATGTGCATATTACAACTACTTGTGTGAAGAAATATCTCAGCCATGCTTGTGTCTGTGTCCATAAATGACAGCTTAAATGAGATTTAGAAAGATTTCACACATTAGGATCTCAAAGCAACTCGGAAAATGTCATAAACAGGAGCCCGAAGAATAAAGGATACTCAGCAGACGCAGTGCAGCTGCACACGTGATGCAGGGTTCGACGGTCACGTAGAGAACACAGTGCTTACACACCTCCTTCGGGTCCAGCTCCCTGTCAGAACACCACTCCAACACCTGGTCCAGTGCCACCATTTCTGCATGACGTGTCGCCTTGTGAAATTCACAACACACACCAACTTTTTTCAGTCGAATACAACTTGGATTGTCCCTTTTTTTTTTTAAAAAAAATATATATTTATTGATCGTTCACTAAAACTGTAGCTATTTTCATGCTTCACAAGAAGGAGGAAATATTTAATTTTGAACTCCATCCTGAAACATTAAATAATTTTGCAATGAAATATCTGTAATGTGCTTAGAAACTCTTCCTGAATGGTAGCTGGGAATTACAAGTTGAAATGCAACACTATCCCTAATACTACTAGGCCCCAAAATGACAAGATCATTTAAATTTAATAACTCATAAAACTTCATTACAGCGTCAGTGTCATGATCTCAAGGTCAGATATTAGCTAGAATGATGGAGTCGTACAGGTCTTTACATGTCTTTAGAGGTTTTTTGTTAATCTGTAGCTTGCAAGCTACAAAATCATTCTTCACTCTCTTCCCCTTGTCCCGTTTTAAATATGTCACACATATGAAACGGGGAAAATCAGCCACACGGATGCATCATCATGTATGTATGATTTGAATTGAAGTAAAAATGTATTACTCACATTTTTTGTTTCATTCACCTCATTCCTCCCTTTGCCCAAAACTATATTATTGTAAACCAGAAGACATCCAACAGGCACCTCTCCAATTTCAAGAGCCTCTTTGGCCTGTTAGAGATGAAACATAATAATAATAATAATAATAATAATAATAATAATAATAATAATAATAATAATAATAATAACAAAACAACAATAACAACAACAATAATGATAACAAAAACAACAACAGTAATAATAATAATCACCATCATCATAATAACAATAACAACAAGAATAATAACAAGAATAATAACACAAACACCACCACCAATAATAATAATAATATGAATAATAATACATTTATAACAACAACAACAACAACAATAATAATAATAATAATAATAATAATAATAATAATAATAATAATCCCACAACAACACAGCAGTACCATGTTAAACGCGCTGGACATCCATCTCTCTACCTCAGTGTCTGAGGGCTGGAGGAAACTCCCGGTCATCACATCACTTTCTACATAATCTGATCGCATATCGAAGAATGTTTTATTATAATGAGATTAAAACAGATTTACTGTTACTAAACTCGAGATCGTACAAAGCACGTGCACACTTTTAAGTGTAAAGCGGAACGATGAGTATGTGATGCTTTGTCACCGAAGGAACATAATAGAAGACGGACCGGTCAAGCGGAATTAATCACACAAATAGTGACACTAAAATAAAATTATTGACAACTGTCAAGTAAATAAGAGCTTGTAGAAAGTTAGTAGTATGTCATTTTCTCGTGAAAGGGAAAAATATGTTGCTTGTCTCGGGTTTACGAAGCTAAAGATGTATTGTTTATAGCAAATATAAATATTGTTGAAAACATGGCAACAAAGTTTAAGTTTTTTAGATATTTAATCCCTTACTCGTGATAATACATAAGACAATAATATGTCATATACACCAGACCATAACACATCTAGTTATTTGGTTAAACACGCTGGCCGAAACGTCATCTACAAACATTACAGTCGGCGTCGCACATTTATTGCGTCATCATCTGCCCTGCTGTAGGCAGAAGGCGTGATTGTCAAACTTAAAGAAATCGTACATAAATATATTCATTCATTCATTCATTCATTCATTTTCTAAGGCTTGGAAAATAGAAAAAGCTTGCTTTCTTTATTTGTTTGTTTGTTTGTTTGTTTAAAAAACTGCAGATTTACTGGAATAATCTCTTCATTAATATACACTGAAGAACTGTATTACTTTTACCTTGAAAGTTCTTTATAACTTTATAACATTGCCCAAAAATAAAAAAAAGGGATTAATCTGCAATATCAGTAAAATATTTCAGAATAGCTATGTCACATACTCTATATTAAAGAAAGCAAATCTACAATAAGGAGGTGCTGACAGGACAGTTAACAGGTTGCCAGATCGGTGCGGTCTAAATATTCACCTTTGTGGGGAGAAATACGACCAAGAAGTTGAAGAAGACATTTATAATACAACACAGTGGAATTTTTTGACTTTGCATATCTCATCTCATCGTAGTAGTTGAAGTCAGAATGCAGGAGAACAGCATAAAATGTAATTAATGTAAATGTGTCTGATGTACAGTAGCATTTCTGTTGTATGACGCATTGGATAATTGGATAATAAACGTCAGTGGATAATGTTTGTATATCAGAAATATCTGTGAATACTTCTCCAATAAAAATTATTAAAACACTAATTTATTTTATTTTTTAAATAAAGATTTCTGGATTCACCTCTGATTACATTGTGTTTTTTTATTTTTTTTTATTTTTTATACTAGACAGTAGTATAAGGCTCGTGGAAAAGCTTTTCTGATTTTTCATAACGTTGATGTTCTGTAATTCAACTGTACATCTAAGTGGGGGTTACATACATCTGGCAACCTGCAACCTTATGGCCATGTTGTGCAGAAACCTGCTAGTTCTGTCTGAGGCACAAACTTATTCCTCCCTTATTAAATTACCACTTTTAGCGTTTTTGTAAACACCGAGTGTGTTTTTATAAACATGTTATCGTCTACATGGAGCTTTATCAAGCGTCATAAAAGGAAATTTATTTTTGCCGGCGCTTTTGCAGGAGGTAACGCGCGCGCGCACAAACACTGTGTACAGCTAGTTAGCTAGCAATGAGCTCAATGCTACATGTTAGCTAGCTGCGGGTCCATCTTAAAGCGATTAGCACGTTAATACTCAAGTAAATTATATTAAAATAAGCTCCCGACGTAGTGTTTAGACTCCGGCAAGATTTAGCTATTCTTGTGTGCGGTTTTAATCTCTTTAGTTGTCAGCTAGTGATGTAAGAAATCAGTGCAAACTCCCATTCGAGTGGTTGTGACTTCATATATTTTATGCTAAACGTTCATACTTCATACTCTGAACACAAAGTGTTCATTACTGGCCTGTTTATTGCCACCTTTAAACCTCATATATGAATATCTGTACACTGACATTAACACTGACATGTTTAGACCCTGTGTTTCTTATCTGATTAAACAGATTAATGTGTATAATCCTATCATCTAATATTCTGAGTTTCCTGACCTCATACGCCAGGTGTGTACCTGCTTGGGAAATATGCCCAGAGAAAGCTCCAGGAGATGCAGGAGCGGGAGGCAGCCGACTACATCTCTCAGGCTCGGAGGCAGTTTCATTTCGAGAGCAACCAGAGGACCTGTAACATGACGGGTTAGACTTCCATCATGAAGCTGCAAATCCTCTTCAAAAGTTCTTTATATCTTATCTTCTTTCTGTAACTATTCATATGGCTTCACTTTTTTTCCACACAGTGTTGTCGTTGCTTCCTACGCTGAGAGAAGCGATCATACACCACCTGAACTCGGAGAGTCTCACGGCACTGCTGAGGTCCAGGTGAGGAACGCCTTCAGATGATCTGCCTTTCGATGAGATTTAGCACGCAGATAATTTCTAACACATTGGGCCTCGTTTACAAGCTAAGTACGGACAGGTTTATGGATAAATCATTTGTACATGTGTACAAAACCTTCGTAGCCTTCTCTCGTTCTTGAGTGTGTGTGTATACAAGGGGACTAACTAATGTAACGCTCTTATTTTATTACATTTACAGTGTTTATAAGACTCGATTTTCCAGTAAGAGCTATGCATCATCGATCAGATAAACATTCTCATGCTAGTTCACCACATTAGGAACTTTGAGCTCCATCCAGAACATTTAGACGAAACCACCTGTTTTTTAATTTTTTATTTGAATTACTGAGTAAAGAATATTTTTTAAGGAGCTAAAAGCCAAACCCGATTGTTCTCCTTAACTTTTGAGGTTAAATTCCATCTGCACTAATAGTGGTGTCCATGTGAAGTGACAGGATCCATGATAAAGCTTGTTATCATTTTTCACACTCTGACTGATGTGTCTTTTTTTTTTTGTTGTTGTTGTTTAGACCAGCCAACAAGCTTGAGGTCTGGGAGGATCTTAAGACAATCAGTGAGTTTAAATCCAGTGTCCTGTATGAAGAACTGAGTAAATATTTGACCATTTTGTGATGTGATCTCTTGGCTTCACCCTCCAGGTTTTACTCGAAGCATCGTGGCTGTTTATAGCACCTGTATGCTGGTGGTGTTGCTCCGTGTTCAGCTCAACATAATCGGAGGCTACTTGTACCTAGACAACTCTGTAACTAAAAATGGAACGGTAAATTCTTTGACTTTTCCGTTACTCTCAAGAATTTTGCAGATGTACATGTTTTAAATTTGTTTTCTTAGACACCATTGGCTCCTCCTGATGTCCAGCAGAAGTATCTGTCCAGCATCCAGCACCTTCTGGGAGACGGTAGGAGAACCTTTAACTTCCTGGTGCCTGTTATTTCTCTTTCTGAAATATTCTGAAGAAAAAAAACAAAATTTTCTTCATCGTTTGTCTTTTTATTTTTTGTCTTTAATTTGTTTGTGATTTCAGGGCTGATAGAGCTGATAACCGTGGTGAAGAAAGCCGTACAAGAGATCCTAGGACCGTAAGTCTTATTTTTAATTGTCTTTAGATCAGAGAACTAGTATCTTGGTCCTTCTCAGCATTTTCTTTGGTTTTACAAATGACATGAGAAGCACTGAGAGCATAGCGGACGTATTCATCTGTTCAATCCGTCTCCACACTTCTCACCTTTCTTTTATAAGAAGGCCCTGTTTGCTAGTTATCCTGTAAACATCTGAGCTGTTGATCCCTCTACTTTGTAGGGCTGGGCGATAAAACGATAACGATATGTATCACGATAGACATGTGATCGATATCAATATAAAATGTGTTTGATAAAACATTTGATATTTTTCATTCTTCGTCAGAAGAAAACAGAGGTTGCGAAGCAAGTATGGTTGCATTAACAAAGGCACTCACTCTCTGGTAACCTAGCAACATAGGGAGTGACACGCTAACAGCCAATCATGTAACAGTATCATGTTTGGTTGCACCATATCGTTGTCTCGTGCTGGTCTACTGGATTCCTCTTCAGTATAACCGGCGACTGATAAGCAGAAAATGAGCCACAGCGAGCGGGAAAATTGTAAATAAAAGATGTTATCCAAGATTTTTTGGATGTTATAAGTCTGACCGTAGTCAGACCAGTGTCACCTGCAAATTATGCAAGACCATTTCTCTATGTTTATATTTAACACTTTGCACCATTTTATTACACTTTATTAAGCATTTCTTACATTTTCTTTCATTTTTCACCTTAAATGTTAAGAGATAATTGTTAAGTGTTCATTGTGACTTTAGTACGGTGGGCGAGAAGTGCAAAACAAATTAACAAATCCGAAAACAAATTAACAAATCCAAAAACTCATCAACATATCTGAAAACACAACGACAATTCAGACAACCCGGAAGAGGTTGGTATAGTTTGTGATTGGAACACGTACCAATCATTGGAAAAGGTACACCGGCAGTACAACAGTCTGTAACAGGGAAAAGTTGGAATGTGTGTAAAAGTGTACAAAATGTATTGTCCTTACTGTGGATTACTTTTGTTATTTTCTTATATTTAAATGGAGAACTTTACACATTACACATAAGATTCCATACCTGTATATCTTGAGTGACAGGTGTCTTGTCCAGTGATCGGTAAGTTTACATTCAAAAATGAAACCCTACGTTTCTGGGTTGTCTGACTTGTCATTGTGTTTTCGGATTTGTTAATGTGTTTTCGGATACAGTTTTCTGCCATATCACCCAGCCCTAATACTTTGGTGTTAATTGATTGTTTCTCTGATTAATACCTTCCTTACCTCATCATTGGCTTTTTAAACAGATTTGGTTTTAGTAGTTCTATGTTTCTGAAACTTTGTCCTGGACTCATGTTGATGGCTCCATTTACATTTACAGCATTTGGCAGATGCCCATATCCAGAGCGTCGCACATAAGTGCTTAAATCTCTAACATTGAATACATTAATGCTGGCTCACTAGGAAAAAGTGTCAAAGGTTGTGGGGGTTTTTTTGTTTTGTTTGTGACACAGAACATTTTCACGTACCCCTCTTTGTCGCTGCTGCACGTGACTCAGAAGATGTAAAGGTTAAAAAAACGGAGGTCAATTTTTGGAGGATTTTTATCTCATTATCTTGATGGTAAACTGGTACTAATTCACCTGTAATAATATAATACGCCACTAGGGTGCAGCATCACTTCAACTAGCTGACTCCTGGGGCCTGTTTCAGAAAGGTGGTTCAACCAACTCTGAGTTGACAAAAATGGGAAACTCTGAGTTTTCGGTTACAGAACAGCTGAAAATAGTTAGTTTTATGAACTCTAAATTGACTGACTGAGTTAAGTGCTATAAAAAGCCAGCAGAACTGGAAGTGCTTATGCAAGCATATGGAGAATATGAACACGTAATTTATATATGCGTGTGTGTGTGTGTGTATATATATATTTGTGTGTGTGTCTGTACCTTTAAAGGTATATTTTTAATGTAACCCTCTCCCTCTAGTTACACACTTTGTTCAATTCAAGAATAATTCATGTAATTGTACATTGTTTATTTGAAAGCATTAGAAGTGCAGTTTCTTGTCTCTCCTTATTGTTCAAGTGGTTGAGGTTGATTTGGGATTTAGAAAGTAATTAATAAGTAAATAGACCAAATTAATAAGTAGACCAATAGAGATAGTAATTATTACATTAATCTAATTAGACTTGTTGAAGATGTAATTTGTAGTTAGTAATTAAGAACTATTTTAGAGTAAATTCCCAACTGTTATAATATCAGAGGTGAAACCGGAAGAACAGTATTTTATTTTATCAGGAAACAACACATAAAATGGTCAGAAAGCGCTTAAGAGCGAGGCACACTTTCCTGACCGCCCTGCAAACAGTTCTGCATCCCTGATGTTATACACAAAACTACCATTTGCAAATAATTGTAAGTCAACGTTAAGCATCTGCTCGGATGTAAGAGCACGGCCACGATGGCTGATGTTTCTGATGTAAGGATGGATGAGATTATGAATGTAACTTATCGACTGTAAAGAAAAACTCTAGCTCAAATAAAAATGCATAGGGATATAACAGAAAATCCACTCTGAGCCTCAAAATCCTCTCCTGATGTAAATGTAACTCCCTACGAATTAATACAGACTCTTTATCAACAGGATTGTCCATAAGAGGACATTTTATTCCCTTTGATGCTCTCTGTGTAACTGAAATGTGGGCAATGAATGAGGTGTTTAAAAGTCGCTTCCTCTTTAAAAAGGGGGAGGAGACCCACAGAAACTCTGGGTTTACTGAAGAAAACCTGCTCCCGACCCGGTTAGGTTCACGGAGTAAGTTACTATGGTAACCGACTCTGAGTATGTTATCTCTCTTTCGGAAACTGGCTTGATTTAACCTGCTTTCTCGGGTTTAACATACATCTCTTTCTGAAACAGAAAACCCAGAGTTTCCCCTCATTTCAGGGTTAACATACTCAGAGTTTTCACTTAACCTGCTTTCAGAAACAGGCTCCTGTTCAGTTTCACTTTTCAAATGTTTGTTTATAAAATCTGAAGCAACAGTTGTAGAATATTGTAATATATTGACTTGATGCTTTAGCTGATTGTTTGTCATGTGGGACATTAGTGGATTGGATGTGGATGTGTTTATGTTGAAACGCAAGTCATACAGTCGAGATTTTTGTATCTCAGACAAACTAACACAATAGTACAGTGAAGGTTTGCAGTAAACCGTACCCTGGGAAACACCCTACGAAACACTGGGCTCTTCCTGGAACATGGTTATTTAAAGACAATGAATTAACATGACACTTTAATTACACACATTCAAACAGGTATGTGATGTCTACCGATGGCTGGTTTCACAGTAACAGGCTAAACATCTTATGCAATTTGTACTTTTGTGTTCATTTGTAAACCATTTTGCGAACAATGAACTAGATTTTTAACGTGTTGTTATAATGAGGTCTGCTCCATGGGGTGAATACTTACACACAGCACTGTGTAATTATAACTACTCACTTTTTAGGATCTCTCTGAAGCAGAGTCTGTCTCTGCAGGAACTCGAGCTGCACGTAATTCAAATCCGCCAGCTGGTGGAGGAGAACTCGGGCTCGTCCAGGTTCAGGCCTCTGTCCTGCTACATGATGCCTGATGAGGAGAACCCGTTAGCTGCTCAGGTACAGCGCAGAGCTCACCTGCTAATCCTCCAAACTTAACAGTGGTTTAAGGAGCACAGCAGAGTGACAAGACGTGTAGACTTTAAAAGAACAGCAGGTTATTGATCTGGAGATTTAACACACACTTATCTTCCTTTCACACACACACACACACACACTCTCTCTCTCTTTTTCTCTATCTCTCACTTTTACACACACACTCACTCACTCTCTCACTTACACAAATGTGCACACACTCTCACACTCACACATGTGCACATACTCTCTCTCTCTTACACACACACATGTGCACACTCTCTCTCTCTGTCTCTTACACATGCACACACACACTCACTCTCTCTCACTTACACACACACACACACACACATGTGCACACTCTCTCTGTCTCTTACACACACACACACTCACTCTCTCTCAATTACACACATGTGCACACACTCTCTCTCTCTCTGTCTCTTACACACGCACACACACTCTCTCTCTCACTTACACACATGTGCACACACACTCTCTCTCTCTCTGTCTCTTACACACACACACACACTCACTCTCTCTCACTTACACACATGTGCACACACTCTCTCTTACACACACATGTGCACACACTCTCTATCTATCCTTTACACACACATGCACTCTCTCTCTCTCTCTTACACACACACGTGCACTCTCTCCCTCTTTCTCTGTCTCATCTCTTTTTGGAGTTCGTGACCTTCTCTCAGTTACAGTTACAGTTCTGCTTACGTACTACATACAAAAAACAAGCACAAAAATGTCACAGTATATAGAAGTTTAAACAACTCTTTATATTCACATGTAATTAAACCTACAAAGACACAATGATGATGTGCTGAAGTTGTTAAAAGTATTTTGAGTTCAGTTCACACTTTCTAGTGTCTTAGTGAGATGGGTGAGAGACAAACAAGTTTATCAGATCTGTCGGAGAGAAAGGTTTCTGGGATCTTAAACTGAACTTTAAATCTAGTGAGTCATGTGGTATCACTGCAGTCTGGACTGTTCTGCTTTCTTCTGGTGTCTTTAATACACAACATATCCTTTTATATATTGAATTTCACCTGTTTTTGCATCTCGCAGGCTTGCGGTCTGACGGAGAACGACGTCACGGCGATAAAGCTGTTAAACGAAACCAGGGACATGCTCGAGAAGTACGGAATAATACTTTAATGTTTTTAATTCTACCAAACACAAAGCAATATAAAACATGCCTAATTGTCATCTGTTTGTTTTTTAGCCCAGATTTCATTACCATACTGAATGCCTGTCTGAACCGCGGCTTCAGCCATTTTCTCGACAACATGGCAGAGTTTTTTTGTCGCCCTCAAGGAGACTCTTCCCCCAGCAGCACACCTGATAGGTCAGGAGTTAGTTCTGCATTTCTTTTCTTCTTTTTTATTTTATTTATATGTGTATACATACATTATATATATAATATATAATTACATTTTACAAGGTTGCTTCTTCCTTCTGTTCCAGTCTCTTACACATGAGTCTCCCACTCGCCAAAATAATTCCAATCGCCAACGGACAAATTCACTCCATATGCAGCGAAACCCCCAGTCGGTTTGTTCAGGTAGGAGGAACATGACGCGCTTTTTTCCCGCTGTGAGGTTTCCTCATTCTTGTGTTGCTCTTTTACATTACAGCCTTATTAACTCCAGTCATGGTGTGAATGACATTCACTGGAATGCATATGTGACAGAAATAAGGTTTCTTCCTCTTATCAGATGAAAGACGTTACTAACAACCAGACCGTTATTTCTGACGTGTAGTTCCTGTCTGATCCTCTTTTCTTTCTTTTTTAATCGCAGGATCTTTTAATGACGGAACAAGTGAAAGAATTTGCAGCCAATGTTTATGAAGCTTTCAGCAACCCTCATGAAGTGCAGAAGTAAATTATTTTCAACGTCAGGTCAAATTCCTGAATCTACAGACCGCAACAGAGCACAGTGTTCCCTCGGCCCCTTACCTGAAGGGGGAAAGGAAGACCTGGGCGGAAAGCTGTGTGACGAACAGCTTGAGGTTGCTCTGTAAACCTGGATGATTAATGATTGGAGCTCTGCTTTCAGCACTGCTCTTTTTCCCTCTCTCTAATTTTTTAATTCCTAATTTATTCATTAGAGCATTTCCTCTCATCTCATGTCTCTCCAATCCGACGAGGGGCGAAGGCTGTCGCATGCTTCCTCCCAGGCCAGAAGAACACCTCTTTCCGTGCTTCTTCTCCTGTAAGGTCAGGGGACGGAGTTACACAACCAAAGGAAAACACTATCCACCCTCTTCCACATACACGAGCTCACAGACGCACAGGATTGTCTTGGTTATTAGTGGAGAGAATTTGTGTTCAAGTCCTGTATTAATGTCCCGGGACCAAACAAGCTTCATCATTACTATAAAGACTACAGGAAACACAGAATATTAAAATGTGAATATCGGTCACGATTTCTAAATAGAGCACGACAGAGGCTGGATTCTTAGACAAAGTTCAAGCCGGAAAAAACAACACTATCAACTCTGGAGTTTCTGCTCACCGATAGAGACGCCGATCTTTTCTTCTTCTTCTTCTTTTAATCTGAATCAGTGCATTGACTATAAAAAAAAAAAAGTCTGCTGTCTTTTTGCTAACAGAGAAAGTATAATCGGAAAAAAAAACTACGAGGAATTTAGTGAAGCTTAACTTATTGACCCTTATGAAGAATGTTAAAAAATAAAGTGCAAATAAATACTTATTCTTAAAAAAATAAAAGGAGATTACTATTATTATTATTAGTTTGGTTCTTTATAGTTCTTTAAGCCAGGTCTTGTGTGATTATGTTAGACAGGATTATAAAGCTGGCAGTTCTTATTGAAATCATATGACCAGTTCATATTATATTCAGCGAACAGATTTTTTTTTAAAAAAAAAAGGAATCAGATGTTCACTGAATTGTGGCTTTATGGTGGTACAGCTGTTTGTCACAAAGCGGCTTGACTACAGTGATCCAGTTGTAGATGTATATCTCTGTATTCCAGCATGGGGGGGGGGGGGGTTCAGAGCAAGAACCCGAGTTCTTTGGAGTTTAACTCTCATGTACAGAAATCAACTGTGCTGCACTCGACAAAATAAGGTCTTATAAGTCTTATAATAACTGTGTCCAGGTGAGTTTATCCACCTCAGCAGGATAGGATATCATACAGTAGCAGGTTTCTATGGTAACCAGATTATCTACAGCAGTACAGACGGACCGCTGTATTGTCCTCCATTAAAGCTCATGTACACAAACTGTTTATCAAACAAAAAAAAAGGCACGTTCGGAAAGAAAGGACTCTTCAGATTACTTTCAAACGTTATGAGAATATTAAACGTTGTTGAGAGATTTAGAAAAAAAAACTTAGAATTTACCAGGAAAATATTAGGACCAAAAACAGCAAAAAAAAAAAACCTTAATCACCTTTTAGCTCAGTCAGGTGATGATGATGATGATGGTGATGACTCAGGAGGCGTCTTGTTTGTATGACTCATCACAGAAAGTGCAGTGTTCATGCTGACGGCAGGTTTTTAGTGTAAATACCACCACTAAAGTGCAGTTTCCACAATCACACTGAAGTCACATGACCAACACCGACTTCAGGTTTTGTCAAACAGGAAACTTAACCTTGTCACATGATCTATGATGGTGAAGTCGCCTTGCCTTTTTTTTTTCTTTACAGAAACTGTATACTTGAATTCCTGAAACAAGACTCAAAGAATTTTCTGCAAATGTTAACGTGCCCTTGCATCATGTTTGTATATGACACAACACTCAACGCAGCACAAGTGCAGGATTAATTTAGATCTGGTTATATATATATATATATATATATATATATATATATATATATATATATATATATATATATATATATATATATATATATATATAATGTGATATATTTATTTATTAATATAATAAATAATGTGAACAATAAAGGAAGAAGTTCTCCTGTTTACATATGTCTAAAGGTGAGAAATGTATTCTTTAAGAATCAGTATAAAGTTGTTGATCATGGTAAATACCCCTGTAACGTCAAGAAATAAAAAGGAAATAAACTCAAACCATGTGACACGTACAGTATAGAAGCCTCTTTCTTCACATATACCAACTCTATTGCCCCACTGTAGTGTTTAATCACACCATCATCTGATGAATTAGATTTCTAAATAATGTCCAAATTATTAAGGACAAATCTAAAATACATTTTTAGAAACAAATTTAAACAAGTCTTCAGTCCTTGGTGAAGGAACCCCAGTTCTGGTGCTTACTGTTCACCAGAGATGGGGGACTCGAGGCATATGACTCGACTTAAGTCGCAAATTTGAGACTTGAGACTTGCTTGACAAATATTAAAAAAAGAATCGACTTGACTTTACTGACATTCATGACTTGAGACTTATGTGTGACTTACTCCCACCTCTACTGTTCTCTCCTAAAATGTTTACTTGCCTGGAGTTCACATGGAGCGAATTCACTGAGCAGGACACAATATTCATCATTTTTCATACACTGATTATTTACAAACACAATGTTCAAGGACCCTGTATACTAATTAAGTCTTGTTCAGACAGAAACCATTTCTAAATCTTTAAACATTTCCTACAGTACTGGATTCCGGCGTTGTGAAATGGAAGAAGTGTGGAACTTCCAGTGACCACTCTAACAGAGCTTCAGAAGTTCTCAAAAGAGATAGGAGAACCTGATGTGAATATCTGCATCATCAAGCAGGCCTTTATAGCTAGACAAAAGCCACTCAGAAGGCACTTTGAGATTGTAAGAAAAGAAGATCCTCTGGTCTGATTAGATACAAATGTATTTTAGATTGAACTCTGTGGTGATAACCAGGTAATGCACATCACCAGCCAGATTCCAGATATCAGCCTGGAGAACACCTGCAAGGAGGGCACTGAGGAGATCTTCTGAAAAGAATGGAAGAACCTTCCTCAACCTAGATTTACAGAAGAAGACTCAAAGCTGTAAAACTGAGCTTCTGCGATGTAGTGAATAAAGTATGTAAATACTTTATCTTTATCTCAATAAGAGATTTCAGGTTTTTTTTGGTTTTTTTTTTTGATAACCCATGACCAAAATTTTCATTTCAGTTTACATCTTTAACAGTCTGGATCTCGTCCAACTCCACTATGGTCAGTGATGTCATATCCATGTATCCAGTAGCAAGATCGGATTTCGTAACAATGTCGATGACTCATGCAAATATATCTGCAACATAATGTCAGCTCTTCTAGCATTACAGAATGGCATAATCTGAGGATCAACAGACATCTTCCCCACACTAGCTGATGACACAGTGGAACACAACAATGAATAATCTGTAAAAACTCCTTGCTAAATCTTGGGACTATGTGCATTCTCTGAAAGATCATGTGTCAGGCGAGAGCCAAGCGCTAGCTATTGATTTTCTGAGAATCAGCACGTGTTATGAAACAGCTAGAAGGTAAACACCAGACAGAATCCAGAAGTTCATCCAGATGTGTATTAAAGAGATACATTAATTTACAAATATAAATGAATACTGTTCAGCCTTCAGAGCCTGGATGTTGCTCTTCTGTCCTGGAAGGATTAGCATGAACTATTCATCTCCTGTTGCTATGACGCATGCTGTAGTCACACCACAGAACGGTCGGGAGATGTCATCTCTGTCGAGGAAGTCGATTGGTCCACAGCTTGCATCATTTACCTGCTCCCCATATAAATTCTGCATGAAGGTTTACAAGCAGTCACGTGACTTTCCTGATCTGATGCTCGGTAGTGACTGTACTGTACGCTGCTGAACGCTTCTCGGATGGAAATTAACTGCACATGTTTGCTCATAAGATCATTATATTGAGTCATCATGTTTACAATTGCGTCTCACCGGCCCGGACTGGGGGCTGATGGTGTTTTGGATCTATATTCTGTTCATATTTCAAATTCATTTCAATTGATCTATTAAACACTTAAAATTTCAACTAAGTTTAAGAGCCTGAAGTTTAGGGTTTCTTCAGACCATCATAACCAACACATTTATTGTAAAACCTGGTGATGTGTAGAAATGGAAATAAGGAACTATTGCAACATGAAACACTATTCAGAGAAGATGCTGATTCTGCATGTGTTTAAAAAAAAAAAGGACGTTACATAATTCATTGGAGCGTCACACAATTCTGTGCTGCAATGAATATAACAATAGGTTTGACATCTTCCAGAAAAGCAGAAATACCTTCTACACGTTCTCCACGTTCTCCAATAATATGGCAAAATGCATCTTGTCACGTATGACTTTACCCCAGAGATGGAATGATGTAAAATTAGTGAGGAATGGACTGTAGATGTTTCACTACCTTCCTCTAGCTGACGATAAAACCGTCTCTGCCGCATATAGCAGCTGCAGGACTAAATGAGGTCAGGGCCCGTGAAGGGATTGGGAATCCTGGCTGTGGCTTTCCCTCTGTCTGCATGTCTGGGATTAGACCCTGCCTGCTGGCTGCTCAACTCAGAAGCCTGTGAGACTGTAACCATGGCTCTGACTGGGGAAAACAAACACAAGAGGTGTCAGTGGCTGTTCTGGGGTCATTTCCACATGGAGGTGGAGCTGATTTAACTGCCCAATTATAAATAACTCTGACACGAGCCCGTGTGCATGGTGCAAATAGAAGAGACTAGTGAGCAGCTATTATTTCGAGAAGGAAATATCATCCTGATTCCAAAACTGTGACGCTCTGCATCCACTACTGCTGATTCACTTGCAGTTTATTTATGATGAGGTGTTTTTATTAATGGGTAATATGTAGAATATGTCTAACACTATGCCCTGTCATGGACCGGGTATTCCAGTGATAGGTCGAGAGAATGAATGAATGAATTAATGACTGTATAAACTTATATATGTAACAGTAACAGCACCAAAGAGGCGTGTCATAGTTACCTATAGATCGTCATTTAGTTTTTCTTTCTCTAATTTGTATCTCAAATATGTTCACAAAACAAAGGATAATAAAACGTATTGATAAAGTTCACAGTTATAACAATTCAAATGTCTATGAGATCGAAATAAAGTGGCAAAAGATCTCATTAAAACGATTTGGTGACCCAAATATAATCTTTACATCGGTGTTACAGCATGTTTTATTACTTCATTTATTACTTAACCCGTTTTTTTAATAGAGCTGTGACCTGAATATTTTTAAACACTTTTAAAAATGAAGGTTCTTAAGTGGTTTGTGCTGTGTGCGGTTCTCTGAAGAACCTTCACGGAACTTTTCTATAACCAAAGGTCGTCTGTTCTAGAAGATGGGTCTTTAAACTATAAAAATGTTATTTACAACATTAAGAAAAATTGGGTTCTTTTGAGAACCATTTACTGAAAGACTTTTTGAGAAAACAAAAATTCTGCTTTTTCATCATATGCATCACAGTCAAAAAACCCTTTTTGCTTCTTCCTGAAACTGAACACTTTTAAGAATGTAATATAATATATAATGTTTTTTTCAGGTGGATATAAAGCACTGAAAATATTCCAGTGAAATGTACATTAATTATTTTATTTATTTATTTATTTATTTATTTATTTATTTATTTATTTAAAAAAATCTGTTCACACTTGTGATTATTGTGATTAAAATCGGTTAATTATTGGGAATTTAATGAAAAATATTGAATTTAATTCGCAAAACAAAACATATTCGGTAGCAGACATGCTTGATAAATAAAAAAACCCAAAATGCTTTTTAAAATAAATTTTAAATAAAAATTCAAATTTTATTTGACACATACACACGCATACACAGTACGACATGCAGTGAAATGCTTTGTATTTTGAATAACTTTACAAAAAATAATACTAGTATAGAAAATAAAAAAATAAAGGAACAAAGATAAATCACAGGGGAATACAATATAAGAAGTAATAAATATTTATAAATCAAGTATATATATCTCAAAGAAAATAGCAAAGTATATCAAAAATATAATTAAAAATAATATAAAATATAGTTGTATATAATATAAATATAATCAGAGAAAGAAAATATAATCAGAAACAGACTCAGTGTAATCAAACATGTAGACACCGTGCTTTATTTATTAAAATATTATTATTTTTTGTTTATTGACCTGTCCTGATGTTTCACTAGCACCCAATTTTCACTTTTAAATATTACGTATTATATTATATATTATATTATATAATATAAGTAAGTTGTACAAGAGCACCAGGCTAATGCACATTTCTACATCACCAGGCTTGTGCACATTTCTACATATTTTACTGTTAAAAGCACCTGATATGGATGATAGAGAGGATCATCCTGCTTGATCCTATGAAGCTGTGACTCATCTTTAAAGTTTACTGTCAGCAACAGCAGCTCGTCATTGTGAAAGTGCAGCTTGAGGATCAATCTCAGTATTTGTAACTGCAGCAGTACCGCTTTTCTCTGGGTCGCGTGATCTCGAGGAAAAGAAGACGTTTGGTCTTCATCTCTCTCTCTCTCTCTCTCTCTCTCTCTCTCTCTCTCTCTCTCTCTCTCTCTCACACACACACACACACACACAGGGCTGAGTCGCCATTTCCCGGAAAGGATGATGTCATCCCTTTCCTGTGAGATCTGCCTGAGTTTCTGTTAAAGAAGCAATACAGTACTATTGTTAATTCACTCTTTAACCTCTCAACCTTTACAATGTCAGACACATACATTTTAGTAACCAATATTTTACATTATATTATATTTTTTGTACATATATAAAATTTCATTTATTTCAATTTATTTGTATAGTGCTTTTAACTGTTGACACGTTAAAGCATCTTTACAGAAGTATATGAACTGAGTGAAAATGAAGTTTAAAATGAATTGAAATTATCATTTATATCTAAGATTAATCTCATCTAATGGACGGGGAAATGTCTCTTGTAGCTGAATTCAACATTTAATTTTAAAGTCTTATTATAGCAGGTTATGACACATCTGGAGTGAGATTATGTGTGTGTGTTGATGGTCGGAGTGCACAAACTTTTGACTGTTACAAAGTAAATGTAAATATGATTGTTGTTTGATATTTGGGAGTGTGTGGTGTCAAATTCTGGAAAGAATTAAACTTTTTTTTTTTTTTTTTTTTTTTACTTCATGAATAAAAACTCACGGAATGACAGCATCTCAAATCTTAATCTTAACAACAGCTGTATGGATACGTTAATATCTGTTTGATGTGTCTTTTTTATATTAAGAAATAATGTTGATAAAACATGGAGATCGTCATAAAACTCATAAACCCTGGATAACTCCACCTCTATCCACAGGGCTTATGGAAGAGTTGTCATCATCATCATCATCATCATCATCATCATCATCATCATCATCATCATCATAACACGAGTTAAATGAATATCTTTTTTTTTTTTTAACAATGCTGTTCATACCTCCAGACTATGTAACACTGTCTTTGGTGGCTCATGGTGGCTCAGCATATTGCTGAATAAAGAGGTTAAGGTTTTTTTTCTCCAGGTGATTAGTTTCTAGATGAGTCATTAGGGGAAAACCACTGAGTACAATATTAAACTTTATAGCTTTAGTCATGATAAACATGAGATAAAGTTTCTAATCCTGGCAGCCAACAAAAACATTTACAACAACAACAATGTCATGTTTTGACTGTTATTGTTTCCTGGTAAATCTCTCTCTCTCTCTCTCTCTCTCTCTCTCTCTCTCTCTCTCTCTCTCTCTCTCTCTCTCTCTCTCTCTCTCTCTCTCTCTCTCTCTGTGTGTGTGTGTGTGTGTGTTGCACTGCACTGGATTACAGATTACCTCATCTGGATTACCTTGGAAGTTTCCAGAACACAGACGTAAGAGATTCACACTTAGTGAAGAAATGTATTCTGTGTTGTACTTCACTCCCTGCTGTCTGTCACTGATCACTTCATCCTTCACAAATGAACTGAAGCACAAACACCCCACTCCGGGGCACTTACCCCTTGCCCTTTTCGAGACCTTTACAGCGCGGGGCCTGACTCCACCTGTGACGACCCTCACACAGACACATACTATATCATCTATCTAGTCATAAGCTCTACTAGATTGGAATTTGGACCATATTCAAGTATCGTCACTTTAGACACGGCTTTCTGATTAAATACACAGAGAATAAACCTGACATAAAGTGTGATGATGTTTCAGTGATACAGAATACTCAGTATTTACTAATACAAAACCACACTAACCAAAATGACTACTATTATCAATAAGGTCAACATTATGTCAGCTCTAGAAAAGTGTCCAGGCTGTAGATCGTGATGTTAACGAACATGGATAAATACTCATTATTAGCATTTAACACTTATTAGTAAGCTGTCATTCCATCCTCATCGTTTCTACAAAAGTTTGTGCACCCCTGGCCATCACACCCAAAAGTGCTTCTTCTTTCCCCCAAACTGTTACGCCAAAGTTTACCCGTGACTCAACCCCATGGGGTGAACTGGCGTCTCCATACAAGAATAAGGTCTTATCAATAACGAAGCCATCGGTGTTTGATCTCATGAATGTTTTCGTAGCTAAACGAATCCCCACTGCCACGTTCCAAAGCCTAGCGTAAAGCCCTACGGTGTTATAAGTAGGTGCAGATTATTCCTCACACTCTTTACAGGTATGACGGCATGTCAACCTGTCTGACTTCTAACAATAAGACAATTTGGGAATGCAAACATCCTGATTATCTCATTACACTGGTATGTCTTGATTTTGTCATTAGTGTGAAATGTTACGAGCCTGATTTTCTACAGAGGGGAGGAGATGAGATGATATGAGAGGAGAGGAGAGGAGAGGAGAGGTGGAGTGGAGGAGTCTGTACACTTATGGTGTGTGCACAAAGGGTTGCCTGATTGCATCATCGCAACCAAAGCCTCTGGCCGGTGGGGCTATAAATAGGATGACGTCACCAGGCCCAACCCACTTACTAGTAGAATACCACACCGAGTTCTAATATAAAATCGGACCGGGGTGATGCAACGCATCGGACACAGCTGTAACTTCCCTAACAGAAAGATAAAGAGAGAGAAAGAGAAAGAGACAGAATACAGAACAAGCCTGGGGAGAGTTTTCAGCTCAGACGCTTTTTGTTCTCGCTCATAAAGAAGGTGAGTTCCGTTTCGTTTCGTGTTATTCTGTTGGTTAAAGGCGATTTGTGTGTCGTGTTGACGTGAAAACAGAACCGAACACCGAGCGAGTGTTGAGTCTCTGTCTGAAACGTGCGCGTGGACACTTGAGGAAAAACTCAGGGCTAACTTTTGTGTTTGTGTTTGTTTTGTGTGTGTTTCTGAGGTAAATGTAAAGTTTTTACAGTTAAACTAAACCCCACCGAAACATCCAGAGACACGTTCAGGGTGAATTACAGACACAGTTTTAACCTTCTTCTTTTTTTTTTTTTTACTTTTCTTTACTTTTTATCTACTTTTCTTGTTAGCCGGTGTGCTAAAGTTTTTGTCGCTTTAGAAATGAAGGAGAAAACAAGAGTTAGTATTTATTTGTTTGTTTGTTTGTTTGTTTGTTTGGTAATAACTTCAGTAATAAATCATTTGTGTGTGTGTAGTATGTAGTGCTGTGTTGTTTAAACTATGGTTCTGTCTTTGTGTGTTGAATGACACAACAATGCTGTATTGATGCTTCAGGTTTCAGAATGATGCTTCAGCATCCTGGTCTGGGTCTGGGTCTGGGTCCTTCAGAGATCAGTGCCTCGGCTCTGGTGCCGTGTCTGTCCCCGCCTGGTTCGCTGACGCTCGACGACTTCACTCATTTCAGCCCACTGGTTAAAGAGGAGCTGCGTTACACCATCCAGAACAAACGCCTGTCCAGTGGGATGAGTACGAGCAACACCAGCTGCTCCGACTGCAGCTCTGAGAAACCACCAGGGATGCCGGGAGTGAAGAGAACGGTACATCGTACTTACTTAGAACTTATATAAAAACATTTTGTCCAAGCATTTTCTGAGTGAAGTATATGCATCCAATGAATGTTCTTATTAATCACGTGTTCATTATGTTTTCCCTACAGCTTACTGTGGAAGAACACGATCGCAGGAAAAGACGACGGGAAAGGAACAAAATTGCTGCCGCAAAGTGCAGGAACAAGAAGAAAGAGAAGACAGACTGTTTACAAAAGGTAGAGTTTGGTTACAGCTCGGAAATTCTGTTAGTGCGAAGGAAAACGATTCCAGGCTCACAATAAGTCTTAGGTTCGATTATTTTAGAAGGGTTTTTCTTGTCTAATTAAAATCCCAGAACATAAGTTAATCCTGCTGTTTAGTTGTCTTTTTCACGAATTTGCCTCTTCATGTTTGTATTCTGGTTCATCTGTACTTACTGTTTGATCCCAGATTACTGGGATTGGTCGTATATCGTAACCAAGTCGTATTCTTTCTCTCTTTCAGGAGTCAGAGAAGCTGGAGTCCTTAAATGCTGAGCTGAAGGCACAGATCGAGGAGCTGAAGAACCAGAAGCAGCAGCTGGTCTACATGCTCAACCTTCACCGGCCGACGTGCATCGTTCGAGCCAACAACGGACAAACTCCCGAAGACGAGAGGAACCTCTTCATCCAGCAGATCAAAGAGACCACGCTGCAGTGTATGAACTTCACCACAGCCGGGTCTGCGAGCCCTGCCGTGCTGACCGCATGCGATCATCTCTGAAGCTCGGCGTTTCATAAAAGATTTTGCCAAGAAGCATTGAAGGACTCACTCGAGAGAGAAAAAACAGAGTTGTACACTGTAATGGACTAAGGAGACGCGTAAGCAATATGTATAAGCACTAACATCAAAGGGGGATTTGATGTCTTTTTCTTGTATTTTAATGTTATTTAAACTTATGTACTGCTGAATGATTTTGTACGTGTACCAAAGCATTGAAACAAACACAAGTCACTATCACATATCACATAACGAGCACTAGAAGTTCTGTAGGTATCACTGTGTGTCCAAGAAGATAACTAAACACGGAGACCGGCATCAAACGTGAAGTAAATGAAGTATTAAGAGTACGATGACTTATTTCCATAGCTATACGCCGCTCCTGCCACATTTGTTTTGTTTCTTTATCTCCATAATCAGCCGCTCAAAACTACTTAAAGCTGCTACGCTATTATCTCAGGTCATGGAGGATGTAGTGCAGAGAAAAGGAACAATAAAATGGATTAAACCATCAGTTTAATAACCAACTTGCTGCTTGAGAATCAGAACCCAGCAAGTTCCATAGATTTAAAAGTCTGTTCTTTTCAATTTGTTCCTGTTTCATCTCAGAAATATTTTGTTTGTTTTTTTATATATACAGTGCTGTAAGCTGGACGGTGTGCGTGCTGTGCGGCCTAAGGAGCGTGTTGAGTTTTTTGTATTGTTTGTAGAGACATGTCCGTGCTCTTGTATTTTTATATACGATGTAAACATGTGTTTGAATCTAGATGCACAATCTTTAGTCACTTTAAAGGGTATAAACTGTCGTGGTCTCCTGTCGTATTTCACAGAAATTAGTAAGAGGCATCTACCAGTTCAGCACTTCACCATTGCTTGCCTTTGGTTTCACTCTGTTTTTTTTTTCTTCATAATTGTTTAATGTTTTAGATTCTTATTCACGTCGGATGAGAGACGCAGGCGTCACCGGCATTTAATATTATTATTATTTTATAAAACTAGAAACAGGAATGCTTCTTGTTCTTTTCAGTACAGTTGTATGTTTATTAGTACGATGTTTGTTTAACCTTTTTGCCGTTCAGCTTTGACCTTCTCAGGCTGTTCACATGCACTTGTCTCATATGAAGCTTGGTTGTTTAACTGTATTTAAGTGTAACGTGCACATATGATGAGCTGTATGTACATTTATTTTTTGTCACATTAAAATATCCCTACGCTCAGACGCCATGCTGTTCAAGTGTATCTTCATCACCTTTTTATTTGTAACAGATTTTACATTTTTCTTTGTATTTCTAAATAATAAGCACTAAGTTCATTCAGTGGTTTCAAACAACAGGCAGAGGTTTATATATATATATATATATATATATATATATATATATATATATATATATATATATATATATATATACTGACAGTAATTGTGCCAAGAGTTTTAAAATGGCAGTAAGCAATGTTTCAGGCTTTCAGAACAGAGGTTAAGTAACTCACACACGTCACACATGCCTGCGTGTTCACAGGGAGGTTGCGTCACATCTGAATATCAGAATACAGGAAAGAGAATCAGATATACAGATGTTCTGTAGAAAATAAAATACAATAAAGTGAAAAAAAAAGAAATGATTAGAAGGGAAATCTGAATCTGATTTAATCCCAGTGAACTATGTATTCTCAAGTACTAAGTGTACTGACAATGAACCAGATCATACTGGAATTCCACAGAAAGTGAAAGGTTTCAATGGAAACTGGGGGCTCTCTGAATCACAGGGGATTATTTCCAAACTGGAAGCAGCAGCATGTTGCCTTTCAGTTTTTCTTGGAGTGTTTTGAGTTCACACTGAAAATCTCAGTGTTTTTATTTTTTTATTTATTTTTATTTATTTTTTTTGCATTATTCTCTGTTACAGACCCAGCTATAGGTCAGAGTGGATCAGTGACATATTAACACATCTGTGGGATTTCAGTTTCTTTACATTGGCTGATGAAATCCACTGCAACATGACCAGAGCTGCAATTAACATCGAAACTGTATTAATAGTCTTTATGTAAATAGGTGAGACTGTTAGCAGTCATTTATATTCTACTGAATTTTATTTCTAATGTCCATTCTTAAAAGTGTTCTACAAATAAAATAAAATCGAATTGAATTGAATATTCCAATATAAAACAGTTGTTTTATAAAATGTTTGAAGGAAATCTTGCGTAATATGGAATTGTGTCAGCGGTGCCACATGTTTCACCGGAACAGCTGATGAACTTGATGTGAACTTCACAAATTTTTCCCTGAGAAAGGGTGTGTGTGTGTGTGTGTGTGTGTGTGTGTGTGTGTGTGTGTGTGTGTGTGTGTGTGTGTGTGTGTGAGAGAGAGAGCGAGAGAGCGAGAGAGTGTGTGTTTGTGTAAGCGTGCGTGTGCATGTGTGTGTGTGAGAGAGTGTGTATGTGTGTGTGAGAGTGAGAGAGTGTGTGTCTGTGAGTGTGTGTATGTGTGAGAGTGTGTCTGTGTGTGTGTCTGTGAACGAGCATGTGTATGTGTCTGTGTATCTGTGTGTGTCTGTGAGAGAGTGTGTGTTGTCTGTGTGAGTGTGTGTGTGAGTATAAGCGTGTGTATGTGTGTGAGTCTGTGTGTGAGTGTGTTTGTCTGTGATGTGTTGTGTGTGTGAGTGTGTGTGTATGTGTGTGTGTGTGTGTGTATGAGTGTGTGTTTGTATGTGTGATTGTGTGTGTACGAGAATGCGTATGTGTGCGTGTGTCTGTATGTGTGTGTGTGTGTGTGTGTGTGTGAGAGAGAGTGTGTGTCTGTGAGAGAGAGTGTGTGTGTTTGTCTGTGTGAGAGTGTGTGTATGAGCGTGTGTATATGTGTGTGTGAGAGTTTGAGTGTGTGTTGATATTTCTTGCACGTGTTGCTGTTTTTTTTTACATTCCTCAACAGAATTATAATCATGGAGGGTTGCCAGGTCTCAGAAAAGGTTCCATCTAAGCTGAATCTTAAAAACTGCACACAGAGACCATGAAAGATCCTGGAGTTTGTTTTCTTTGCATGGAGAAGAAGTTCACTTTGGTGCACATGAACAGGTTTATGTTGTGTGATCTGCAGTGTGCCTTGTTGTCTGTGTTGTTGAGCTTCACAGATAATCAAGATAATCTAGATAAAGCAGTTCTGTTAATCATGTAATTATGTTCCCAGTGTCGAGTTTTAATGTAGACACACCAGAGTCTTTGTAATATAACTCACAGCTGAAATGGTTGTGTACATGATACACACACACGCACACACACACACACACACACACACACACACACACACACACACACACACACACACACACACACACACACACACACACCCCTGATAAACAGACTAGGTCCCAAACCATGTACTATACTACACACTTACCACCATGTACACTACTCTAGTGTCTACTGCATCAGTGTTAGAAGAGTCGTATCATCTCAGACGGATCACCGAAGCTTTAACTAACAGGAGGTAGAAACCTTTTCCCATCTTCCTCATGAGTGCATGAAGTGACCAACATTGCACACTTGAGTATGTGAATCATTCAGGTGTTTGAAGTTCTCTTCTTCTTCTTCTTGGAGTTTTCACACTATTTTAGTACACAGTTGTGCAGAATAGTGATTTAGGACACATCCACATTACTGTAGGTGTCTAATTTAGCTTAGATTTAATGATCAACGACTGACACCAAGTTCCTTGCTCCCTGATCAGAAATCCGAACCCTTTGTGTTCAGACATAAAAGGTTTTTCTGATATAAATGTAATATGTATT
Organism: Tachysurus fulvidraco; assembly: GCF_022655615.1. NCBI lineage: Eukaryota > Metazoa > Chordata > Actinopteri > Siluriformes > Bagridae > Tachysurus > Tachysurus fulvidraco. The sequence goes on along the minus strand of NC_062526.1, from coordinate 20,242,946 downwards.
CATGATATCGTCAGAATAGGAGTGTTGTGTTATCGGATGATTCTTTGCATTTTTGTGTACTTTGCTACAGTTGTGAACATGTTGGGAACATCCACGTTGCTCTCGAGCTAGCAAGATCACAGAATGCTAGTTTCTGTAAAAGTATTTGATTTGAAGCGGAACTTTTTTGCAACTGTAGTGATTAAAAAGCAATGTTGTGTGTGTGTGTGCGTGAGAGAGAGAGAGAGAGAGAGAGAGAGAGAGAGAGAGAGAGAGAGAGAGAGAGAGAGAGGGTTTGTGTGAGGGTTTATCCGGTTCTGACCAAATATTGAGATGTTCCTGTGAAAGAGTGTGTGAGCATCAGGGTTTGAGTTCACCTGTTTCCCTTGTTTCCACTGCTCCTATAAACCTGTCTAGACAAAGTTCCTCTCAGTGAATGGAAGAACTACAGGAAGTTTCGATCATAACCCTACGTTTGTTCCACTTAACTTCTGGTAAAAGTCCCAGACTTACAGACATGTATGGACAGACATCAGGATATATTATCAAGAACTTACTGAACAGGAAATGGGCCAAGCTGATATTCTCTATTTTAACAAAGATTTGCATATGACGCACCTGTAGGAATTTGAGTAATTTACATCAGGTGGTGACACGCAACTGTTATTAAACACTTGGCTTTTTATAGAGTTCTCTCTTCCTTATAAGTCTTCTGTATTCTAGGAATGATTACATATAAACATGGAGAAATCATTATCATAGGAGGGAAGAGAGGGCAGCTGAAACGTTGAGTGACAGCGCTATCTGGTGGTTAATGCAGTGAGTTGTTTTGTGAGAAGAGGAGAAGAGAAGAGAAGAGAAGAGAAGAGAAGAGACAAATGAAAGAGACAGAACAGAAATGATGAGAGGATGAAACAGTGTGTGCTATTCATATTAAATCCATATGAAACGTTAATGCTTTACCTCTCCTGTTGTACCTTGTGTGTGTGTGTGTGTGTGTGTGTGTGTGTGTGTGTGTGTGTGTGTGTGTGCGTGTGACCCCTCTTTAGCTAATTGGGAAATCATTTGGTGGAAACAGTCACCAAAATACCTGAAAGTCCTTCTTTGTCTCATTAGATTATTGGAAGTTAAATAGTTGAACACGTTGTGATGTGCTATGTTCTAATCATAACCCTCTTCCTGTTGGGTGTAACAGTAAAAGGGATCCTGAGTCTGTTATCAGATGTTCTGCTGCTCAGTAATCTGTTAACTGAAAGCTGCAAACGAAAAGCAAGCGACTGAATTTTAAATGAAATATTGACTTTGTTGTAATCTTGACGTACAGGAAGTTTATTACACTCTATGTGTAGTCTAGGGATGTGTCAGTCTACTGTGAGCCATGAGACTAGCTTACAGCTTGAGCAAACACACACACACACACACACACACACACACACACACACACACACACACACACACACACACACACACCTATATACAACAATGGGGTTGAGATACAGCATGAGATATCTAGCTAACCTCCATGAGATATCTAACACCTCCACCTTCCATCGAAAAAAGCACATCAGATATTAGTGAAACTTGAAACTTTCATTTGGTTCGGCAGCTGCTCAGGTCTTCCAGGCAGTGGTGAAACCCTGAAACACTGGTGGATAAACCCCTCACCTCTGACTCATTCATTTGAATGAATACATGAACATGGACAGTTCATTCTTCTCCCATCCAGGAAGTCCTACAGAAACCTTCACTGCTGAACATCTCACTCTGACACTAACCCTCCTTCCTAACACCCCAATGCTGATTGTACTCAGATTCATGCTTTGTGTAATTACCTTCATACAGTTTGCACATGCACATCGCTCAGCTCTAAATCTAAATTTTCTTCAGCACATAGGTGTCTGTATTATATCAGTCCCAGAGGAACCGATTCAGGAACCGATTCGGCGTCATGGCGCCGTCCGAGTTTTCGCTCCATGACTTTTTCGCTCTTGAAAATGAAAGTAACCTGAGCCATGTCCAGTTTGTGAACTTCTTCTCGAATGAGAAGAGAAAACTGGAAGAGAAACAAAGAAGTCTGTCCAGTATGTACTCTTTGAATGTGTAGAACTGTTCAGGTTTAGAGAAGTGATACACCACGAACACGACTCCTCCCAAACATCGAGTACTGTAAGAACATCCAACACATACATGCACCTTTACACCTTCACATATCTTCTCAAATCTAATCAATGCATCACTGACTTGTGTATTTCCAGTATTTTTTATTAAATTCATTATATTAACATTTCTTTGCAGTATGATTCCTTCTTCTTGTCAGATCAGATGAATCTTTACATTCAAAAACGTTCATGTTTACTTTACATTCAACAGAAAAGACACAGACACACGACAAGAAACTCCAACACATACATGTAAAAAGAACAGAGCATCTAAATTCAGCTTAGTAATCATAACAGTAAAAAAATAAGTAATCCTGAAACCTAAAAAATGTATTTATAGTTAATCAGCATGTCTAGAAAGCAGAAGTGTTCAGTCTCATAGCTCACTCCTCCTCACGACAAAGCGGTAAACCAGTCACACATCTGGTGGTTAAAGTGGTCTCTTGGCACCGAGATCTAAAGTTCATTTCACATGTTTGAAATACAGAATGATGACATCATTTCCTGCAGGCTGATAAAAGTAAGTGAAGATTAAACACTGATCTGACATTCTGACAGAAAAGGAACACTGTAGAAAGAAATCAGAGATGAAACCAGCTTGAATCTGACGAGTGTGTTGGCAGGTTCGCTCACACCACCACACGACTTACACCTGATGTCCGTTTCAGATTACTTATGAACTCAGGGAGGAAGTCCATCACTGGATCTCGGTCCCTGGAGAACGTTGCTGTTTAGGACAGGACACAGAGGCTCGTGGATTTTGAGAGCATCTGCCAGACATCTCTGTTCCTCAAGGAGCAGCTGAACCTCTTTCTTCAGCAGACTGTTTTGCTGCTCCAAGCACTCATAAGCCTGGATGGAGACACTTTCACTCAAATCCATCCATCCAGTGCATTGAACCAGAAATGTCTAACATTAAATTACAGAACATCTAACAAATGTATTACTGACAGTTTACTCTGATTTTTGTAAACGGTTTTCAGTTCCTCCAGGAGTTCAGAGTTTGTGATCACAGAAATGAACAAACAAAGCAAGAAAAAATTACAAAGATTTATTGCAGATTCGATTCGAATGTGTCGTGCGACATCGTCGACACGCAGTCGGCCTCGAATTCACGTGTGTGGATCATAAGTACATCTCTCATAGAAATGCATTACAGATGTGTAGTGTTAAAAGAAGATTCCTGAGCTTGTGATTTCACCATTTCAAGTAGGTTTTTTACACAAAAAGTGTAAAATCTCAGTGACGTCCTGGAGGGACTGAGGAATATAGAACATTATACAGTGAGCAGCTTGTCAGTAAAATGATCAGACTGATGGATCAGTTTGGTATAATTTGGCTCTGGTTTGTACAGATTGAAGTTAAATGTCATTAGTTGCTATTATTTAACCCTGAATTTCAATGAGCTGGAGCACAAACCAGAACGTGTCTCATCTAAACGCACCTCGTGCAGCTCGTCTGCTCTCTGCGTCTGACGTTTGCGGCTCCTCTGTGCAGCCACACGGTTCTTCTCTCTTCTCTTCAGCCTTCTGTGAGAGTCGTCCTCGTTCTGCGTCAGAATATTCATACGTTAAACTCTGATCACTTTGATCTGTACAATACATTTAATAATAAACTTTCTCGAACCAGCTTTCCAGAAATATATTATACAGTTTCAGATATACGTTCAGTATCAATCATTTCAGATCGATCTCTAATGAGCGAACTGGAGGTGACGGTGAAACCCTGAGAGGAACCGGACTCAGAAACGAACCCATCCTCATCCACAGAACAGTGTGATAATAAATCATTACTCTTCTATAACTGTGTATATCCATATGATCAAAAAATGTGCTAATTAACTGCATAACCAGGAAGCTCATTCTCGTTCTAACATGAAGTCGACTTTGCTGATGTTATGAAAAACTTGATGGAGTATCAGTATACAGTCCTAAAGCCATCTCCATGATCTCTAGGTGGATCTTTGGGCTTTGTTTTCCAGCATCAGAAGGTATAGATGTGCTATTAATTATATAAACACTAACAGAAAGTGTATATGGTTCTGTGTGTGTGTGTGTGTGTGTGTGAGAGAGAGATAGAGAGAGAGAGAGAGAGAGAGAGAGAGAGAGAGAGAGAGAGAGACATAGAGAGAGAGACATAGAGACGTTGAGAGAGACAGAGATAGATAGAGAGAGAGAGAGAGAGAGAGAGAGAGAGAGAGAGAGAGAGAGAGAGATGTACAGTAGATGTAACTAGTTTTAGTCCCCAGTTTAATGCACATGTAGTAGCTGTACAGATCTTACCTGACTTCTCCTGTATAAGTGCAGTCCTGGTGACTCGCAGCAGTCTGGAGCGGTGTGTAGAGACATGTGCAAGGCAGGGAGAAGGACACACACAGTACACACACTGCAGCACACAGAACACACAGTACACACACTGCAGCACACAGAACACACAGTACACACACTGCAGCACACAGAACACACAGTACACACACTGCAGCACACAGAACACACAGTACACACACTGCAGCACACATGAGACGGCGAAACTGCGATATTTTCATCACCGAAACGTGACAAAAAAGTCGACACGTTATAAACCACATCACTTACTTTCTCATAAGTCACGTGGTGCACTCAGTTATAACAGTACTGCGTGCTTCCGCCTATCTCTCTCTCACACACACACACACAGCAAAACATGGTGCATTCACTTATCTTGTTCAAGGTTATGTATTTGAGTTATGTACTTTATTTCAAAGGCGTTTGTTTCATTTTTCACTTACCAAACGCACGCATGCGCACACACTATTCACGCGTGCGACACAAAACTTTTCCCCTGTAGTTATTTATATAGCATTTAACCACATTCTGTTACTCTCTTCCTCTCAAACACACACACACACACACACACACACCTTTCACGCAGTTATGTATCCTAATGCATTCAATCACTCTTCACACACTGCACATACACATACTATTTTATTCCCAATGAACATAATCATTGTTCCTGAATAAGAAAATGATTTTAATGCTAACACATGGAGCAGAAGTCACTGATACAGATAATTTACCTCAGAGTGCTATCACAGACCACTCAGATTAGCTGTGTCTCACCATACTGACTGATCACTAAACACATCCCATAACCTTGTACTCCAGTCACCTCATCAAATGCATATTAACATCTAGTGCTTGCTAAACTCTGCAGACACTAAATAACATTCTACATAGGCTTTATCTCCATCAAGTTAAATCTTCAATGAACTCAACTCCAAATGACTGTAGAAAGGACATTATTTATAAATCACACTTTCTGGTGACACCGTACAGAGGATGGGTTTCCTTCCGTGGCTGGTATAAAAGCACTTTAAAAATAACATTAAAATGAATTAATATCATCATTTGTTGTGTGTGTTTGTGTGACTTATTGGACATGCAAAACATGAAGACAAGAAACTTTAATGATACAGACATATGTGTAAAGGAAAGGAAATAAATGTATATACAATAAAGAACTTTAACATGTCATGAGTATAGACTAAACAATCAACTTACATATGCTATACAACCAACAGCATGTTTTCACTCCTAAACCATTTCTGCCATTATAATAATTAGCTCCTCTCTTTTGATGATGATGATGATGATGATAAACTCTTATTGGTGTGAAGTGGTTGGGATCAGAGGATCGTATTGTGTACTGTATTTTCTCTCAGTCACAGCTCTTCTGATGGACTGTCTGTTAGCAGGAGACTCGATGCTACACTGGACTTTTCCGTCAGAGCTGAAGACGTCTCTGTAGACCTCCAGGCTCTCAGATGAGGGCTGTGTGTTCAGCACCTGGTGAAGACCTTCTGCCATCTGCTTCAACTCCTTCAGAGACTGTGAGCCAACAACAGAAACCCAGTGATTCAGACTTCATATACACGATGTACACATCTCTATTATCATTTAATTTAACAATTGGGATTTGGTCAGCATTTGTAGAAATCTCCACACACTTCAGTGAGAGAGCTGATGATGAACTTGTGTAGAATATAGAATACAGAATATAGACTGTGTGGAATATAAAGTAAAGTTGTTTGGCCCCAAGGATGTGCTGTAGGAGCTGAAGAAGCAGCAGCGCACCCTACTGTCAGGACTGTGTTATGACTGTCAGCTGCCTCAGACTCTGAGGGAGGACACAGTACAGCTTAAAGTACAGTACAGATTCAATAGAGCATCTCCAAGAACCTTAAATCATCCACAGCATCATCAAAACACCAGCAGAGGGAATATCATTAGTGTAAATGACTTTATTCAAGCTCCAGAGGTTTGTGTGATCCATGCAGAAAGCATGGTGGATGAGATCAGCCTGTTATTATACATCCACACCTACAGTCCTCAGCGATCCTTCTTTGAGGTTAGAGTCCACCCCAGCATTTGCTTTGTTGTTCTCACCACTGTTTTCACCTAATCATGATTTGTAATTTGTTTAATAAACTTTAAAAATAAATGTGTGTTAGTCTGTATTATTACACATCTGATAAATAAAAATCTCTAACACTAATAAACTCGACTTATACAAACCTCTGACCATAAAATAATAACATCTGTGTTCACATTATACCTTTAGGTTCTGCAGTTTATTGAAAATGTATTACACTCCAACCAATTAATTCTCTTAAAACCAGCCCAGAACTCTTGAAGCCACAATCTGTGTTGACTTGGAGCTCGCTAAAAACTGAAAGATTATGTTTAGGCCATTAATTATTTGCTGATCAGTTTGTGATCAAAACTAATAACCCACATAATAAAAGTAACTGATGAGAAGTCTAGATCATGATGAATAAATACTAATACATTGTTAACAAGACCTTCATTATGCTCGTACTGTATAAATGCTCCATAAAATAAAGTGCTACCTGATTTTCCAAACAGGATCTGTTACCTATTCCTGTAACTATTCAGCTGTAACAAAGTCAGATGCAGGTAAGATGTACATGTAGTGTGTGTGTGTGTGTGTACCTTCATGACTGTAGATGCTTGTGAGAACATCCTGGTTGCAGCAGCAGAAACGCCGCTCATTGTGGCGTCTGCAGGGAAACAGATCCTGCATTAATAAACCTGAAAGCTTTTTTTTCCACTTGTAAAAAAAAAACAAAAACAAAAACAAAAAACCAACAGAATGGTTAGGATTGTCACACTAGAGAAACAAACACTCACCCTGAACTGGATCACGCTTCACTTCTTGTGCCTTTATACCACTTTCCAACAAACCCTAAAGCACATGGGAACAATAACAAACATCATCCACAGAGGTTTTACATCTTAGATGTTCAGAGATTGTGGATTATTCCTCCTTTATTTAAATGTCGAGTGACTAACCATGAGTTTGCGTTCGGCTTTTAGGGAACGGACAAAATAAGGCAGAATCCTCTTTGGGTAAAGGCTGCGTTTCCAGCTGGTCTGTACAATCTTCTCATCGAGCAGGTCATCCACAGTGCTGCACTCATAATCTAAACATTCCCACACACACACACACACACACACACACACACACACACACAAAATCATACACACAAACACACACACACAGGTTCAGACCAGGCAATCTCCATAATAATTCCAAAAAACAAGTTTAAAATACTTAAGACCATCTGTGTCACATCATGCTGTGGTCTAAGCAGCTGTATATTTCCTGTCACTACACTAACACCATTTCTCCTTCCTCATTTTCACACCTTCATTGTTCTCCTCCGCTGCTTCATCCCAGGACAAACCTCCAACACTGATGTTTTCCTGCACCGCAATCTCGAAGTTCTAAAGACAAAACGCTGTAATATGACAGTCATAACTTTACAGTGTAAACGCTGTTTAATAATAATAATAATAATAATAATAATAATAATAATAATAATAAAAACCTTGTTGCTCACCGACAACATTTCCTGTGAGATCTTCTCTACGTCGCTTTCGTTTACTCCCGGTTGACCCTCGAGCAGTTTTATAAGTAAACTTTTATACTTTGCGAGCTGATAAGAGACCATTCTCTTGGACTTGACATTAACTCTGACATCTTGATGGTTCTCTACCGTTGATTCCGGGACTCCACCAGCGTCCGCCATCTTTACCGCCAACTTTTCAAAACATTCGAAGAAGCGGAAGTGGTAATGGAAATGACCCGGAAGCCGAGTCCTCCTTTGTGGCCTAGATTTGTGTAAAAAGCTTTTGAGTTAGCTGTGATATAATGTTTTAATAACCGTTTGAATGTAAATAATAATAATAATAATAATAATAATAATAATAAATATAATATAATAATTACTAAATAATTTATTTAGTTCACAAATGTATAAATCAACAAAAGTAATAAGATACCCCAAACACACACAAAAAAAAATAACAAAAAATACAATATATAAACATATAGATGTTGCATCAAGTGATAAACAAGTTAAGCAATTTCATCGCACCTTTGCTCTTACATTCTTTATGTCGTTTCCTGTCACATCACATTACACTCTGCTTAGAACTACACACATTTGTACACCCTGTCCTTCACACGTATGTTCTTCTTCACCAAAATGTTACTCACTATTTATATAGCCCTACAGCGTATTGTGTTTAAGACTTCGTGGTAACATTTTGGAGAAGCAGAACATATATGTGTGAAGGTCAGGGTGTACAAATGTATGTAGTTCTAAGCAGTGTGTAATGTGATGTGACAGGAAACTCTTCAGTTTAAATTTACTCTTCAGTATAACTACAAACTCTGTTCCATCATGCCAATGTCCCAGACATGGTGTGGAGATGAAGATTGGGGTGAAATATTTGTAAAAAAAAAAAAAAAAAAAAAAATTTACTCTGGCTTTCCTGCCAGCTGTGTCTCCTGTCACTTCTCATTACCAAGGGGTTTCCATTCACAGTACTACAGCTCACTTGTGTGTTGCAGATGAATTGTATGAGACGTAATTGTTCGGTGGTAAATTGGTCAGTGGTCCAATAAATATATTGGTCAGTGGTCTTAAAATTAGTCCAATCAATTCTCAATTCAATTCATAGCAGCTTTACAGAAATAAGAAATATAGTACAATATAGTATAGTAAAAGTTTATTATACAAAGATTCATATTATACAAAAGCTCTGATTGATATTAGACATATTTAATGTGTTTGTATTTATCCCCAGTGAACAAGCCTAAGGTGACTGAGGCGACTGTGGTGTTGAAAAACTCCCTTAGATGGAAGAGGAAACTTGAGAGGAACCAGATTCAAAAGGGAACCTCATCCTCATTTGGGTGACACTGGAGGGTGTAATTATAAACTTTTATAAACAACCGAGAGTGTTATTATGAATAATGTCCTTTCTATAATCGTATACAATCTGACAATTGTGTATTGATTAGGAGGTTGTTTGTCCTCAAAGACCACATGTAGTTGGCATCTTCTCTTTGAATTCCTGAATTCCCTGGATTCCTGTAATGTAGTGGAGGAGTTAAGGACGATGTTTACACAGAAACCCAAACTGTGTTGAGTTCCTAGTCCTCCTGCTGTTAGAGAAGAGTTTAGATGTTTATTTTAACACCGAATTCAACACCAGCTCAGATTAGACGATGTTCATTGAGTGTGTTTTTCTCTGAATTCCACATCGTATCATAGGGCATGAGCAGGTATTATCTTTTCTTTACACAGCAAACGAAAACATGTTGACTTTCAGCGCTGTTTTATTTTCAAATCCGTCTCAAGTTTCTGCTTCAGCATTCCTTTGCAGTGTGAGGAGAAACACATCTGTTAGAGAGATAGATAGATAGAAGAGAGATAGAAAGAGAGATAAAGAGACAGAAACTGAGTAAAAGCTGTGTTAACAGGTAGAATGTGGATGTAAATATTTAGTAGAAATGTGCTGCTCCAGCCATGTTTCAAACACACACACAAGAAATACCAATGTTCTGCTGGAAAAAACTCATTATGCTTTAAATAACCCAAAGCAAATACATGTGACATGTCTCTGTGCTGTAAACAGATCTGGTGTTTTGAAGCTGTTTCATGTTAAGTATTTGAGTTTGGGGGATAAACACCATTATCCTCTCTCTCTCTCTCTCTCTCTCTCTCTCTCTCTCTCTCTCTCTCTCTCTCTCTCTCTCTCTCACACACACACACACACACACACTAGTTGTAAATGTTCCTTCATCTTCATTTGTCAAACAGGCTTTGTAATAAAATATATGAAAATGTGGAGTTATCTATGATTCCCTCTGTTTTGACTAAAGGCTAATATCAACTTAGTGTAATGCTGCCACCACTGTGCTTCACCATGACTGTGGTTTGCTTGTTTCTCTGCCAAATACATTTGAATTATGCCCACAAAGCTCTACCTCAGTCTCATCATTGTGTTTGATCTCAACACATTGTGGACACATGCTTCAGGGTGAGTTAGATGTTTTAATCGTGAGGAATCTGCTCTAACCCATAACCAGACATGATTAGTACTCACTCCTGCATCTACTGTAACGGTGCTGTAGTTTTCTTGGCAGGATTTTTGTCACTGCCGCTCCCTGTTTTCTCCACAGTTTGAATTCTGAGTACAGTCACATTCCTTCTTATAAAAGGTTTCTGCACTCAGCTTACTATAGCTTTTTTTTATGTTTATTTGTATTTTACTTGAATTTTGTTGAACACGATATATCTTTTTTTTATACCTCTGTGGTATTAAGAGAGTTTTTTTTCACTTTTCAGACATTTCTTCTCACACTAGGTGAAGTAGATTGGATGTATCTGTCTGTTCTCTAATCCAAAAACATTCCTATAATTTAAATGCCCAGATTTTATTTTTTTTTTTTTTGGTTTATGAAACTTGCAACATGGCTGTTCTTAGCCATGTGAACCTGGTGCTACATGGAACAAAGACAGAGCTACATAGAACAACACAAATCTAAGGACTTAAAGACTTGTAGCTCTGCTTAATCAATTACAACACATGTCTGACCACCTGGAAGAGCACTTTCATCTTTTACTCACTGCTGATTTTCTCCAGTCCTGTATCATGGGTTTTGGCCTCAGTGTTGAGATACCAAACTGTGCAGGATACCTAGAGTAAGATACCTTGTTATTTATTCTGACTTCTGGAGTGACTTTGTTTGAAAATGAATTCTTTACTTTGGAGAAACTCACAGTCAAAATAAAGATAAACCCCATCGAGTCCAAGGTACAGACCATCACTTGATTTCCTTTATCTAAACAAAACTTGATTTCAGAAGGTTATTAGATATTATTTCTGTTTTAAAACAGTCTCAAAGCATCCTTCCATTTTCTGCATCAACAGCTGCCATTGGTTTGTCTAAGCTATGAGGAACTGAGGAACAGGTGGAAGAACCGAGCAACCATAGCACAGCCCCATGACTAGATCTTCATACGCGGTAGGTGCAGCCATGTCTGCGTTTTCCTTGTCAGCCACCAGTCAATGTGGACAACCCTGTTGATGATTTCTGTGAAGCTTCATGAAGCCGAGCCAACAGATGGCCTCTTTTAAACAGATCTATTACTGTGTCTGTGTAATAAACAAGGAATTCCTGCTATGCCTCCAAGGTCACCATAGACACATAGTCATCACTTTGAGACACCGTGGCGCCAAAAACGTAATTTAGGCTTTTGTGTAACTGTTGCTTCCTTAGTTCAACATGAAAGATCTGGAGACATTCTGCACTGAGGAATCAGACCAATAGCTTTGTTTTCTCCAATCTCATCACGTATTACAGGAAAAGTCTCCCAGAACTTTATTATAGACACGTCACATTACTGAACTGCACATTACTGGTCTTAAATTACCAACAAATATTTACCAACAAATGTGCACTTTAATCTGCAGTAGATTGTGAAGTTGTTCAGCGTAAAGTTCATATTAAATCATTTCCACAGTTACGTCTCTGATGGATTCTCTGCTCAGAAGAGATGTTATGCTTGTAGTCATGTCTGTAATTGATATAATGCTGTAAGTAGGAAAATGTAAGTATTTTTATGTAATATGTTTCACATAAACCTGATATTATTGACCTGTTTACTTTTTGTTGAACATATTTGACTTAAGTCACATTTCTGCCTTTAGTTTAAATACATCAATCAATCAATCAATCAATCAATCAATCAATCAATCAATCAATTCATTCATTCATTTTCTACCGCTTATCTGAACTTCTCAGGTCACGGGGAGCCTGTGCCTATCTCAGGCGTCATTGGGCATCGAGGCAGGATACACCCTGGACGGAGTGCCAACCCATCGCAGGGCACACACACTCTCATTCACTCACACACTCACACACTATGGACAATTTTCCAGCGATGCCAATCAACCTACCATGCATGTCTTTGGACCGGGGGAGGAAATAGAAGTACCTGGAGGAAACCCCTGAGGCACGGGGAGAACATGCAAACTCCACACACACAAGGCAGAGGCGGAAATCAAACCCCCAACCTTGGAGGTGTGAGGCAAACGTGCTAACCACTAAGCCACCGTGCCCCCAGTTTAAATACATTGATCCATTAATTATTTTTTGAGTGTGTATGACTTTCCAGAAGTTCAACACCACTTCAAAAGACAAAGAGTTAAACTGGTAGAAACTAAAACAACTTCTGCACTCTTTCGAATGGTACGTGTTTATTATTGTCATGTTCTGAGTTGATGAGCTTCAGAGAAGTTCTTCAGGTGAAATGAGAATTATCTGTAAGAAAGACAAAATACGTATTTTGTTAGAAAAAAATGGCCCAGACAGATGCAGGGTTTATACAGCATATAATAATTCATTTAATATAATATAATATAATATTATAATTAAATTCATTTTATTTATAGGCACCTTTTAAGGTAACCTTTCACTCAAAGTAACTATACAAAAGTAATAAATAATAAAATAACAGTAATCAACAATAAATCTAAAAGTCCTATAACATTTATATATTATCTTCCTCTAATGGTATATGTTGAATATGTTAAATTTTGTGATGTTACTTCTATGAAACCTCAAAAGGATTTGGAATTGATGTAAAAAATAGTGTTTGTGGGCCATTAATAAAGTTTGTATTCATTAATCACAATTTCTATTATAGTAAAATAAAACGCTGGTGTATCGAAAAGAAATTAACACACTAAACACACTGCAAAAATGATGATTAAATTTAGACGTGAGACTATCCGTCTAATGACAAACACACAAACAGCAGTATCAAGCTCCTCAATTGTTAATTCTGCATCACATGTGATTTTAAATTGTTCATCTATTTGGGGGCAAATTCACTTATTTTTTAAAAAGGTAGGCAGGGTCTAAAACTGAAGGAGAGCATGAATATAAGTTCTGAAAAAAACTGGCGATCTTTATTGCTATCCATTTTGCATCAGAAAATTCTACACCATCAACTATTAAAGTCTAAACAGCAGTCTCCTCTCGATGTTGTTTTTCTAATCTACAGAAATTAGCTGATATTTTTTCCTCTCCTTTCTCCATCCATTTAGCTCTTGATCTGATGTATGCACCCCTTAGCTTTAATCGCATAAATTTCCTCTCCTTTTGATCGCAAAGATAATAAAGGTGCAGAATTGTTGTCCGTTAAATCTAATCCATTAGAACATTTGTTTATCTCCTTAATAAGGGATGTCTTTTTTTTTCTTTTTTACAAGGTTACATTTATTTAGTTTTTTACTTCATGAAATAGATAATTGATGAAGTTTGTATTTAAAGAATTCCCATTTACTTATCCAGGAAACCACACTATCGTCATTCAAAATATTAAGAAATAAGATCTTCTATGAATTTCACATATTCCTTTGTCCCAAGTAAATGAGAGTTGAATTTAATTTACATTTCTGGCATTTAGCAGACACCCTCATCCAGACTGACTTACAATTTATTTCATTTTATACAACTGAGCATTAAGGGCCCTGTGTCAGCTTGATGGACCTGGGATTCAAACTCATGACCTTCTGATCACTACTCCAACACCTTAACCACTAGGCTACCACATCCCACACTTAATATCCACTACCCTTTGTTATGAAAATGTTTATTTTTATGATTTATAATCAACTGAACTGAACAATGGTCTGTAAGAGGAGCTGCATATACTGTATATCACAAGTGACAGCGATAATCAGGTGTTTCAGCTTACAGCTCTCGTCAAAATGCCTCTTCTCGTGATAGTTCGTTGATCTCGTCATCCAGGTAGATCTTACTTCTGGTTTCACCGTCAACATGTCACTAAAGTCGCAGGTGTTTCTGAGGTGACGAGCAAAATGTTTTCTTTCAGGACGATTCCAGATCCTGTTGTCTGTTTCTACACAACACCACGTTTCCCTGCGCATGTTCAGCTCGTGTAGCTGCTCTCGTTTCATTTCAAAGTCAACGTGCAAATCCAGTAGTGACAGGATACCTGGAGTGTTTCCGGTTGCCTTGACAACGGTAACCGGATACTCTGGACATCCGTCGTGCCTAGCAACACTCAAACAAATCATCTTATTTGAAATGCAAAGGTCCCCAGTGCTCAGCGGATCTGGGTAAAGCAGTGTTTACTTTCTGTCCAGATGTTCTGTTAGTAAAACCCTTCAAATTTAACTTCTTAATAAAAAAATATAGTGATTAATTCATCTAGGGGGCGTGGCCAGCATCATATAGGAAGCTGACCTTAATAAAAAAAATAATATTTGACATTTTTTGTATTGTCCTGTCTAATGCATAATGCTTATTTATGGTGTTAAAAAAATACATATTTTATCTTTTAATCATTTCATCATGGTTTGGGTTGATAAAGTGCAAAGGTTATAATAAGTGATATAGATATGCTTTTATATGCATATGAATGGATGGTGATTTAACAAGCAGGGCTTATTTTGTATACTGTGTTTATATCGTTTTAGAGATTGATGATGTTTTTCTAAATAGTCAGTCTATTTAGAAAGAATTTTAGAAAATACTGTAGATTTTCCCAAAGCATGCGATTATTTTTACTTCTGTGAGAAATGAATTACAGAAAGGTAATGCAGTGGGAATTCACTTTAAAACATTTCTTCAGCAAATAATTGCTTTACTGCAGCTCTCATGGCAGAGAGATAATCTCCTGAAGCATGTAGTAGAACCAAAGATTACATAATTTATCTAGTCTCATGTGACTGGTTACGTCAGACCAAGAAAAAGTCAAATTAAGCAAGTTAACCCATAGTGATAAACCCATTCAACCAGCACTGTTACCATTCTTATCCATTAGGACGCACACACATGCGCGCACACACACACACACACACACACACACACACATTCAGGCTAACATCTTAACATGTAGTAAATTTCACGATGCTGTGTTCATATAATCTTAGAACATGGTGATGAGAAATCTGAAGAATAATTTTTATTATTCAAGATTGATGTATTAATGCTAGAAACGTGTCACTGAGGATAAATGAGACAATAATCTAGACCAATCTAGACTAACCTAGACCAATCTAGAACCCACACATTAGATGGGTGTGTTCACTATGTAGGATCGTTCCTGATCCCTTTGTGGAATAATTTATTACCCAGAAAAGGGTGTGGCCTCAGACTTAAAATGATGACATGGTCAGGTTTACAGGTGTAGTGTCAAAGTGAAGATAAGGCACACTATGGTCTCATTTGTTTCTTGCTGCCAACTGAATGTCACACTTATATAACTATGATGGACATTGCTTTATACTTCATACTTCTTTGTATATCATAGAGATATTTTTTTTTAACTTGTTTTGGATTTTCTCCTTTACATATTGTTTTTGGAAAGATGATCATGTGCTCATCCAGATGTGGGACCAGGTCATTGGTTTACAAGTCACCTGAACTAGTCTACCTGAACCAGTCTACCTGAACCAGTCTACCTGAACTAGTCTACCTGAACCAGTCTACCTGAACCAGTCTACCTGAACTAGTCTACCTGAACCAGTCTACCTGAACCAGTCTACCTGAACCAGTCTACCTGAACCAGTCTACCTGTCTCTGCCATCCGTTCATATTGAGTTTTGAAAATGGATCATGTATATCCAAGTCAAAGGACTTGAGTTGGTGTACAGTCTCAAGTCACTGAAGAAAGGCAAAAACAAGTCACAATTCACACATTTTCTTGAGTCAAATTTCTGACTCGAATATCGAGTCATGTGACGTCAGTCCACAAAGGTCCAGTATCGCAGAAATATTGACTTATTTAGTTTGACTTCAGTTTGTTTTTCATTCATTTCACTTCTGAAAAAGAAAATAACCATTACAATTTTCCTAATCATGAATCCCAATAATTCATAAAGGAATAAGTATCTGTAAATGATTTTATTAATCATAACAATGATAAGAAAGCCGTCAAAACTTTTAACTATTTATTTATTTATTATACCGGTCGTGATGAGCATTAGCTAACGATTAGTTAACGGTTTGTCCGCCATTTTCTCGATGTAGCGTAACTTAGGCAGCTACTGTATATTAAAAAAGATATCTCCTGCAGCTATATTAAAAAACCCATCACCAACGTCATCATTGCTGGACCAATCAAACACCAGTGAAACGCTTTGCAACGACTTATGGGCGTGAACACCGGGTAGAATGATCAGGAAGCGCGCCGCACCACGCCACCTCCCGTCATCACACGTAGTAACGCGCTTAGAATTAAATGTTTTAAGAGCCGGTTTCAGACACGAGAACAAAGCCGGGCTGAAGGTTTAATTAGAAGGCAGGATTTTAAGCAGGGTGAATGTTAAGGATTTATAATAGAGAAAGCATTAAGAGAACGTTAATATCATCATGGTGGCGGGTGAGTTGATTCAGGAACCACTGAGACATGGAGTCGACACACCTACGTGTGCGGATCAGTACGACATTGTCGCGGACTGTGATGTCAAAGTGCCCGTGAATGAAGAGAAGGAGCTTAGTGAGATCCACGCCATGCTTCCCGGAGAGCAAACACGTCTCCAGACTCACGTGTACCGCCGGCGCTTCGCAGTGCTCAGCATCTTCAGCCTGTACTCTCTGGTCAACGCCTTCCAGTGGATCCAGTACAGCATCATCTCTAACATCTTTATAGAGTACTACGGCGTGACGAACATGACGATAGACTGGCTGTCGATTGTGTATATGGTGGCGTACATCCCGCTGATCTTCCCCGCTACATGGCTGCTGGACCGTAAAGGGCTGCGTGTTACAGCGCTGCTCGGCGCCGGACTTAACTGCGCAGGCGCGTGGATAAAGTGCGCGAGCGCTGGACCCGGGCTCTTCTGGGTCACCATGACAGCGCAGGTCGTCTGCTCTGTGGCGCAGGTCTTTATCCTCGGCCTGCCGTCCAGAATCGCGTCCGTGTGGTTCGGCCCGAAAGAAGTGTCTACTGCCTGCGCCACAGCCGTGCTGGGAAACCAGGTGACGTAACGTGACGTCACAACGTTTTAATAACTACTCCATTATTTCGTCAGTTATCCTTTATATTCTCAGTGAAATAGAAAAGTAGCCAAAGCTCTAAAACACACCTGTGTAGGATTATCGACTCCCTCCATAACGTCGTTCAACAAAATAGCTTACACAAATATGAGGCTTAATATGCAAATCAGAATAATGTTGTGTCTTTATTGGAGCTCCTTAACTTCCCCATCAGGGCAGATTATTAGAGCTTAATTTTGCTTTATTGTGGTGGTTGTTACACCGGTGTTGTAGAGGAACGACGTAAAAACTCTTGTTAATGTGAATTTCGTTAGAAAGAGAGATTCATGCTCAGTGTGGTCTGGGGCAGAACCTCCGTATTGATCGAGGAGGTGTGAGGAGAAGGACCAGAGAGGTTAACGATCGCTCCAAACAGACGTGGCAAGCAGAAAAGCATCTCAAGGTGGATCTGCTGCAGCAGCAAATGACTGCTTCAGGTTCCTCTGCTGTCAGCCAAACACCAGTTTAATAGTCTCCACTTATCCAGTGTCTGTGAACCTGTGAGAACTTAACGTGAGCACCGTGTACATAAAAGGCAATGTACACAGATTGTGATAAGGCTGAATAGTTAAACTTGTCTGTCTGCTTCTAGTCTGTTTCCTGTTGACCTTGTTAACTTCCTGTAAAATATAAAACTAGTTTACGTTCATTTTCAGAGTTAGATTAGATTAGATTAGATTAGATTCAACTTAACTTGTCATAACACACGTACAAGTACAAGGCAACGAAATGTAGTTTAGATCTAACCAGAGTGCAGTAGTAGCAAGTGCAGGATATACAGTTTTCACAAGATTTAAATAAGTTAAATAAAGTGGTAATATGGACGTATTTTACAGATGTGTGTGTACTATGAATATAATATACAGATTTACTGAAATTTAGAGAAGGATATGGCTATTCTTATAAACAGTAATTTACAGGTGTGTATGTACTATGAATATAATGTACAGATATATATATATGTGTGTGTGTGAATGTTGTCATGTGTGCCTCCTGACTCTTTCCTGAAGTCTACAATGAGCTCCTTTGTTTTGGAGGTGTTAAGAAGCAAGTTAGAGTTCAAAGCGCTCACACTCTCTCAATCTCTCTCACTATCTCTCTTTTTTCTCTTTTTTTTTCTTTCTTTCTCGCTCTCTCTCACAGTTGGGTGTAGCTATAGGGTTTCTGCTGCCTCCTGTCCTGGTGCCCAACACACCAGAAGATAAAGAACAGATGGGCCACAACATAAGCATCATGTTCTATGGGACAGCCGCTGCCTCCACTCTGCTCTTCATTTTAACTGTCATTTGTAAGTGTGTTTTTATTTATATGTGTGTGTGTGTGTATATAATATATATTATATTTTTTTAAATTTAAAACAAAGACATAGCATGTGAGAGTGACATTTTAACATTTGCAGCAGACAGTGATATTCTGAGGAATGTTGACGAGATACTTCTGTATGTCTCTCTCTCTGTCTGTCTCTCTCTCTCTCCCTCTTCCTCCCAGTCATTCAGGACAGACCCTCTTTACCCCCGAGTCAGGCTCAGGCGGTGTTGCCCACAGGCCTGGCAGATGATTATTCCTATAAGCAGTCCATCATTAATCTGTTTAAGAGCAAACCCTTCATCCTGCTGCTGCTAAGTTATGGTAAGATTATTATTTTTTTCCCCTCATCCACTTTTCAGTGCTTCACCTTGTGAGTTCATATTTTTTTAAAGATTGGAATTAACTTTCTCTCAGGCTGAGAAATAGCTAAAAGTATTCACTTGAGCTTATAGTCTAAACACGATGTAACGAGTTTCATCTGTAACTCTGTGCTGTGTGAATGTGTTTTTCAGGCATCATGACTGGGTCGTTCTACTCCGTGTCCACTCTGCTCAACCAGATGATCATCACTTACTATAAGGTGAGGGTTTCTTCTTCATCCTCTTTTTCTTCTTCTACTTCTTCTTGTTTTGCTGAAATGTATTAATTTTTAATGAGTCAGTCACTGGTTCCTGATGGCTTTAGGATGGTTTATGTGTAGGATTCATATGAAGTTGTGACCGTAAACAGTAGATTTTCTTCCATGTTCCCAGCGTGTTTTAAAACGAAATGTGTATCTTTTACAAAAAATGACTCACCCATGTTGATTTAGCTGAAAATGAGCTGTGAGACGAAAATCAGGTTTTGGTCTAGTTTATTTTTTTATACATCAACTGTCAGAAGGTTGACAATAAGACAGAACAAATAAAACAGGAAGGCGTAGTCTTCACTCTTCTCCACACAGAAACGGGTAACAGTGTGATTGTCTCACGTTGACCGAAAGTAATCTTCTAAAGAAGTTCAAATGACATTAATCTATAAACATAGATGATAATGACACACAGTAATGAATATCAGTATGATTTGACTTTAGACTCCTGCCCTCCTCTCATACATTACTTTCTCCTGTCATGAGTGAGACACTGGATCCAGAGCCAAGAAGGGAAAATCATGTACTTTACACGTACAATATAGACCCTACACAAAAACCCACACACACTTTGCACTCGCTATTCAGACTACACCCAACACACTCACCCTAGACAATGTACACAGACTGTATACACACACAATAGACCCACTGTTCATACACTCTAGATTCCACCCCCATTTTCACTGGAGGTACGTTAGCACGTATTTGCATGTGAAAGGAAACCAACCAAACTGATGTAATTACAATTGTTTTTTTTAACTAGAAGGTAGATCCTGAAACCATCTACACTTCATGAATGTTGATGTTCGGGTTGTTTTTTAAATGGAAATAAAAATAGAAAATAAATAGACTTCTGTGTGAATGTTGTGTGAAATCCTGTAACTCTCTGGCCTTGTTTCCTAAAAGAAAGATTTGTATAGCTGAGAAAAAAACAGCGAGTTCTGGTGGATAGATTGCGGTAAGGTTTGGAGTTTGAGAGCTAAGGAGCTTTGTACAGATTAGAAAGTCAGGTTTTGTGTAAAATAAACGTTACTTGTGTTTTTCATGCTATTTTACCCGTCTGTGTCTCAGGGAGAGGAGCTGAACGCAGGCAGGATCGGACTCACCTTGGTCGTGGCTGGAATGGTTGGCTCCATCCTGTGTGGTTTGTGGCTGGATCACACCAAAACATACAAGTATGTGAACTCTGTGGGAAAAGACGTGCAGATTAACACTTTACACGGCTGAGTGGTTAAGAGGATTAGCGCTCGCTCCTGCTCTAGTCGTCGTTTAATGGTTTAATAATTAGAGCATTTCACTTGGATGGATGTTAGAATTACACAATTGGAGTCGTTGCTTCCTGTGTGTATTTGTTAATCAGTGTAACAAACATCTCACAACACTGTATATGAATATTTACACAATGTGGCTGAATTTCACCTCAGTGACCTGTAGCTCGTTTGCTAATTGTGAAGACGTCAGAATGAAGACGTTAGCACAAGATCATTGTTCGTCACATCAGCTGGATGGTTAAGTTGTTTTAGTTAAACGACTCTGTGTAACTATGTCATGCTGATTAGTCCTGTCAGGAAGGTTGAGTAAAGAGATTAAAGCACTAGTCTTACAGCCCTAATGGGATTAACTCACACAGTAAACTCAGGTGATGATCATCGGCTCCAAAACACTAACCTCTCTAAGCATGGTCTTGTTAAATAACCACGTCTCTGCCCCTTACAGAATGACCACGCTGATCGTCTATGTCCTGTCCTTCCTCGGCATGCTGGTGTTCACCTTCACGCTGGATCTGGGCCATCTTCTCCTCATCTTCTTCACTGGAGGAGCTCTGGGGTATGTTGATAAGATCAGATATCTGTATCAGATCTGATTCCACATGATCTGAGCAGAAGGTTTGCTCTTTCTATTAAATGTCTGATGCGTCGATGTTTCTCAACAATACATAATCCCTGACTGTTCTGTTGTGTTTAAAAGGTTCTTTATGACCGGGTATCTGCCCATTGGGTTCGAATTTGCAGTTGAAATCACGTACCCAGAGTCTGAAGGCACGTCGTCTGGGCTTCTAAATGCCTTCGCTCAGGTAAAGTGAGCACTCTTTTAATAGGCTGCTTTGAATGAGCAGAAAGGGGCGGGTCTTGTCACTATGGGCGGAGAGAGTGTTCAGTGCGCATGTGTGACATTAGCAGAAAGCGGTTTTAACATTGACATGGAGGATAAAAAGAAAGAAAGAAAGCGAATAAAGGCTTACGATAAGGCAAGAAGTAGGGGTTAATATAGGATCAGCTTTCCAGCGCTGGAGAGAACTGGAGCAGGAAGTTGGCCACATATTCACAGATTCGAGTTTCCCGAGTCAATAACTGCTGAGCTAAACGCTGTTACTACACAAATAACACCTCTTTTCTAACGTAGTAATGTAGAGAGGCAGCTACAATTACGTGTTGCTAGTACCAGTGTTTAGCTCAGGAGTTATTGACTCGGGAAACTCGAATCTGTGAATATGCGGCCAACTTTACTTAAGATGCCGAGGTGCTTTTTTCCATCTCGATAGGTGAGTAACGTTGGTTTTGCTTTGTTACACAGAACTAATATACGCCGTCCTTTGCATGATTATGCTTGTGTGTCATTTTTGCTTGTTTGTTTATCTACAATTGTATTGTTCTTCGCTTCAGCTATGACAGACACATTTCTTTCCATTAGTTGCCTAGGTTGTGTATGTATGTGTGGGCGGAGCTATCAATACAGGGGTG
Source organism: Tachysurus fulvidraco (assembly GCF_022655615.1). Taxonomy (NCBI): domain Eukaryota; kingdom Metazoa; phylum Chordata; class Actinopteri; order Siluriformes; family Bagridae; genus Tachysurus; species Tachysurus fulvidraco. Next base: position 20,220,696 of record NC_062526.1, on the reverse strand, counting down.
GGACCCATTTGGGTTAGGGACGTGTTTGTTTTGGTGATTTCAAATGTCAACATTGGCTTTCAAAAATCAGAGACCTTCCTTTAAGTGCTACACTATTGCCGTGTAATTTCCTACATGTCCAGATGAGCAATGAACATGTATCAGATTCACAGGAATCTACCTGTAATAGTGAAGTAAGTGTGTGTGTGTGTGTGTGTGTGTGTGTGTGTGTGTGTTGTAGTTGTTTGGGATCATTTTCACATTGATTCAGGGAAAGCTCACCACAGCCTACAACCCACTGGCTGGAAACCTCTTCCTGTGTGCATGGATATTCCTCGGAATCATTTTAACAGGTTTCTATCCTGAGTTGTAAATGATTTATATCTATTTAGTAACAATATAACATAAATACAGTGTGTTCCAAACATAGTTGTTTTCTTTCTGCTTTCAGCGTTAATCAAATCCGAGCTGAAAAGACACGACGTCAACATGGGAAACGGTAACTGTCAGGCGGTATGTATCACATTCACATAACCATTATTCAGTCACTAGGGTTGCCAGATCCTGTGTAGTGTGTATGTGCATATTGGAAATAAGCATTACAAATTAGAAATATACAAATCAACATGCTTAGGTTTTCCTACTGCAAGGCAAAGAACAAAAAGTTAGAACATTTCCAGTCTGCGGATTTTGACTTGGTAGGATGAGGATTTTGAGTGAAAACTGGTAACCCTCAATATAAACTTCTATAAAAAAAAAAAAGATTTTAAATTAAAAAAAACTTTTTTTAACAGTTTTTATCATCCTGACATAAGTTCCGTCTCTTTTCTCTTTGAAAATTTTAAATGCATCAGGAGAGCCGTAAAGATTGGATTCCTGTTATTCAGTCATGAGCCTCACTTTATGGTTTTAGGCCTTTTCTGTATATTATTAACAGAAGAATCAAATGAACTGAAGTAGAACCAGGTGAGAAGACATGACCTTCATGACCCACTACCCATCTACTGTTCAAACATTTTCAGTGAATCGATTTTTTTCTCTATTGACATTGTGAGAAAGCCAACGCGTCTTACACGCCGTGAGAGCGATGTGACCTCAGTACTCTGAAATGAGGGGAAGGGATGGAGCTTTCAGCATGTTGACATTGTAGGGAATTTAGCAGATCTTATACTATGCTGACATTTTGGTACTTTTTAGTGCATTTCAGCTGGATGTTTTGTGTGGCATTTTTAGCCAAAGGCATCAAACTAAACTAAACAATCAGTTTTGCTCTGTCCAGGTTCCTACTGAGTGTCCTGTGGAGAAGATGTCCAATGGTTTGGCACGTGAGACAACACTGTAAAGCAGAGACTGTGCTGGACTTTATCTTCACCTCCATCAGCTCTCTCTCTCTCACGTACACAAACACACACACGCACACACACATGCACACCTTACTTGAATCTGTAATTCCTTAAGGAGTCACTGAAACTGCTGAGTAAGCGTTAATGTCGTTCTCTGTATTGGTCTGTTTAGTGCTAAAAAATATTCCTAACTTTTTATAATCATGCTTTTAAAAAAAAAAAAAAAAAGTACTTACTTTTTAATTTTTTTTTAATACGTGTTTTATTTATTTATTTATTTATTTGGTTGTTCAGTTGCTTTAGTGACATAACTTCAGTCCTGTGGAAGCTTCTAGAAAGCTTTGTCCAAGTAAGACTATGAACATTGTACTTCCCATGAAAAGAAACTTACTGACCTTTGATTACAGCAGTCGTCCAATCGCAGTGGATCAGACCGAATTTCATTATAATTCTGAATGAATTATATTTATATTTCATTATAAATATGTATTATTTCCCCCATGATGATGATGAAGAAGAACGTTTTAAAAACACAGCGTTAAACGTACAAGATAATATTTTTTAATATTTAAAAATAAGAATTATTTTTGGAGACACGGTTATAGCGCTTGATCTTCATCATCTCTTTAACTAAAACCTGCATAGTTTAAATAAAAACCCAGTGTCACTTTTTAATCATTTGTTCTGACCTGCAGGAAAGAAAACTACGGTGGCCGAGAAGTGCAAAACACATTAACAAATCCGAAAACAAATGAACAAATCTGAAAACAAATGAACAAATCTGAAAACAAATGAACAAATCTGAAAACACATTAACAAATCCGAAAACACATTAACAAATCCGAAAACACATTAACAAATCCGAAAACACATTAACAAATCCGAAAACAAATGAACAAATCTGAAAACAAATGAACAAATCTGAAAACACATTAACAAATCTGAAAACACATTAACAAATCCGAAAACACATTAACAAATCCGAAAACACATTAACAAATCCGAAAACACATTAACAAATCCGAAAACACATTAACAAATCCGAAAACAAATGAACAAATCCGAAAACACATTAACAAATCCGAAAACACATTAACAAATCTGAAAACAAATTAAAAAATCCGAATACACAATGACAAGTCAGACAACCCGGAAACGGTAGGTATCGTTTTTGAATGTGAACTTACTGATCATCGGACGAGACACCTGTCACTCAAGATACACAGGTATTTAATCTTATGTGTAAAGTTCTCCGTATAAATATAAGAAAATAACAAAAGTAATCCACAGTAAGGACAATACATTTTGTACACTTTTACACACACATTCCAACTTTTCCCTGTTGCAGACTGTTGTACTGCCTGTATACCTTGAGTGACAGGTGTCTTTTCCAATGATTGGTACGTGTTCCAATCACAAACTATACCAACCTCTTCCGGGTTGTCTGAATTGTCGTTGTGTTTTCAGATATGTTGATGTGTTTTTGGATTTGTTAATGTGTTTTGCACTTCTCAGCCACCGTAGAAAACCCCCCTAAAAATTCATTAAATTCTTATTTATTAATATTTATTCATGTTAACGGCACTAGAGAGTGTTTGAATCAGATTTTATCCCCGACTTGTTCACATAAAATCTTTTATAGCCTCTTGTTTTTTTTTCCTTTGTGTTAAGTGAGCGAGATAAGAGCCAGTGATTAGCACATTATGACCGAACAGTTAAAAGCACACGATTTCCACCCTGTATGAAGCGCAGAGAGCCGCAGTCACTGTGAAGCAGTTTAATTACAAGACACGTGGTCGTGTGTGGACGTGGCAACAGACAGAGCTGAGCCACGTGCCCACGTGTTCGAGATGCACACCCTTTTAAACAATCATGAAGTGTAAATAAAGTGCAAATGTTTTAATTGCGAATGTTGATTAGCAGATCTGATCTGCAGCACGATGCAGCTTTGTGCGTTTCCCACCATTTTTACAGACTCAGACAGAGTCAGAGATGTTATGAAACATGTTTGAATCAATTCTACTTCTGATTTCTATAAAGCAAATTTCTGTGGCACGTTTTAATGTCGATAAACATGTCATGGTGAAATGTAGAATTGCAGAAGCATTAATGTGGTTTTGTCGGGTTTGTAACAGCAGCCCTGAAGAGACGTCTAAACCGATTCCTCCTTTAAAACAGCACAACTCTATTGTTTACTGACACGTTCTAAAGTTGTATAATTCTGTTTGTTTTTTTTTAACTGAGAAATGTGGCACATTTGTAACACCATGTTTATGTCTTCTTTTTAGATCTGAATTTTGTATCGTAAACACCTTATTTATGTCCGTCTGTTATTTATTCGTCTGCAGTTTAATATGTCGGTTTGAGCGGAGCGACTAATGTGATGATGATTACCAACATGCTGTAGTGTCACTTGTTACCTTCAGTCTGTTGTGTAATTCATGTCATCTGGCAAACATCTGGAAGCTGGCCTGCTGAGGATTCAGTACTGCTGTGGAACACCATCACTGATGTTGGACTCAGAAGCGCGTGCTGAATCTTTCAGACAGGACGTGCTCGTTTTGATTAAGATCTCGTTCGTCACAATAATCTGCTGTTCAGATTTCTGTAACTGAAGACTAGTAATTTATGATGATTTCATCTCTCTGGCCTCCAAGAGGTCATTAACTTTCATTTCTTTAGCTTAAAAAAGTTACTGAGCAGATGTGGAGGTTGTTTTGTGTTAAAAAAATAACTTGAGTGTTTCATTTCTTTGTCATCATTTGTTCTACACTTTTTAAATAAAGTCAAGAATCATCGTAATCCATGGAGGTCTCTGTGGTTCTTTATCACATCACAGTACAGTACATCTCTCATTCAATCTTGTTACCTCAGATGGAGTGAGGTGAAGCTGCTCATCCACACATGCGTCAGACTGGAGACAGGTTTACCTCACATCACTTACATTTAGCACACACTCTCATCCAGTGACATTTTATTTCAATTCATACATCTGAGCATTAAGAGCCATGCTCAGAGGCCCACAGTGGCAGCTTAATGGACCTGGGATTCGAACTCATGACCGTTCAAGTAATCCAAGGCCTTAACCACACATCCCACTTAGATGTTAGCCTTGGATTATATTAACAGTTTTATCACCATTCTAAACAATATTAGAATAAAAATATGTATGATTAAACTTTTGTTCTGGTTTTAATATCTAAAAAAAAGTGCATCATGAGCTAAGCTAATGCCTCCTGTACAAGGCTTTTATTCACTTATATTTATTGGTTTTTTTGTAGACAAACACCAAATAATCCAGAACACTGTTGCAGTCATATTTGTGTAATTTAATCTAAAACAAAAAATTTTCTATTACTTGGGGAATAGAATTTAGTAGTTTATCCTCAGAAGACGTGAGTGTTAAGTTGACAAGAGGAACACACACACACACACACACACACACACACACACACACACACACACAACAAAACAGTGTATGAATACACAGAAAATGTAACTAGAAACCAGATTTATATATAAACAACTGAAATTGGAACAAATTTTGGTTGTTGGGGATGGTGTGTGTGTTTGTGTGCTCAGTGAAGTGTAGAGGGGTTGTGTGTATGTGTGTGTTTTTGTGTGTGTCTGTGAGTGTGTGTGTGTGTGTGTGTTTGAGTGTGTTTGTGTGTGTGAGTGTGTGAGTGTGTGTGTGTGTGAGTGTGTGAATGTGTGTGTGTGAGTGCGTGTGTGAGTGTGTGTATGTGTGTGAAAGAGAGTGTGTGTGTCTGTGAGTGAGTGTGTGTGTGTGAGAGAGAGAGAGAGAGAGAGAGAGTGTGTGTTCGTGTGCGAATGTGTGTCTGAGTGTGTGTGTGTATGTGTGTGAGAGAAAGAGAGAGTGTGTGTGTGTGTGTATGTGTGTGTGTGTGTGTGTGTGTGTGTGTATGGTGGCTGTAGAGTGTGTTTGAGTGTGTGAGAGAAAGAGAGAGAGAGAGAGAGAGAGAGAGAGAGAGAGAGAGAGAGTGTGTGTGTGTGTGTGTGTGTGTGTGTGTGTGTGTGTGTGTGTGTGTGTGTGTGTGTGTGTGTATGGTGGCTGTAGGTGTGTCTCACTACACACAGCCTCTACACGCAGCGGTCGTTGTGAACCTTTTGGCTTTCCACACAGCAGCAGCGCACTCAGACTGTTTTAGGATGAGGATGAAGATGAGGGGATGATGCAGCTCGAACACAGGACAGAAAATGAAGAAGCTGTGCCGAAAGCTGACGCTCGCTGTGTCTGCTCTGTTCTGGATAGCGGCTCTGCTTTATGTGATCCTCCTGAACAACCGCAAAATACCTGAGCAGCTTCAAGACACACACAGAGAGAATGAGGTGAGTGGAACAGGCAGGGAACAAAACAGAGAAGGATGGAGACGAGACCACACACACACACACACACACACACACACACACACACACACACACACACACACACACACACACACACACACACACACACACACACACACACACACACACACACACACACACACACACACACACACACACACAGTCTGCAGGTCAATGCTCGTGTCCAGATGGGACATTAAGTGCTGCAGCTAATAACACTGACCTGATAATGTACAGTATAAATTCTCTCATTATGGACAATGAGCAATTAATATATATAAAATGTAAATCAAAGTTTATCACCCTGCATTTAATTGCAGTATTTCTATTTATTTATTTATTTATTTATTTATTTATTTATTTACATACATACATACATACATTTCATTATATTAATAAGGTGCTACATTGATTTTTATTTCATTAAGATCCATAATGTTGATATATCAGCAGGAGCATATCATGTGGACTTATTTGCCATAACATAATGGCATTATCTGTAATGTATTAAATTCTCTGTGGGTATTAAAGTCACTTTCACCTTTACTGAGGATTTTTTGATGATGTATTTTAAGCAGAAGATGGAGCAGAAAACAGACCTGTCACTGCAGCACCGTTCCTTCATTATTTAACACAGCCCCCCCCCCAAATAATAATAAAAAAAGAGGAAAAAGAGGAGGAGGAGGAGGACTAGGAGGCTGCTGAGCTGAACACCAAACTGAGCCCAAACTGATGTTATTATGCTATAACACAGATGTCAGGTTTATTATGGAAATCACCTGATGCACATTTCAGGAGAGAATAAACCGAGTCTACAGTGTAAGACGCATTACACCGAATCTGCGTGCAATGAAATGATGATATCTACAATCTACATGAAAACATCCTTAAATATAAACGTTCCTGGAAGAACCAAAACGGGGTTTTCACAATGGTACCATGGAAGAAGAATACATTTTCGTTCCACAAAGAACCTTCTGGTAATTTGCTGTTAAAGACTACTTTTTTCTTATTGCTAGAAAGATTTTTATAGTCTGAAGAACCTTCTTGCACTACACCACGCTCCCAGTCGCATGTCCTCAGCTTGTACGTTTATAAAGATTTAAACACTGACAAAATCATTCTCAGTATCTTCCTTTGTTGATTGCAGGATAATGAAATTTAAATGAAAAAGAGCAGCTTCGGGTCAAGACTATTTACTGTACTTTTTATATTTTGACAATAATATTAATAATTGGACAAATTATTAATTTTGAATTCATTGTCAGGATTTAATAAAGGACTCAATTGTCCAAGTATTTTGTGACTGTATTTTGAAATATTCTAAAAACAGCTCACACACCTCAGTGTTAATTTTACCACAGTGATCGTTTTTTTAAAACGTTGCTTTTTTTCTATTCGTTTACTCTTTTTATAAACTGAAGGGAAAAGAAATACGCGGAGGAGACGACCAGCATCTTATAGAAGTTCATCTAGACACATAATGTCACTAAGAGGCCTTCAGAGCTGCTACAAAATAATTGAACGTCATCCAGATAACTGTGTTCGACTCAAATCTCAGCTATATGATTATCATACCATGAATTATTCATAACTTATTCATACTCTATTCCACTCCTAGTCCTGACATTTGAAATTGTTGTTGTACTTGTACATTTCCTGTGTATTGTATTCTGTTATCTGAGTTGTAGGACTGCTGGGTAAAGAGCTTGTGAAGGTGTAATGTAATGAAAGTGTCAGGTTTGTTGCTCCTGCTCCAGACTCCACGGGCGTTTAGCTGATTTCACGCAAGCTGAGCTGATGCCTCGTCCTCGTCGCGATTCGCGCTCTATCTCAAGAAAGCGACACCTGCAATTACCACCTTTATTACCGGGTGTAAAGATGATGATGATGTCGCTTTTTTTTTAAAGCAGAGGGTTATGACATTCTCACAGGCAGGAGGGAAAGCATGCACTTGTGGAGAATTCACATTACAGAACATCTACTGTACAGTGGACTGCTGTGGTCGTATTATCTGTTCAGATTGTATACTGCTTTTGGTTGAGATCATGAGGAATCTGTATGAGTTATAACTGTTTATGTAAACAAACAAACAAACAAACAAACAAATGAACAATCTGTAGGTTTGGGGTTCTAATCTGTATGGGGGACCCTCAAATCAACCAACCCTGCTGCCACTATCTCTCCATCTCTCCACATGTCCATCATTCTATCTCTCTAGCTATCTCTCCTTTTCTCCATCTGTCTATCTTCATGCAGTACCATGAGCTAGAATGTGTGGCAGCCATCTTGTTCAAGTCATCAAGTGCTGCCGGGTGTTGAGAAGCCTGACTGATCACAGCAGACTGATCGTTAAGCACGATTGCTTTTGTTCCAGATATCAAACACAGAATGGGATGATCTCCTGGATGAGTTCGAAGAGAAGAGCTACCTTAACACTCACCGGTGGAAACCAGGACAAGATCCCTACAGTCAGTATGGCTTCAATCAAAGAGAGAGCGAGAGGATCGCCAGCAACAGAGCCCTTAAAGACACTCGCCATCATCGGTAGGCTGTATGTGTGTTATTTGTATGTGTGTGTGATGTGTGTGTCATATGTGTGTGTGTGTGTGTGTGTATGTGTGTGTCATACAGTATGTGTGTGTGTTGTGTGTGCATGTGTGAATGTATGTGGGTGTCTCATTTGTGTGTGTATGTTGTGTGTGTGTGATATGTGTGTGTGTCATGTGTGTGTGTGTTGTGTGTGCATGTGTGAATGTATGTGGGTGTCTCATTTGTGTGTGTATGTTGTGTGTGTGTGATATGTGTGTGTCATGTGTGTGTGTGTGTGTGTACGTGTGTCATATGTGTGTGTGTGTGTGTGTGTGTGTACGTGTGTCATATGTGTGTGTGTGTGTGTGAGGGTCATGTGTGACATATGTGTATGTGTGTCATATGTTTGTGTGTTATGTGTGTCGTGTGTAATGTGTGTGTCATATGTGTGTGTCGTGTGTGTGTCATGTTTGTGTCATGTGTGTGTGTTTGTCGTGTGGCTTCAACTAAAAGGGGTATCCACATTGTACCCCATGCACTTCACACTGTACCTTTTGTGTATGTTGGAGATACTTGTGAAACGTCTAGCTTGTAACATTACAGCTAAATCCTTCTGCTGACAGACTCCCATCACTTCCTCCCAACCTTCTCTCATCTCTCCAATACTGTCTGATCCCTTCTGTTGTTAGCTTAGTAGCTGTGCTATCCTGTGTTCTGTACAAATGAGCTACAAATGTTCTCTCACTGTGTTGTTACACTCTGTTCTCTGCTGTTTCATCTTGTCTCATGTTCATGTCTAGACGTTTTACTACCATGGTGCCTTTTTTGCTTATTCTGTTTACACGGATCTCCTGAACGTTAGCAGGGGCATCTGAGAAAATTAAGAGAATTATTTCAACCTCAGATCTAAGAGACAGAAAATGAGAGAGAGCAGCAGAAGCTACAGCTGCAGCTCTATGACATGAAGTGGCCACATAAGCATAACAACACAATGTTAAAAAGAAAAGAAAAGAAAAGAACAGTCTCTGCTTTACAGGGAAGCTCTGGAAATGGAGTCACTGCTGGTTCATCTTGCTGAGAGTGATTTACTCAACACCGCACGCAGCAATCAAACCCCACGCTGATTCCCGCTGCTGCTCTCGCTAGCGGCTTAGACGCCACGCTACACAGACACTCACATGAGAAATGATCCTGAACGCAGAGACTCCTCTAGTGTCTTAATATTCTTCATGGTAGCTTGTAGGCAGCCTTATTTCTAGTGATCACCTCAGGAAAGTGTGGAAGAAGTGTGCCGATGTCCGTGTGGATTGAGGTGTAAGGTTGTGTATCTGACATTTTGTGAAGCAGGTGAATGACCTCAGCGTGTTCAGAGCAGGGCTTCATTTCTTTCAGTGCAGAGACACATGCTGCCTGCTGTTTAACAGGAGATTATCCCACTGGATGACAGGTTATTAGCGCGGCCTCCTGCCTGGCTTCAGGCCCAGTCCTGCTGTGACGTGTCGATCGGTGAAACTGAGATCTCGGTTAAAATGGAAGCCTGGGTCTCACATTTACTCGACGTTTATTTCTAGCGTTTAGAAAAATGATTATATCACTGCTTCATGTTTTGTTCTGGTTCTTCAGAACCACTGACAAATCAGCGGGTAGTCCGAAGGTTCAAACAGTCACGCAGTAGAGGAGGTCTACCTCACTAGTAATTTTTATCTGACGGTGGGAAACAGGCTGCTGTGTGTGTGTGTGTGTGTGTGTGTGTGTGTGTGTGTGTGTGTGTGTGTGTGTGTGTGTGTGTGTGTGTGTGTGTTTCCCTCCTCAGTCCAGAGACATGCTGAGTGTATATTATATTATATTATATTATATTATATTATATTATATTATATTATATTATATTATATTATATTATATTATATTATTGTTGTTGAATCATTTTGCTGTTGAGGTGCAGCGGGTGAGAGAGAGACTGCAATGCAGCTCAGTGCTTCTAAAAAAAGACAAAGAGAAAAGATGCTGAGAGAAAACAAGCTGAAGTCACTGCTCTCTTTACTGTGAAGAAGATAAACTGAAGCACATACTAACGTGTTAATGCCTCCAGGGAGAAGGAACCAGGACGCAGCACATCTAGAGCAGCAAGGATATTTTCACACATCTACACTATTTCTGGAACATCTAAAATTGTTTTTATTTAATTCTTTCTTTCTTTGCAGCCATGTCACAATAAAGAAAATATATGACTTTTGTTCAACTGTAGAATATCACATCATTTCCATCCCTACTCTGAACACATGGTAATGAAGTGAGATTATCTTTAAAATAGAAGTATTTACAATCTAATAAAAATCTTATTAAAATCTAAAATTAAGATGTAAATCTATGAAAAATAAAAACTCGTACTTCCTAATTATCAATGATTAAATGCAATAATTAAATAAATATTATAAATAAGATGCATTACTCTCCCTTCTATGGACTTCTGATGTGATGTAATTAAATAAATGTCTATAATATGAGTTAATAGTACATGAAGCAATAAATAAATGTTAAATAATAAATCTATATTTTTTATATGAGACAATATATCTTGAAATAATTCATTCAAATAATACTGCACTCTTCTCACACTTCTGATTTTCACAGTAACATTATTCAGTTTTTACATCAAAAACTTTGATTGTAATATTTGACTCTGGAGTTGTTCCTAATTGTTTTAGGATGAAGTTCTTCTGGCTTTCAGGTTAATGGAATCTGAAGGAACCTGATCCTCCAGACATGTTTATTTCTTCTACATCTATACACTGTGGCTCTCCCTGTTCTCTATAAAACTGTGTGGTTTAACTGCAGGAGAAGCTGTTTGATGACGTCTGCTCTCTCTCTCTCCTCCTCAGGTGTACGTTACTACACTACGACCCTGAGCTGCCGTCCACCAGCATCGTGATCACTCTCCACAACGAGGCACGCTCCACTCTACTGCGCACTCTGAGGAGGTGAAATGGCCTCTTCACAACTCTCTGTACTGAACGCAGCTCTGATAAACAGCGGCAGATGCAGATATAACACAAGTATCACACATAGAGAGAGCAGTGGAGTGTGGAACAGGGATTCAGTACTCAGGGTCACATAGTTTTTGTCATGTAGTGTGTATGTATGTATGTGTATGTAAGTGTGTGTGTGTGTGTGTGTGTGTGTGTGTGTGTGTGTGTGTGTAAGTATATATGTGTGTATGTATGTTTTTATATATGTGTATGTATGTATGTGTGTGTATATGTGTATGTATGTATGTGTATATAATGTGTATGTGTGTGTATGTGTATATGTGTGTATGTATGTATGTGTATATAATGTGTGTGTGTGTGTGTGTGTGTGTGTGTGTGTGTGTGTGTATGTATGTGTATGTATGTAAGTATATGTGTGTATGTATGTGTGCATGTGTGTATGTGTATGTGTATGTGTGCATGTGTGTATGTGTATGTGTGCATGTGTTTATGTGTATGTGTGTATGTGTATGTGTGCATGTGTTTATGTGTATGTGTGTATGTGTATGTGTGCATGTGTTTATGTGTATGTGTGTATGTGTATGTGTGTATGTGTATGTGTGTATGTGTATGTGTGTATGTGTATGTGTGCATGTGTTTATGTGTATGTGTGTATGTGTATGTATGGGGCAGTGGGGCAAAAGTATATGGTCAGCCACTAATTGTGCAAGTTCTCCCACTTAAAAAGATGAGATAGGCCTGTAATTTTCATCATAGGTATACTTCAACTATGAGAGACAGAATGGGGGAAAGAATCCAGGAAATCACATTGTAGGATTTTTAATGAATTAATTGGTAAATTCCTCGATTAAATAAGTATTTGGTCACCTACAAAAAAGCAAGATTTCTAGCTCTCACAGACTTGTAATTCTTCTTTAAGAGGCTCCTCTGTCCTCCACTCGTTACCTGTATTAATGGCACCTGTTTGAACTCGTTATCAGTATAAAAGACATCTGTCCACAATCTCAAACAGTCAGTCTCCAAACTCCGCTATGGCCAAGACCAAAGAGCTGTCAAAGGACACCAGAAACAATATTGTGGACCTGCACCAGGCTGGGAAGACTGAATGTGCAATAGCTAAGCAGCTTGGTGTGAAGAAATCAACAATTATTAGAAAATGGAAGATATACAAGACCACTGATAATCTCCCTCGATCTGGGGCTCCACATAAGATCTCACCATGTGGGCTCAAAATGATCACATGAACGGTGAGCAAAAATCCCAGAACCACGCGGGGGACCTAGTGAATGCCCTGCAGAAAGCTGGGACCAAAGTAACAAAGGCTACCATCAGTAAAACACTACGCCGCCAGGGACTCGAATCCCGCAGTGCCAGGCATGTCCCCCAGTACATATCCAGGCCCGTCTAAAGTTTGCTAGAGAGCATTTGGATGATCCAGAAGAGGATTGGGAGAATGTCATATGGTTAGATGAAACCAAAATAGAACTTTTTTGTAAAAACTCAACTTGTCGTGTTTGGAGGAGAAAGAATGCTGAGTTGCATCCAAAGAACACGATACTGTACCTAATATGAAGCATGGGGATGGAAACATCATGCTTTTGGGGCTGTTTTTCTGCAAAAGGTCCAGGACTACTGATCCGTGTAAAGGAAAAAGGAATGGGGACTTGTATTGTGAGATTTTGAGTGAAAACCTCCTTCCATCAGCAAGGACATTTAAAGATGAAACGTGCCTGGGTCTTTCAGCATGACAATGATCTCAAACACACTGCCTTGGCAACAAAGGAGTGGTTTCGTAAGAAGCATTTCAAGGTCCTGGAGTTGCCTAGCCAGTCTCCGGATCTCAACCCCATAGAAAATCTTTGGAGGGAGTTGAAAATCTGTGTTGCCCAGCGACAGCCCCAAAACACCATTGCTCTACAGAAGATCTGCATGGAGGAATGGGCCAAACCACCAGCAACAGTGTGTAAAAACCTTGTGGAAACTTACAGAAAATGTCTGACCTCTGCCAATGCCAACAAAGTATTGAGATTAACTTTTGTTATTGACCAAATACTTATTTTCCACCATAATTTATTTGTAAATTTATTTGAATTTATAAATAAATTCTTAAAAAAAATCAGACAATGACTTTTTTTTTCTTTTCATTTTGTCTCTCATAGTTGAAGTGTACCTTGCACAGAACTAAGGTAGCTGGTAGCTGACTAAATACTTTTTTGCCCCTGTGTGTATGTATAGTGTATGAGATATAAATTGTTAAAACAATCTGATTTACAGAATTTTGCTTTTGAACTCACATCTTTTTTACTGCTTCAGTCTTTATCTTCTTAGTTGCCTAGCCAGTCTCCAGATCAGATTAAGATATAGGTAGAAGCAGCCTGTCCAACGTCTCACGAGATTTACGGATATAATTATTACCCTTTGAACAATGGAACAAAAAACCTGCTTGTATCTGGTCTGAGTTCTGTTGTTGTTCAGATTACCGACTTCCTTATTTTGGAATTTCTAGTGAAAAATGAAACTCTGATCAGATGACATTTCAAGATAAACCCAGAGCATTTATACAGCGTGTCATTGCAGGAGCCATACAATCAGTTTATTCAGAATCTGTCATAAAAATGAATGAATGCAGGTGAAATTCATCATGGGATCATAAACACTGAGTTCTGGGGAAAAACTGCTGGAGGAACAAAAAGTGATACTTCTGTATTTAAAAAAACGCTGTCTTCTACACAAAGATAAATAATTCCTATTCGTTTTAGCTGTAAATGTCAGGGATCAGCGCAGACTTATGGCCATGTGCGTTTGTGTTTGTTTGTGTCACGTGATTGCCCCATCGTCATCTGCTCCTCCCGGTCATCACACCTGTTCCCCATTGTGTGTGATTGTCCCTTTCCCTATATATGTGAGCCATGTTGCCATTGGCAGCGCGGCTTCATTAATAATAACGTTAGTTCCCTGTGTAGTGTGGTTTATGTTTGGCTTCCTCATGTATTAAACCCCTTTCATTTGAAGCTATCCTGCGTACGGGTCTGTCTCCATTCCACCCCCACCCGGTCCTGTCAGTAAATAAGTCACGAAACAGCCTCTCTCTTAACAGACATTTATCTTCACATTTTTCATTAGACAATCAACCTTAAGCATTCAGTCTGTGTGTACTGAATCTATATAATACACGAGTTTCACTAATTGAGTTGAATTACTAAAAGAAATGAACTTTTATTGAGACGCACCTGTATATAGTGTGTGTATGTGTGTATGTGTATGTGTCCTCTGTATGTGTGTATGACACTTTTTACATATTGTTAATGAAAGAATTTTTCTTCAGTTGTCATGTCTGAGAATAAAAACTAATCTGCCTCTGAATTCTGTGTCTTTTATCTTCTTTCTGCCAGCGTGTTGAACCGGACGCCTGTGCATCTGATCCATGAGATCATCCTGGTGGACGATTTCAGTGTGGATCGTAAGTTATGGACCGACCAGTGAATCTTCTGCTTCGTTCCTTCACACACACACACACACACACACACACACACACACACACACACACACACACACACACACACACACACACACACACAGTCGCCTTTAATATAAAGGCTAGTATTGTAGATCGTAGAAGAAAAAACTGAAATAATTTGAAATATTCTTTCTTCTTTCAGCCAATGACTGTCTTCTTCTCACCAAATTACCGAAAGTCAAGTGTCTTCGCAATAAACAAAGAGAAGGTAGGTTATAAAATGAAACCATTTCAGAGTTTAATGAAGTTAGTATGGGAGATGTTTCGGAGATGTTTTGCGTTTCTCATTTCTGGAGCCATTGAGGCAATGCAGTGAAGATGTTTTATTCACCTGTTCAGACCTTAACGTAGTGAACCTAGCGACGAGGCTAGGAAGGTTAGTTAGGGGACAAACTGAGCTCTTTATTAAAAAAGTAAAAAGAAAAGTGAACGTTTTTATCCTTTTGTGATTGGTCATGGATATGAAGTTCATCTTAAACCTGGCTGAAGCTGTCTTACCTACTGCAAGTTAAAGGAAACTTGTGAGGGAAGTGAAGAGAGGGCCGGGTGAGATTCGTCTTTACGTCTTTACAGAGAGAGCAGGATGAAGAGCTGGTGTGGTTTTGGAGGATGATGAAGGATTAATGGAGTAACCAAGCTCTTAACTGTTGCTCAGGTTTGATCAGGTCCAGGGTTCGAGGGGCAGATGCCGCTGAAGCAGAAGTCCTGACCTTCCTCGAGAGCCACTGTGAGGTCAACAAAGACTGGCTTCCTCCCCTGCTCCAGAGGATTAAAGAGGTGCACTAGTAAAGAGAAACACTGTGCATTATTAACTAGACTATATTTCTAATATGTATATACTGGATTAAATATGATATAAATTTGAAGCCCAAAGAGATGTAAAATGTGTGGAAAGACAAATCAGTGGAGTAAATAATTCACTGGTGATCTTCAGCATACTAAGTAACTTAAGTTCTTTTTCTTATTTGTTTATGTTTAAAGTGGGTCATCATCTCTTATGTGAACAAGTGAATATAAGGATTTTTAGCTAACATTTATTCCATATATTTGCGCAAAGGAAACGTTCTTTCCTTGTTCCTTAACGGTTGAACTCCTTGTGCTGATTAATAGGACATTGAGTTCAGCCATTGAGGAACAAGAAAACTGATTAACAGGAGTTTATGATCGGTTAACTTAAGTGGCTGCTGTATGACACATGGGTTTGTATAATTTCAGGACCCGAACCGTATCGCCAGCCCGGTGATTGACGTCATCAACATGGACTCGTTCTCCTACGTTGCTGCTTCCTCAAACCTACAGGGTGGTAAGAACCAAACTCATCCACATCCTGATGGCCACAAGCTTCACATTGTGTTTAATAAGTTAAACAGCCCATAGTGAGATTCATAACTTCTACATGACTTCTTTCTCCTTTTACTTTCTCTCACAGGTTTTGACTGGAGTCTCCATTTCAAGTGGGAACAGCTGTCTGCTGAGAAGAGAGCCAAGAGACTCAACCCCACAGAACCCATTAAGTAGGTGATCAGGAGCATCAGGGGTTGTGTGAAGTTCTCAGATGTGACAGCTATGGAATAAGGAACTCATCACAAGGCCAAGTCTGATTCTTAATGGTCGTGATACTGTATATGATCAATGGACACATACATATAAAAATACAGTTTTTGTAGATATTTTTACAGCGACATTATTAGAGTACAAAACAGTTTTTTTCTATAAGACAGTGTGTGTAGCTCTTTCTTCTTTTACACTGCAGAACATTATCAGAACATATTAACACTATCTCACACACACACACACACACACACACACACACACACACACACACACACACACACACACACACACTTTTAAAACTCATTCCTGTTGCTTAAACAGAACGTTATTGATCTTTCATCAGAATATGCACACAGACCTCGGGCTAGAACGTGGAGCTCAGCTGTGTGTAATCATTATTCAGCAGGAACACACAGCCGTTAATCGTTATTCAATATCCTGAAATCCCCAGGACACCCGTTCTGCCTGGAGGGCTGTTTGTAATCAACAAATCCTTCTTCAATCACCTGGGGAAGTATGACACGGCCATGGATATCTGGGGAGGAGAGAACTTTGGTGAGTGAAATGAATCTCTCCAATAAGAGTCGAGATCATTACATAGTGAATAGAATCTTTACTCTAATATACGAGTCATGCTTAGGAAAAAATAGACATTAATTTAAATTAGTTCTTGATGATATATGTTATTACTAACAGAACATAAACGAGGAACTCAACTCAAACTGCTCAGTTCAGTTATAAAATTCAACCCGAACACATTTCCTCTTTGTCACAGCAGGAACATGATGTGTATACACTGCTAACACATTTCTGGTCCTTTAGAGCTTTCCTTCAGAGCCTGGATGTGTGGAGGAAGTCTGGAGATCGTCCCCTGCAGCAGAGTCGGACATGTTTTCCGCAAGAAACACCCGTACATCTTCCCAGACGGCAGTGCCAATACTTATATTAAGTAAGATCCTGATTCATACTTTCATTATCATCAGCAAGCAACAGAGAGGCTTCTGTTTATGAACTGTAGGAGTATGATCATATCACTGTGGTGTAAAAAGATGATACACACACTCAGAATCTTGTTTATCTATGTAACATAGTGTTATTATTGAACAGATGCAGTTAAAGGAAACCTGCACATCAGCGATACTACAGTCATGTATCAGGAAACATTCAAGATATGATTTGGCACATACACAGTAACATACAGGATACAACCAGAGAGAGTCTGAAAGCTTTTATTGTAGTTTTGACTTTATGTATTTGATACAGAACACAGTGAACGGAAACAATGTTCCTCCAAAACCCTGGTGCTCCATAGAGCAACACAGAGCTACAAAAACACACAACAAAGTGCACTACACACTACTATATAGTACAACTCAACAGTACAATACAGTACATTACAGTACACAATACAATGTATAATACAGTGCACAATATAATATATAATACAGTACACAGTACATTACAGTACACAATACAATGTATAATACAGTACACGATACAATACAGTACACAATACAGTGTATAATACAATACACAATACAGTGTTTAATACAATACACAATACAGTGTTTAATACAATACACAATACAATACAGTACACAATACAGTGTATAATACAATACACAATACAGTGTTTAATACAATACACAATACAATACAGTACACAATACAGTGTATAATACAATACACAATACAATGTATAATACAGTACACGATACAATACAGTACACAATACAGTGTAAAATGCAATACACAATACAATACAGTACACAATACAGTGTATAATACGATACACAATACAGTGTATTATACAGTACATGATACGGTGCACAATACAGTGTAAAATGCAATACACAATACAATACAGTACACAATACAGTGTATAATACAAACAGAATACGATGTAATACAGTATACAAAACACTACAATACAATACAATAAGGTACACAAAACACTATACAATATAATACACTATACAATACAACTCCCAGTGTTCGCAGAGCAGCACAGAGTCAGTATACAATACACAATACACAATGCAATATAGTACACAATACACAATGCAATATAGTACACAATACAATACAATACAATACAGTACACAACACACAATACAAGGCCCTGTGTCTAAAGTAGATCCTGATCATCACAGCTATATTTTTTTTATTTAAATTGTATATGCACTATTGAAGGAAGTTTAATCCCATATCTTGGGATAGAATCTGTACAGTTAATTGTCTGTACGTTAGTGTTGTATACTAATTTGTTCCCCTGTCATTGTGTGTTGTTCTGATAGCTCTGTGTCCTGTCTCTTCTCTTACTGTTCTAGTTTTACAGCAAAGCTAGAGAGAGATCGTAAATGAACCTACTCGAAGTCTGAGAGATTACTTCACTAATTGTTTTTATTGTCTGGAAATGTTCCGACAAAATGAAAATGGCAGAAAGACAAACGTTCTATAGGTTTAATTCTCATCACCTGAATTTTGTTAAATGTAATCAGTTTGTTCTTGCGATGCTTTTTACTGATCAGTTTCGTCCATTAGACTTTACACAGCAGTAAAGCACTTCTGTGAATAGAGACACCTCTATTCTTTACACTTAAATCTCACACAGCTGTGATGTCGGTTTCAGGAACACGAGACGTACCGCTGAGGTCTGGATGGATGAGTATAAAATCTACTATTTCTCCGCTCGACCTGCAGCCAGAGGCAAGTCCTATGGAGAGTGAGTTAAAGCGCACGACTTTCAGATGTTTGGTGGATGTCACAGCACACACGCTACACAGACGTGGCTAACACGCTACAAACCATCTGTTACCTGTAGAGACATCAGTGTCAATAAGAAACAACTGTTCTGCCAACAGTACTGGGGATCGATTAGAAAATTATTTTAATTCTGAGCACAATCAGCAATCTCGTGTATGGTTTTGTTTTGTTTTTGCTTTTTTCCCTTTGTTTTTGCTTTTTTTAATTTATGACACCATGAATCTCTTGGACTCGGGCACGATTCAGCACCGAGTTTATATAACATGCTCGAACCTTTTCAGAGCCTCTGTGACTGTGTGAACATGCCGTGTAGGAATGTGTGTGGTGTGTAAAAGGTTTTTTCCTCCTCATTTTTGTTGTGTTACTCGGCAGCATTCGTGGTCGCCAAGAACTGAGGAAGCGCCTGAAGTGCAAATCCTTCCAGTGGTATTTGGACAACGTCTATCCCGAGCTCAAGTGAGCGTGTGTAATTGTGTAGTTGTGTATATCTATTTATCACTCTGTCCAATTACTGTTCTGATTGATTAATTAATGCATTTGTATGCTATGATCTATTCCAGAGCTCCAGATAAATCACAAAAATCTGGAGTTATCCAGCAGAGACAGAACTGTCTCGAAGCCCAGCAAGCTGAGGGACAGGAAGCTCCAGTTCTCACACTCACCCCGTGCATCAGCACCAAGACGGCAAACCAGGTAGAACACATATACACACACTGGGGAAAAAGAGAACAGACACACCGCAACCTCACAGCACAAAGTATCATTATCATATGTATTATAAAATTACAGAACTTAAACAACCCCATTGTGGATCTTCCTCATGTTATAAATTACACAACACACTGGAACTCACTGACACTCGTTCTAACATCTAATCATTTCCTAAGTTCCTGAATAATTCCTTGTATTTCTAGAAGATCACACTGTAGAAGATCACTGTGTGTTTTTCCCTTGATAACCTTACACCGAATTTTAGTGTTAAAGATCAAATCCGAGCTGCTTTTTAGATTTGGAGCATCTCATTTCCATCTCATTTACAACATTTGCTTTGAAGATACAAACATTTGTGTGGAGAAAATATAACCGTTTTGGTTTTTTGGACCTTTTCTATGTTTGAGCTGGCTGCATATTAACACCACCGTGGAGTGACATGACAAAGATACTTAATGATCAACATGGACACAAGACAAATAAGAAGAAACTCCATTATTTATCCTTTGGGGAAAAGAGCTGTTTATAATTTGCTCTTTAAAATGAATGTATTAAACACCAGGGTTGGTTGTAGTTCTGATCCTCGCTGAATCAACAGTTAATTAAATATAATTAATCCATGTCCCTGGTACAGGCCACAATCCTGTACTCATCATGAACATGTTGTTTCAGGAGTGGATCTATACACACGGACAGCAGATTCGCCAGCAGAACTTCTGCCTGTCTGTCTCTACCCTGCTGCCGGCTGCACAGATCCTCCTCACGCCCTGCAACATCAGTGACAGCAACCAGGTAACACCAACACACAGGTGTCTTGTGAAAAACAGCAATTTGAATTGTAATGACTGCAGAACTGTGACAGGAGACACGAGTGTCACTGATCTGTTCTATTGTGCTTGTCTTCAGTACATTAATTGGAGGAGTAATAGGAATATCTGACAGTTTTGATCAATCGACTGGTCCCCACACGCCACATTAATGAATCATTATCTAAGACAGTATAATACGCCTGTGTGTTTATGGTATCTGTGTTTATTTTCCATGTCCAAGCACTGGCAGAAAGCAGGAACCCACCTGGAGCACCAGGTATCACACTTCTGTCTGGACAGTGAGATGGCTCTGGATGGTGTGGAGAACAGCAGGATGTTGGTGATCAGCCCGTGTGAGCTCTCAGTACAAACACAGAGATGGGAAATGCCTTTCTCTTGACCCTGAACATCTTCAGGTCACAGCGTGAGAGAGGCTCCTGTGTGGAACTGCAGGGAAGAGGACACACATCTGCTGCACCTGCAGTCACCTACATTGTCTGTAGCTGAAGAGGTAAAGGAGGGAGGAGGGAGGGTCCAAACACAGTAATGAGGCATACAGTGAGGCGTAAATGCACTCGTTCTCATCTACTTTAACACTTTATTAGGAAACGAATCAACAACAAAATTAATATCTATCTATCTATCTATCTATCTATCTATCTATCTATCTATCTATCTATCTATCTATCTATCTATCTATCTATCTATCTATCATATAGAATTTCATTTGACTGCACTAATCAATAATGAAAAGAAAAGGGTATTGTTTGCTTGTTTGTTTATGATCCACACTCATATGTCTGTGCTGTGTATGTATTTTTTTAGGATCCCTGAAGTGTCACAGAACAGAAATGAGCCGAGGGGAATGTGTTTGAACCCGAACAAGATCTTTATAATAACAATGGGGAATATGAAGTACAGAAAACACACACCTGCATACCCATACCCACACACACTCACACACACACACACAAACACACACACACACATCTACACACACACATATTCACAAACACACATTAACATACACACAAACACATATATATACACACACTCACACACACGCACAATGTGCCGTGAATATCGTTTACTTCGTTATCGTTTACTTTTTTGTATATTTGTCAAACTCAATTTATTTATTTATTTTGTTTGTTACATTAAAGTATTTCAAGTAATTTGTTTGTAAATCTTTAAAGAAAACACAAAATGCAGTTGTTATATTTATTGAAGAAGGTTATCCAAAGTTATCTGTTCTTATGTGGTGAAAAAGTAAATGCCCCCATTGTTATGCAGTCCATCTTACTAAACATAATAGCTTATAAAAGCCTTACTGGACACACTTAAACTGGAGCACTGCTTGATCTGTCCAATCTAAACATCAATGTGAAGCATCAATGTGAACCAAAAACCAACAGGAACATGAACCTGAAAGCAGCTTGATGACCTCCAGGCCTTTACTTTAAGGCTGAAGATGTGTGGACTGATCAGTTAAAAGTGGACCTAAAACTAACTCAGCATTTCACAACAAGAGCATCAGTGAAAAATGGTGGTGGCAGTGGGATGGTGTGTAGATGCTTTTCTGCTTCATGGCAGCTTTCCATAAATTTCCAGGAATTCTGCTCTCTAGCAAAAAATCCTGAAGTAGGACATCCAGGCATCAGTCAGTAATCTGAATCTCAAGTGCTGTGGGGTTATGATTTTTTTTTTTTTATGGCACCATGTGTGTGTGTGTGTGTGTGTGTGTGTGTGTGTGTGTGTGTGTGTGTGTGTGTGTGTGTGTGTGTGTGATATTAATCTTGTTTGTCCCAACGTATTATGCAATAAATCTGCTTGTACTGTATGTCATCATTTAATTAACAGTCTATAATTCTTAACAACATGACTCCTATCTTCTCTAAAAAAATTACTGTGTATATATTTATGACCCCTTCGTTGTACAGGCTTAAACACTAACATAAACCTTACATACATTAAGGTATTAATTAAACACATGACATCCTAAAAGTATTTATATCTGTTCCGTGGGGCAAAGAAGACACGGTTTGGTAAAGTTGTACTGAAGTGCTACACGACTACAGGACTAACCCCATAGGATGAGGTTCCTGCTCCATCACACTGAGCTCTATTCACCACTACTGTATGTGTTTTAATGTTAATTCACACTTATATGCAGAAAGAGAACTGTGTGGTCCTTGTAGTGTGAGTGTAGTGACTGGACTAATCCAAGAAGTTCAGCATGAACTGCTTTAAATGGCTCTTGTGTGTGTTCGGAAGCAAACTGGAACTGTAACCTGAGATAAAGCAGTAGCACTAACAAGATTTTTATCAGTACAGGCTTGTAAATCTCTGCATATATGAATAATCTGACATAAAGTGAGTGTAGTGTGTCGGTTGTAGTTTTAACAAGGTGTACAGTATGACGAACACTCACGCAGCGCCATTTGCTGGCGGGAGCTGGTACATAATTAACACACGGCTTTGGAAATAAGTATAATATTTCATTGTAAAAAATAAAAATCAAAATAACAACATAATTCATTTAAACGTAAAATACGTCTGTTTGTTTAACCACCGAAGCTCTGCTACCTGACTCTCTGTCCTTTTAGTTACACTGGAAAGAACCTGTTTATGAAGCACCTTGTTTGTAGCCATAGATATCTATACATGTATATATCTATGGTTTGTAGCTAGCTAATGTCAGTAACATTCTAATGCTAATGCTAACTAATATTAGTCAGAATATTAAATAGACAGACAGACAGACAGACAGACAGACAGATAGATAGATAGATAGATAAATAGATAGATAGATAGATAGATAGATAGAAAAAGGAGTGTGTGTGTGTGTGTGTGTGTGTGTGTGTGTGTGTGTGTGTGTGTGTGTATATATATATATATATATATATATATATCTATATATATATATATATATATATCTATCTATATATATATATATATATATTCATTCATTTACAAATTCACCAAATTGTGACAATATATAAACAGATGCAGATTATGTATGAATTGTCCCTCAGGTTGTAATGGAATGAGTGTGACTATTATCTTTCTGCTGTGCTAAAGAATTTTTATTGTGCAGTAATAAAGTATTTATTTTAATGTTACAGTATGGTACTTTTTTAACAGTGATATATAGTGTTAAATTCAGTGGAGCTCAGCTACCAGTAGGTCTCCCTGGACTTATAAAGATATAAACTTATGAAATTCCCTCTCAAATGCTTCTAATATATTTAAAGGCATTGTCTAGGGATAATGGTAACTGATAATGGATAGATAATGTAAATAATAGAGGTGAAAAGGGCACAAATGATAAAAGTGACATGACAAACAGGACATTATTTTAATATGAACTTGAATGTAATATGAGTTACAGTAATTATCTAATATTCAGGAGGAGAAATCCCCATGCTACTGGATATTAAAAATAAAAAATAAATCTTTCTTTGAATGTATATGTAAGGTGCTGACTTTTTTTTTATGTTACATAATTACCAGAGAGGTGATTTCTAATCAACTATATTACATATCTTCTGTTTACAGTGAAAATTCTGAAACAATAATATCAAAAGTAATTTTTTTTTTCTTTTTGACTTTTCCTTTTCCGGTCCAGGTGAATATCATGTTAGTCTATGCTTTAGGGTCTGTTGTCTCTAAGCAGAGGAAATAACTACTTTTGTGCTGGAAAACAAAATATGTTTATTTTGTTATTGTATCTCAGAATGGATTTCACATATACAGTATGTATTATAATTGAGTCTACATTTAACTAAATATATTTGGATTTCATAATTTACGTATTGCATCCAGTCTATGATGTGTACAATGAAGTGAGTTATAGGTATAAAAAATACACCCAGCTTTAGTTTGATCTCAGTAATACACCAAATACTTACTCAACAATATTTTATTAGGTATATTTAAGTATCATTTTCTTTTCTCTGAAAATCAAGTACATAGTCAGGCTGAATTTTTTTTAAGTAGTCTTACAGTCTATACATAAAACTAATGACAGAAACAGAGATCATGGAACTGCTGCCCTAATCTCTCTCTCTCTCTGTGTTTTATGTATATGAACATGAGTGAGTGTGTATGTACATAGGTGTGTGCATGTGGGTGTATGTATATGAGTGAGTGTGTGTACATACGTGTGTGTGTGTGTGTGTGTATGTATGTATATGAGTGTGTGTGAGAGAGTGTGTGTGTATATGAGTGTGTGTGAGAGAGAGTGTATGTGTGTGTATATGAGTGTGTGAGAGAGAGTGAACTGTATGTGTGTACATTTACATTTACAGCACTGGGCAGACGCCCTTCTCCAGAGCGACATACATAAGTGCTTAAATCTCTATCATTGGATACATTAATGCTGGCTCACTAGGTTACATACTTAAGATAACATGAGTTTAAAACATTGTTCAAGTTGCAATGAAGATTTTTTTTTATTTTTTATAAATGCATGCATGTGAGTGTGTGTGAGTGAGTGTGTATATGAGTGTGTGTGTGTGTGAGAGAGAGAGTGTGTGTGTGTGAGTGTGTGTGAGAGAGAGAGAGAGAGAGAGAGAGAGAGTGTGAGTGTGAGTGTGTGTGTGTGTGTGTGTGTGAGAGTGTGAGTGTGAGAGAGAGTGTGAGTGTGTGTATGAGTGTGAGTGAGTGTGTGTGTGTGTGTGTGTGTGTGTGTGTGTGTGTGTGTGTGCGTGTGTGTGTGCGTGTGAGTGAGTGTGAGTGAGTGAGTGTGTGTGTGTGTGTGTGTGTGTGTGTGTGTGTGTGTGTGTGTGTGTCCCCGTCCGTCCGTCCGTCCGTCCGTTCCACTCGAGCCTCCGTCGTGACGTCATTTACAAGGGACTCGCTAACATCTTGCTTTATTTGTCCGATTAGCCGGGGTCTCCGTTACACGTTCAATTTGACTTTATTCCCCTTATATACTAGGAGACACCGTTAGCTTATGCTAAGTAGTTTTTATGTATCGACACCCGAGTTTAAAATATGGCAGTCCAACAAGAAGCCCGAAGTAAGCCATATTAGCCAGCTAAGCTACCTTCTAGCTAACAACACGATAGCTTGCTAACACCGCTTGCGCTTGTTGCTGCTGTTGTTGCTGCCTACTTTCGAGTCAAGTTTTTCTTGTGGCTGTAACGTAATCCAGCAATTCAAGACAAAGTTGCCGAGTTGTCAGTTAGGCAAGCTTCATGTGTGTTTAATTGTGTAAACGCTGTGTTAAAACGCTTTAGATACGTGACTAGCTGAAGTGAATCTCTTCTGTGTTAACAGTAACCCCATGTTTGTCCGACCCCTGAGTGCATTGGGCTCTGCTCCAGCTGCTGCTGCTGTTTGGAGACAGTGGTACTGGAGAAGTACATCTCCATTCATCACCACCAGAAACCCCTTCACTTCCCCCAGACCTTTCTGTCCCTTCCCCTGGACTGAGCTGCCCAGCACTGATCACCAAAGACACCTCCATCTCTCAGCTGGTCTGATGAAACACCCAGATTCAGAGCCTCCTGCTAAAAGGAGAAGGAGTTTGGAGTACGAGCACACAGGTGAAGACGTGCAGCACGGCTCTAAACGCCCAGCTTCACGAGAGAGAAGAGAGTCCGTTCCTCCTGCATGGCTGCATGACGTTCCTGATGTTCTGCGTCCTCCGAGGGAAAATTCACCAAGCCTCGTTAAATCAGGTGACGACGCAGCACAGCGTCTGCTATAGTCCAATGCACCACTGTGCACTCTATCGTTAATGTTAATGAATTTTCTTACAGAGTTAAAGAGGCAGTGGGAGGACCTTACCGAAAGCCGTGTAAGCAGAAGCGACGGTCCCTTCGATTTCTCCGTGATGTCCTACAATATTCTTTCTCAAGAACTGCTTCTCAGCAATCCTTACCTTTATAAACACTGTCACCCTCATGTGTTGGGGTGGCGTCATCGGTTCTCCAAAATCATACAGGAGCTGGAGCAGCACGCTGCAGATGTGAGGGAGTTCCTGAGCTGCACTTTTTCATAGAATGATTATGAGCATGAGTCGTTTTATTAACCCCGACTGTGTGTTTTGTGTGGTTAAGCGTTTCAAATGCATTTGTCTCCATAGATAATGTGTCTGCAGGAGGTACAAGAGGATCATTATCAGAAGCAGATCAAACCCAGTTTAGAACATTTAGGTACGTAATATTTAAACTTTTCATAACTGGAGTAATCAATGTGGCTCAGGTGTTTAATGCTGTACTTGATTTAAAGGTGAGATTAATTTTATTACCCAAATGGTTGTGAGTTTGACGTTTGTATGAATCTCTCTCATGTTCATGAAGTTCCGCTTGCAGGCTCTGTGGTGGCTTATGGATATTTTAGTAAATAATTGACAGAATGCATATCCAAACATAAAGCATTTTTGAAACAGGAAGTCTGTGAGTAAAGGTGTAACTGTGAGCTTGCATTCTTTCCCTCTTTCCTTACAGGCTACCACTGTGAGTACAAACGCCGGACTGGCCGCAAGCTGGACGGCTGCATGGTAGCTTTCAAAAAGTCTCGCTTCACACTCTCCTCTTCTCAACCTGTGGAGTTTTTCCGACATGGAATCCCCATCCTGGACCGGGATAACGTGGGACTGATTCTGGTACTTAAACCCGTCGACACATCACAGTCAGAACACAAAGTCTGCGTGGTCACCACTCACCTTCTGTACAACCCGCGTCGTGGTGACATCAAGCTGGCACAGCTGGCACTGCTGCTGGCCGAGACCAATCGCATAGCACGGCAGGAGGACGGCACGACCTGCCCAATACTGCTGTGTGGTGACTTTAACTCGGTGCCTGCAAGTCCTCTCTACACCTTCATCACAGACAGTAAGCTGCAGTATGCAGGCATTCCCATCGGGAAGGTGAGAGCCTTCTCTATACACTATTCTCTCTCTCTCACTAGCTCTCTTGCTCTCTCTCACACACACACACACACACACACACACACGTTTCATTTCTACATCCTGTTGCAGGTATCAGGACAGGAAGAAAG
Source organism: Tachysurus fulvidraco (assembly GCF_022655615.1). NCBI lineage: Eukaryota > Metazoa > Chordata > Actinopteri > Siluriformes > Bagridae > Tachysurus > Tachysurus fulvidraco. The sequence goes on along the minus strand of NC_062526.1, from coordinate 20,193,119 downwards.
CCCTCGAGGACAGCGAATCCTCACCTCACCCTTGTGGCCCTCTAGCCTCGGGATCTCCCACATGTGCCAGTATGAAGGCCAAGCTAAGGGTGTGACCTCTCCCTTATTACTGAGGCAGTGCCATTACTTATTCTCTCATCACAATGTACTGCTGTGTTCAGTCCAAAAACCCATGATTTATATTCTTATTCATACGCATAACTCCTTACAAAAGCTTGTGGGGGGAAAAACATAAACGTACTGATTTTCTTTCATGATGTGGTTGATTTGTGCTAATATACCTCTGCTATAATAAACTGGACTTGTTTTATCCACTACAGATCCCGATGCGAAGAAACCAAAAAAAAGGTAAGATACCATATCAATCTGATCCTGTACTGTTTTACAGCTTTGTTTATCCGAAAGTGTAGCGAATGATTTCCTCTCTTTACCTTTTATCAGCAAGAACAAATCCAGCATCGAACACGTTCTTAAGCTGACCTCGGTGTACTCTCACTACCTGAAAGAGAGCGGCCATCGAGAAATCACCACCTGCCACTCACGCACAGCCATTACTGTCGATTACATCTTCTATTCGCCAGCACAGAGGGACGAGTCCAGCTCGATGGGTGAGAGCTGTGTGTGTGTCTTTTTTTTTCAGTTTTTATTAGAAGACTCAATATATGTCATGTGGTGCGACTGTATTATGTCTTGTGGTGCGACGGACATATTATTAGCTTTTAAAACTAAAGAGTTTTTAATGAGTTTTGCATTACTAACCAAAACCCCAAAGCATTTCAGTTTGAAATGTCATCTGGAGCGACCACGAAGAAATGGACACATAAGAAATGCATACATGCTTTTCTACAGATGTTCCTCACTTGTAGGAAATGCATACATGCTTTTCTACAGATGTTCCTCACTTGTAGGAAATGCATACATGCTTTTCTACAGATGTTCCTCACTTGTAGTACTTTTAATAATCATATTAAAGAAATATTTTACACAGAGTGTAAAACATTGCACGGCTGCACCGCATGACAGTTCTTAAGGATGTGGGATAAGTCATTTTTATGAACCACGTTGTCTGGTAAACTGACCCAACTGCATGTTTTTATATAAATATATACGTTTACACACTGCATGTCACAGCCAGTCTTAACAACTAGAATATAAATATATTTTATAGCTACATTTATATTTTAAAATATGTCCATGAGTTTGTATCTTTATTATTATGACTTCATATTTTTGCTCCAGATATAATAGATTATTTCTTCCGTGGTTGTAAGCTACTGTATTGTATCAAAAGCACATTAAGTAAACAAACTTGAAATGCTCTGATTTCCTGGACTCCAGTTAAACCACAAAGCTATATCTTTGTTCCCAGAATGCAGTGCTGCACCACAGCGAGGCCTGCAGCTGTTGTCCAGGCTGGCCCTGGTCAGCGAGGCCGAGCTGAAGGAAGTGAACGGTCTGCCCAATCAGCACCACTCGTCCGATCACCTCCCTCTCGTCGCCCGCTTCCGCCTGCACTCCTGAGCCTCAAGGCTTCACGATGCCGCGTCACAAACGTATGACTGATTTCACCATTTTACACAAAAACCTAAAGGTGGTTGTTCATGTTTAATGATAATCAGATCTTTTGTGAACTTTAGGTGCATGTTGCAGACAGGAGACAAACTACACGAACAGGTTCTATGCCAGTCACTTCATCTCGCAGTCAGAACACGTTCGCTTCTGATTTTTACCACCGACACGGACGAGTAAGTGATGAGCGACGACGGAAACACAACTGTACTTTTGTTATTACCGGAATTTCTTTTAAATTTTCCCATTTATTAATATCTGATTTTATTAAAGATTACTTGATAATTTATTAAACATGAATTATAAGCTGGTTTCTTATCTACGACGTACTCTAAGGGTAAAGACATGTTACGGGTATTTTAATTCTTTAATAAATGAATCCTAGACAAACGTGAACAAAATAAAAGGGACCTCGCAGCAGGTCTTCAGCGTATGAGAAACTTTCAAGTTTCACCTCCTTCGAAGAATAACTTCTGTCTCCTGGCTTTCATGCCCCAGAACCTGGAAATTAAAGTAATGACCAATTGATGTCTAAAAACAGATCTGTTTACCAGATAGTTGTTCTAAATTCCACTTGACATATCTATGCAAAAAAATTAACTGATTTTAAGTTGAATAAATCATATATCAATTGGAGCCAAGATCTTGGATCTTGACTCAAGTCTATTAAATCCCAGCTTTACCAGTAATGGTAATAGAGCTTCAGGAGATCTGACCAGATCGGTGCTGATGAACTGAAGTGTGTAATAGAGTGTGTGTGAAGAACGTGTGAGACTTTTCTACAGGTGTGTATCTGTGATAATAAACGATAACTAGAATACAACTTAATCCATTTCATAGAGTAAGAAAATGACAGGATTTAATAACTATAGATTTTCAATTCATCTTTAAAGACCTGTTCTACACACACGTCATTTCCATTTTAATGTATTTGTACCATAATGTAAATGTATTACATGGAAACAAACAAAAACATCAGAGCAATACCAATAAAATGGCATTTTTAGTCTTGTACACAATGTGGAATTAATCATACGAGTGTCTGAGATGTCAGGATGCAGCTAAAGGATCATACTGCTTTTTAAATGTTTAATCATCTGTTCATCCTTTTGTTCCATATCAACATTACGGTGCAGCTGTGTTACCTTTTAAATCTCCAGGAATCAGTGTGTTTTATTAATGGTTCTCGTGTGTTGTGAGATTTGATGGGTTCCTTTCCACACGGCTCAGAAACATCAGCAGTTTAAAATGATCAGTTATAAATCTTCATCTTATAAATAGAATTATTTTCCTGGATGCAATTTTTTTTTAAACCAGACAGGACACAGTTATAGAAGAGTACCAATTTATGGATGGTTCCTTCTGAGTCTGGTTCCTCTCATGGTTTCTTTTTCACCATCACACCATGGTGTGCTCATTAGTCAATTGAAATATTTCTCTAAAGGTGCTTTGTGACATCATCTGTTGTTAAAAATGCTATATGAATAAAATGAACTAAAAAAAAAAGTCATTCGGGTTTGTGTTACTAATATATCCATGTGCTATATTGCATCACACCACTAGATTGCAGCATCAGGCTAAACCTGCACCTTAATCCTGTTCCACATAACAGATAATCGTTTATTAAAACAGTTCAGTTTTGACGTTTGGTTGATGTTTGGTCTGTCTGTGGTGCCGTAGTACATTCTAGCACACATTAATGTTAGAGTTTATACAGCCAACAGTTTCACACAGGTGTTCCATCTGTTATAATAAACTCCACTCTGCTCTTCTGTGAAGGCTTTTCCACTAGATGTTCTATCATGACTGGGTTTGTGAGATCAGACTCTGATGTTTGGATGGTAAGGAGACTCCAGTTCCAGTTCATCCCAAAAGTGTTCAGTGGGGTCGAGTCAGAGTCAGGGCTCTGTGCAGGACACTCAAATTTACAACCTTTACCTCCATGCCATGTCTTCATGGAGCTGCACAAGGACATTGTCATGATGGCCATGTGGTAGCCTAGTGGTTAAGCTGTTGGGCTGCCAATCAGAAGGTTGTGAGTTCAAGCCCAGGTTCACCAAGCTGCTACTGTTGGGCCCCTGAGCAACACCCTTAACCTTCAATTACTCAGTTGTAGAAAAATAAATAAATAAGATGCTCTGGAAAAGGTTTTGTGCTGAATAATAAATAATGGAGCAGGTTTGTAGTTTCATTGAATTTCTACACAATCAGTTTGGTGCAGATTCACAAATGAGTGTGATGCTCTGGGGTGCACATATTTTTTTAATTGTTGGAAAGTAATAATTTGGACATTGTGCTGCCTGGTAGATTTTTGTTGTCTCTGTGACACATTTGAACATTTTTACTCTGCAAAACGCTGTAGGTGTAAACGCACGTTGTACAGATCTCACCCACATCCCGACCAATCCTGCTTTTTTTTTTATTCCCACTGCACATCCGTATAAAACCCGCCTCCTGTGCTGGGATTGGCTTTCATTTCTACTCCTACTCAAGTCGCCCTCTGATTAGACAGTTCACCTGCCTGAGGGATGACCTGCGCCGGGCCGACGACACAGTAAGGCGTTTTCTCTCGTGTAGCTGTTTTGCAGCTCAGATCATTGAGGGCTTTCAGTCTGCAGCTCAGAGGAACCGCTTGTTTCTACAGATTCCTCTCTGGTCCTGTTGTAAACCTCTTTTTCTCTGATGGCTTTCTAAGATCTTGGGCTCCATCCTGAAGCTGACGATAAGGAATTGTTTTGTAAACAGAGGCGCGCGCACCGGAGAGAGAACGTTATTAACGGTATTAACGTTACGGTGCAGCTGTTACCTTTTAAATCTCCAGGAATCACTGTGTTTTATTATCGGTTCTTGTGGCAGAGGGTAACGTGTGTTTGTGTGTGTGTGTGTGTGTGTGTGTGTGTGTGTGTGTGTGTGTGTGTGTGAGAGAGTGTGTGTGTGTGTGTGTGTGTGTGTGTGTGTGTGTGTGTGTGTGTGTGAGAGAGTGTGTGTGTGTGTGTGTGTGTGTGTGTGTGTGTGTGTGTGTGTGTGTGTGTGAGAGAGAGAGTGTGTGTGTGTGTGTGTGTGTTGTGCCACGCTTGGCCTCTAAAAGACAGAGAGAGAAAGAGAGAGAAGGAGAGAGGTGAAGCTGGAACCAAATTCAATGTGTGTGTAAACGCACTTGGTCAATAAAATTGATTCTGATTCTGATTCTGATTCTTAAGTGAAGTGAAGTGACGTGAAGTAAAGTAAAGTGAAGTGAAGTGACGTGCAGCACCATGTTCAGCTGGCTCGGAACAGATGACAGGAGAAAACGGGATCCTGAGGTGTTTCACACTGTCGGTGAAGGACTCAAGAAGCTTTACAAAACCAAACTGCTGCCTTTAGAGGAACATTATAAATTCCATGAGTTTCACTCACCAGCGCTGGAGGATGCAGACTTCGACAACAAGCCCATGGTGCTGCTGGTGGGTCAGTACTCCACCGGGAAGACCAGCTTCATACGGTAGGACCCACAGGACACAATGCTGACTCACACTGCTCTATATCTGATGATGATGCTGATTTATGATTGTGATGATGATGATGATGATGATAATGATGATAGTTATTATTACATCGAGGCTCTGCCCCAGAGACATATAGTCGACAATGCAATGTGGAAATAATAATATAAATAAATGAAATAAAAATCAATCTATAATTTGTTTATTATCTCAATAATTTAACGACAATGACAAAAATAAATGAGCAGGTAACCTCATCTTTCTAAAGCGAGGTGGAACCTTGCTGAGATTTACAGAAATGACACAGAATAATATTTAATTTTTTACTGACATTGAAAAAAGCTGTTTTTAAATACACAGGTACACACAGGACTTAATTTATGACATCATACTGAATGAATATATTTTAAAGTCATTATATAATGTGGAGCTTTAAACCTAGAATACATGCGGAATAAAAATATCAGCATTTTAAAAGCTGGTTCATAATTCTAATCCGTTTCAATGTGTAGGTGAGCTGAAATGAAACAGCGTCAGAGTACTGAAGGTGTAGAAATCTACACATGGGAATGTTTAGTGTTGTTTTGTGTATAATTTGGTTCCTATGTCATGAACACAGTTACAGAGCAGTAAATTCAGCTCTGAGGGATTTTTGTATGGATGATGAAGATACCTGGGTGTGTGATGTGTGATGATCTCCAGCATGTTTCACATCTCTAAGATTCAACAATGTTTAGACGTCTTATTTTATAACACTTCATATTCAGTTCATCTTTTAATGAACAAAGTAGTGTTTTATTTCTATTAAATAATATGTTAATTTCATTTTTTATAAGTATCTGAAATGGTCAAATCAGCTGAGCACTACAAACATTTTAAATAATGTGTGTGCCTGCCTATGTGTGTGTGCCTGTGTCTGTGTGTCTGTGTGTGTGTCTGTGTGTATGTGTGTGTCTGTGTGTATGTGTGTGTGCCTGTATGTGCGCCTGTGTGTGTCTGTGCCTGTGTGAGCGCCTGTGTGCGCGCCTGTGTGTGCGCCTGTGTGTGCGCGCCTGTGCCTGTGTGTGCCTATGTGTATGTGCCTGCGCCTGTGTGTGTGCCTGTGTGTGCGCCTGTGTGTGCGCGCCTGTGCCTGTGTGTGCCTATGTGTATGTGCCTGCGCCTGTGTGTGCGCCTGTGTGTGCGCCTGTGTGTGCGCCTGTGTGTGCGCCTGTGTGTGCGTGCCTGTGTGTGTTTGTGTACATGTATGTGTGTGTGCCTGTGTGTACATGTTTGTGTATGTGTGTGTGTGTGTGTGTACGTGTGTCTGTACATGTTTGTGTGTGTGTGAGCACTTCAATGAGAAGATTCAGCTACATAACTAATGATCCACATACATACTGTACATCTTCAGCGGCCGGTGGTGCAGCAGAGACGCCCTGTCACACACAGCTCAGAGTCACACTCACACCTCATCGATATTCACAACAACAAACAACTCCGATATAAAGAGAGAAGAGGAGATGAAAGGAGAGCAAGTCCAAATTCTCCATGTTCCAGTTAAACGGATCGTGTCCTGACCACACATCATTCACGCACTTTAGCAGAAAAGCTGAAAGTGAAAAGTATCTCTAGGCTACAGGAGAAGCTCCACATGACTCTGGCATTCCTATGGTTACACGTCTCTAATAACCTCCAGAATGTCTGGCAGTAAAACTAAAGTGACAGTGCAGGCCTCGGGGTAGATCCCCAAAGCCAGAACACCACCACCTTCTGATCTGCTGTAGCTGCTGTTATTGATGAACAAAACACATTCTCTCACTAAAGTGCTACATAAAATAAACAAATCTATGATTATCACCAAAGAGGCAGCTTTTAAAAGTGGTACTTTAACCTACTGGGACAGAGGTTTTCCTCAGGGTGATTTCACACTCTTACTAGGTAAGGGGACGTCATGATGAAATACGACTCTGTTACATCACTCGAGTTCAGTGAGGTCAGTCTTCAGCTCCACGTAATGACGTTACTCATGAAAACTGTAGATTGTGTAAATAAAAGATGACCAACATTAGGCATGAACAAGATTTCAGTCTCTGAGTCTTAAACTTCTACACTGTCACATGCAATAGCTGGCTAGTTAACTCAAGCTTATTCCTGAGCGCATTAGTGAACACACTATCCATTATCCACTAGGGGGCAGAAACTGGAAACGTAAATAAGTCATACATTTTCTGCAGAATGAAGGGAGAAAAAGCTGGTGATCAATGCTGTGTTAAACCACTGATTCTGTAGCTTTTAGAGGTTAATGTCAGCCAGATAGAGCAGACAGACACAAGCCAGTCAGAGAGCCACACTTGCCTCTAAACCTGACACAAATACACCAGAGTAGAAACATTTGTGTGTGTTCTTAAGCCAGGATTCCAGTGATCACACAGATGTATTCAAACACAGGAGAGTCCATTGGTGCTGATCTAATAGTCTGACATGATGCTTGGTTGCTCTTCAGTGAGGATTGTACCTAAATCCTGTAAAACTTTTTGTTCGTCTCACTGTAGATACCTTCTGGAACAGGATTTTCCAGGCATGAGGATTGGTCCAGAGCCCACCACAGACTCGTTTATTGCTGTGATGCACGGGGACATCGAAGGCCAGATACCAGGAAACGCCCTGGTCGTGGATCCAAAGAAGCCGTTTCGTAAGCTTAATGCTTTTGGGAATGCGTTCCTCAACAGGTCAGTGTGAATATAATCAACCCAGAATGATATATCTGTGTAATAACATTTAGCATAAAAAAAGAATGTTTATATACAAAAAACTAGACTTTGGAGTTGTGTGACTTTTGAGGAACCTCCATAGCATCATTCATCTGCCAAATGACTTGGATCCAACAAAATGTGAGCCAAAGTTACAGTTCGTGTAGCTTTTGTGTCTTCAGCTCTGGATGATCTCATGGTAGACACCTGACTCAGTTAGTCACTTGTTACGCCGCTCTCTTCCTCTTCTGGTTACCGCTCCATGCTCGGTGGTCTTCCAGGGCTTCTCTCTCACGTGTTCTCTCTCACCTTCTATTGCTATGTCTAGAAACAAGAGACACAAAACTTAAACTGTTGAGAAAGTGGAGAATGTGTGGAGCAGAGTATTATCTCATAGTGATGAAGATGATGATGATGATGAGACACTTTTAGTGACAAGACAATCTTCTGTTTTTTAAAAGAACATCTCTAAAGATGTGTTTGACCGCTGATTATTTTTGCAGGTGCCGTCGCTCAGTGAGTCGTACTCTCTCTGTCAGTGTTAAGTGTGCCTCAGTGTTTAGTTGGTCGTGCTGAAAAAAACCCCCAGTCCAACAGAAGACTCAGAGAGCATGAAGCGGGATCACACGTGTTCTGAAAAACATGATGAAATTTAAGCTCTTGACCTTTTGTATTGCTCTGAAAGCAGCTGGACTGAGTCAGATTGCAAATGATTTAAAGACACTTTTAAGATGAACTGTTTGAGTCATTTATGTAGTCGCAGTGGCTTTCGGTTATATTTATAGACACGTGCACGGTGTCTGACTCTGAAAATAGCAACAGACTTACTAAAGAGCTGTGGGAACACGGAGGAGTTGTAGGGAATATGGTAAGGAGTATGGAGGAGTTGTAGGGAATATGGTAAGGAGTATGGAGGAGTTGTAGGGAATATGGTAAGGAGTATGGAGGAGTTGTAGGGAATATGGTAAGGAGTATGGAGGAGTTGTAGGGAATATGGTAAGGAGTATGGAGGAGTTGTAGGGAATATGGTAAGGAGTATGGAGGAGTTGTAGGGAATATGGTAAGGAGTATGGAGGAGTTGTAGGGAACATGGTGGGGTTGTAGGGAACATGGTGGGGTTGTAAGGAAAACGGTGGGGTTGTAGGGAACACGGTGGGGTTGTAAGGAAAACGGTGGGGTTGTAGGAATACGATCATGAAAACAGAGGAGTTTTAGGGAATAAAGTAAGGAATGTGGTGGAGCTGTAAGGAATAATGTGGAGTTGGAGGAAATATAATAAGGAATTCCGAAGAGTTGTAGGGAATACGGTAAGGAATTCAGAGGAGTTGCAGGTAATACAGTGGATTTGTAGGAATACGGTAAGGAATATGTTGGAGTTGTAGGAATACAGTATGAAATACAAAGGAGTTGTAGATTGGATAATTTGAGGGCCTTGTTTAAAGGTTTAAACTATATTAGTATTAACATGAGATTAGCCTGAAAACTACTTTTCATCTGTCACTGTTAGGTTATCTACTCACTCATCTACTACCAAGTCCAGGGAAAGTGAAATATGATTAAAATGGTTATTAGTTTATGTCTTCTTATTGTGTGTGTGTGTGTGTGTGTGTATGTGTAGGTTTGTGTGTGCGCAGCTCCCCAACCCTGTTCTGGAGAGCATCAGCGTGATCGACACTCCTGGAATCCTGTCTGGAGAAAAACAGAGAATTAGCAGAGGTAACACACACTCACATTTAAATGGGTCTTTTTTTAACAGGTCAGAAAATGAGATGGGAAGGCTGGACATTTCGAAGAAGCACATTTCTTTCTTTCTCTCTTTCTCTCTTTCTGTATTTTTTTCCCCCTAACAATATTTTCTTCTCAGTGAACCACAGTGTGTTAGCATGTTAGCTAAAACCCACAGATTAAAAGATATTACATGATTATTACTAACGAAGTAAAAGCTGTTGATTTGACTCGATACTCTCTTTCTCTGTGAGCTGACAGTAAAATAAGGTGCAGTCATGTTGTTTTGCGAGCTGCTGTGAGCACTCCTGTGGGTTTGGAGTGAAGCGTGAGGATTTGATAGTAAAAGCAGACTTCTGTTGCTGCTTCAGAACAGGAAATCATTTCCATTTGCATCAAAAGCTTCTATACCATGACATGAAAGAAAACCTCCACAGAAGTGTTTTAAGGTCCGTTTGCTGTTCTTCTTTATGGTTTCCACACACACACACACACACACACACACACACACACACACACACACAGACACACGCACACACACACAGACACGCACACACAGACACGCACACACAGACACGCACACACAGACACGCACACACAGACACGCACACAGACACACACAGACCCAGACACACACATACACCCACACACACACACACACACACACACACATACACACAGACACACACACAGACACACACACAGACACACACACAGACACACACACAGACACACACACAGACACACACACAGACACACACACAGACACACACACAGACGCACACACAGACGCACACACAGACCCAGGCACACAGACACACACACACACCCACACACACAGACACACACCCACACACACACCCACACACACACACACACCCACACACACACACACCCACACACACACACACAGACACACACAGACACACACACACACACACACAGACACACACACACACACACAGACACACACACACACACAGACACACACACACACACACACACACACCCAGACGCACACACAGACCCAGGCACACACACAGACACACACACCCACACACACACACACACACACACACACACACACACACACACACACACACACACACACACAATGAGTCGAAACTTTCTCATTCACAGCTGAGTGTGAGGGTCATATTTAGCAGCACCTAATCACACTTGGCTTTTCTGTTCATGTCACTGCTCACTGTGAAATATTTCCACATAAGCACCAAAGGGAAGACTTATCCCTTACACGGTAAAGATAAAAGACAGCTGTATGAACTCAGAAGCCTGTCATCAAAAAAAATGGAGATTTCAGAGTCATTCGTTCAACACATAGGGACGAGTCACACTGACGCAATTCCTCTTTCTCTGCTCTCTGTTGTTTTATGCTCATTGAACTCAATGCATCTTTCTGTATTTTATTTTTGTTTTTTTCTCTTTCCCGCTGTCCACAGAGGCAACAGAAGATGTGTGTGGTTATAGCTGCCTGCGTAAATGTCCATACGGAGGTATTGTAGATGGAGTGTTAACAGCCTCGGCTTACCAACATGCTGCCTTGTCGTCCCTGACAGGCCACGAAATGACAGCCTGAAATTAACCCAGAAATCTCTGTCTGCCTCAGTGCCAAGCTTCTTTCTCACTTTTACTTCACATGTTTCTACAGTTTTCGCTATATGCTGGTGAAGGAGAGATTTTAATCATTAAAACAATTAGTAATTGTCATGCTTTTCTGGGTGACACCAGAGAGTGGGATTATACACATTAGAGAGTGGGATTCTAAATCGTTATAAACACTGAGAGTGGAATTCTAAATCGTTATAAACACTGAGAAATCGTTATAAACACTGAGAGTGGGATTCTAAATCGTTATAAACACTGAGAAATCGTTATAAACACTGAGAGCGGGATTCTAAATCGTTATAAACACTGAGAGTGGGATTATAGATCATTTAAAGTGATCATAAAAGTCATAATCATTAAAGAGTTGAAGTTTGCTCAGGTACTGTGGTGTGAGACCAAAAAGTGTCAGAAATATTTACTTAAAGATATTTTGTGGAGAGCATAAAATCGTCTCTTTTCCTGTTCTCTAAGTTGCGTGGGCGGGGCTAAAAACTACAGCAAACAGCCACTGAAACATATTGATTTCAATTTAGACCACAGAAGATTTTCACACACCCACTACATCTCTCTCTCTCTCTCTCTCTCTCTCACACACACACACACACACACACACACACACACACACACACACACACACACACACACACACACACACACACACACTAGTGTTACACGCAGTACTGTGCTTGATTCCAGGCACCATGGGATTTTACTGTGGAAAACATGGATGTTCCTTCCATATTCCACGTCTCTGATTTGATTTATTAACACACTAATCATTCAGCAAAACAATGTTGAGAAAACTCTGGCTTTTCTCTGTTCTTTTTTGTCTAATTATTTGCTTTGCTGGTGTGTGTGTGTGTGTGTGTGTGTGTGAGAGAGAGAGAGAGAGAGAGAGAGAGAGAGAGAGAGCTGTAGTGAGTGTGTGAAAATCTTCTGTGGTCAGGATTTTACAGGAGAGACTGGTGCTGAGTCATGCAGCCTGACATCAGCTCTATACGTATAAGACATCAGCAGTATGAACCCTCAGATAAAGGCTTGTACTGTACACCAGAGACCTTTTGAAGATGTTAGGATGGTGTACATTAGATTTGTTCTTCTATAGTATGGGGTGGGACTAAGATAATATCTGCAGCTGCTGTAGAAGCTATGAGAAGCTGAAGCTTTGGTCTCCTGGAAGACGTTCCATCATAAAACCCTACAGCCTGAATGCCTTTTAACCAGTCTGTTAGAAGTGCTCCAGCAGCTCTGATGGGATTCACACTCAGACCCATTATACAGAGTCTAATGAGTCCATAACTCTTCCTGCCTTTCAGCTGGCTTACTAGACCGAGTCCATGTCGAAGAATGAAAGCTCTTAGTTATGAAAGTCATGACCCATCGATTTCACACTCTGCTCTTGCGTCTTCTGTTTCAGGCTATGACTTTGCCGCTGTGCTTGAGTGGTTCGCTGAGCGTGTGGACCGCATCATCCTTCTATTCGATGCCCACAAGCTTGACATTTCGGACGAGTTCTCGGAGGTGATAAAGGCCCTGAAGAACCATGAGGACAAGATCCGTGTGGTACTTAACAAGGCGGATCAGATCGAGACTCAGCAGCTGATGCGTGTCTACGGTGCCCTCATGTGGTCGTTGGGGAAGATCGTCAACACGCCCGAGGTGATCCGCGTCTACATCGGCTCCTTCTGGTCACACCCGCTGCTCATCCCTGATAATCGCAAGCTGTTCGAGGCTGAAGAGCAGGACCTGTTCAAGGACATCCAGTCACTGCCACGTAACGCGGCGCTCCGCAAACTCAATGACCTCATCAAGAGGGCCAGACTAGCTAAGGTAAAACTCAGGAAAGCTACTGGACCTTTCCAATCGTTTAAAAAGTTTTGAATACCTAACATTACTTTTGTTTAAAGATGGCTGCCACTGGAGGTGACAGTACTACAGAATACTCTGTTGAACTGACATGTGGCTGCAGATATTAGGGAATAATCAGAGCGGAACTTTGATGATGGTGAAGCTAAATAAAATGTTGAAACACTCACTGAACATGACCTTGCACCATGTCGGCATCAGTCACTGAACCCATTCTACTTTATCCGTCCTCATTTCTGCACCTGACTGAACCTCGCACGTGTCATTTAATCAGTGCCATGGTTCTGTGTGTTTCTACAGAGTGTAGTCTTTATTATAGCTTGGATTTGATGTGCGTGACTGATCTCACTCTCACAGCTAGCTGAAGGATCCTCGACATCTGATCCGTCCCGTCCACTCTGCATTATTAATGTGGTGAAAGGTGAACAGAGAGCCATTGATTTGTCCTCCATCATAGACTACAACTGCTTCTCTGTTCTGTCTGTTGAGGTTTAACAGTCATATGGACGTTAAAGTTTAATCTACACTTGGGTTCTTAACAGAAAAGAGCTGTGTTATTGCACATATTGTGTTTCAGGGTGCTAATGATAAGTGTTTATTTGTTAGTTTTCCATTAAATATGATGAAGTTGCTCAGTGAATAAAATATCAGAAGCTTCATTAGCTCTGTGCTAGGATTAAGTCCGGTTCTGTTGAAAGTGAACCTCAAAGTTAACCTTGAGATTTGAACACAACTTCCCCTGCTGTCATCAGAATATGCCGTCATGTATTTGTTGGCTTGTGGCCAGTGTCACAACCTTTGGAGGATATATTCAGTATCAGCCTCCACCACAAACTGCTCAGGGTCATGTGATGGCTAAACTATAATAGTAATTTATTAGAAAACTGATTATCAAGCACCAGTGTAACCAATTAGATCTGATTCAAAACTTCGCTCTTGTGTAACGGCCTGATTTCTCTGTGATTTTCACAGGTCCATGCTTACATCATCAGTTCTCTGAAGAAAGACATGCCTGCGGTCTTTGGGAAAGAAAACAAAAAGAAAGAGCTGATCAACAGCCTGGGAGAGATTTACAGTCGGATCGAGAAAGAGCATCAAATTTCTCCCGGAGATTTCCCCAATCTTAAAAAAATGCAGGTAAACTTACACAACGTTACAAGCAACACATTGATATATTATCACTTTTAAGCAGATGCCATGTCTGCTGTCGATAAATTTCTTGAAGTTGAAAGTTTCCTCGTCTCAGAAGATTTCAGTTATTTTCAGTTGTTACGTGTTTGTAAAGTTTAAACATTTATAAGTCACAGAAATATACTCACTTTAGTTTACATTTTAGCACCTGTAGAAGAGAAAGGGTTTGATTACAATGTTATATATAACAAAGCTTACAAAGGCTTAAAAATGTATTTAAAACATAAATCCGGCTAAACACAAATGAGCTCTTTGTTCTTCATTTTCTATAAGTTGAATTAAACGTTTGTGTTTTGTTGTATTTTATTGTAGTTAATTAAGAGAACCTCCATCTCGCTCTGATCAAAACTTCCTGACTTGTAAATGCAAACTTCCCAGAAGCACCTGAACACACAGTTAATAAATATGTTTTGGTTTAGTGTGAATTTATTGAGATTAGTGAATGAGTGAATACATTTGATCATCTCTCTTAAACCCGTCGTTAAAGGCAAACCTTCAAAATCCAAATAAACTCAACACAATAGTAACCAGCTGTTTATTTTAAGCAGCCATTTAGTTTGTTTTTCAGTGAAGTTAGAAATTTTTCCATTTTTACTCGTTCAGACATATTTCACATGTTAGATGTAAGGTTTCACCACATGACACAAGTTTTCCCAGACCTCCACACATGAATAGTGTATCTCACTCCTCTGTTCTGAGCGTCTCTGCCTTAACACGTCCATCACACCATGACACACAGCTTGAGCGCCTTTTACAGTGCACGCCAAAATGACAGTGATGTAATATTCTGTTTGTATTGATTTTCCGACCAATTGTAAAACATGAGCTATGTGCAAACGTACATTTTCTGTTCTGTGACCAGGAGCAGCTCCAAGCCCACGACCTGAACAAGTTTCAGCCGCTAAAGGCGAAGCTCCTGGACACAGTGGACGACATGCTGGCACACGACATCGCCCAGCTGATGGTCCTGGTGCGCCAGGAGGAGACGCAGCAGCCTGGGAAGGTTGTAAAGGGCGGAGCTTTTGAGGGCACCATGAATGGGCCGTTTGGTCACGGATACGGCGAAGGTGCCGGCGAGGGAATTGACGAGCTCGAGTGGGTGGTGGCACGTGACAAACCTACATACGACGAGATCTTCTACACGCTCTCGCCTATCAACGGCAAGGTGACTGGCGCAAACGCCAAGAAAGAGATGGTGAAGTCAAAACTGCCCAACACCGTCCTGGGAAAGATCTGGAAGCTGGCCGACATCGACAAGGACGGCATGCTGGATGACGAGGAGTTTGCCCTCGCTAACCATCTCATCAAGGTCAAACTGGAAGGGCACGAGCTTCCCAGCGAGCTTCCATCCCATCTGGTGCCTCCTTCCAAGAGAAAAATCCCAGAGTGATAGACAGCAGGATTTAGGTCATGTTTAGGAAGCTTCATGTCATGGACACTGTATAAAGTAACAATGAACAGAAATAAAATGTTAATGATTAAAGGACTGCTCTGAATTGTGCCCTGCGCTGTGGATTGATGTTATTAAGATAACTATCGTTTCACCTGTCTGTGGTTTTTGGTTAGTTTGTGTGTGTTTAGCGTGTTTTAATTTTAATTTTTTTAAATTTGGGAAAAGAGATCAAAAGTCTCTACACCACACATCCACACGTCTACTGATACTCAGAGCTAAACAAAACAATCGTTACTACAGATTCAGATTAAACTCGCTTTAACAGAACATGCCTTTCATTTCCAGCCACTGTACATCTGTCTCCGAGCAATCACGTCTTAACAACAGAAAATACAACTCAGAACGTCTTAGTCTTAATTCTCCTCGTTCTATATATAACCATCGATATGACACTTTTTACAGTGTGTGTGTGTGTGTTGTGAAGGTGGCGTGATGTTCAACACAAGCCCTTCTTCTAGCCTGACCAACAGACTGTTACTGATGTATGCTGATGTGTCGTGTTAGAACGTTGGTTATTGTATGGATGGACCTGTCGTCATAGCAACCGTCTGGATTAGTCTTCTGTACATGTTAATCCCTGTTCATGATCATTCGAGATGTATTTTAAATGGATTCCTGGTTTAAAGATCACTAACATTCGACTTCATAGTTCTGACAGTTTATGATGAATGTTACTATTTGTGTCATTCCTTTCAATCGAATTGTCCTGTTTTCCTGTGTAGCCTTTAACCTTCTGTAGTTTATTAGATCTGTCGTTGAGTCTGAGTTTATTAATTGTTGGACCTCGGATCGCCGAGTCAGAGAAGAACAGAGATGTTTAAATAAAGGTAAAGCATGCTAACAATCTCTACATCACTAATACAGGCCTGAATAATAAAATAAAGTGCATCGACTTTTATTCATCAGAGTTAATAAACTGCTGTGGTTCAGTTGACGCTGTGGTGTGATTTTTTTGACTTGAATAAGCAACACTGAGGAAAATCCAAGGCTGAAGCTGTTCATGAGACAGTCAGTGCTTCGTCTGTCCTGAATGTCCTCTAAAGCCTTATCTTCTGTTCTACATACGATTGATGGTTTACAGCATTTAACCTCCTCATGCAATCACTGGTTTTAGATAAACATCCAGCTGAAACTTATTGAGGGATTTTAGTACGACATGAAAGAAAAACAATGCAGGGATTTGAATATATAGATATTTACATGCATGGTAGGTTGATTGGCATCTCTGGAAAATTGTCCGTAGTGTGTGATTGCGTGAATGAATGAGAGTGTGTATAAACTTCTCATTCTCTCTGTGTTTGCTTTCAAGGAGCCAAAGTGTTTCCCTGAACATAACAAAGAAAAGAGTACATTGTTGGGACGGCTGAGGTCCTTTACAATCTTCCTGGCTCTGGTCCGGCACTGCGTGCTGTAGATGTCCTGCAGGTCAGGGAGCTCAGTGTTGATGGTACGTTCAGCTGACCGCACCACCCGCTGGAGAGCTCAGCTGTATTGCTACCCGCCAAGATGCTCTCAATCGTGCAAGTGTAGAAAGTCTTTTAGCACCTGAGAGGGTAGTTTGAAGTCCCTTAAGTGTCTCAGATGGCACTGTCGCTGCCAGGCCTTCTTCACTAGGGTGTTGATGTGAAAGGACCAAGACAGGTACTGTGTGATGTGAACACCTAGGTACCGGAAACTGTCCACTCTCTCCACTTAACGGTTGGTATGACCGCTCCTGCTTTGTGCTGAAGTCCACTATCAACTCCTTTGTCTTGCTGACATTCAGGAGAAGATTGTTCTCTTGGCACCATCTCTCCGGGTTTTTAGTCTCCGGTAGGTAGGCCGTCTCGTCGTTGTTGGAGCTCAGGTCCACCACAACAGTGTTGTCAGGACTGGTGAGTGCTGCTGTCTGTTACTCACACATCATGATGTTCTCTTGGCATCATTAAAGCCATGTACAGGAGTCTTTCAGTAAGGAAAATGACATGATAAAACATCACAATATGAATGACTGTAAACTTTAAATAGCATCCTCAAAACCCTTCCTCTTCCTTTTCTTCCTTTTCAGTCTTGTTATCAGCTTGTCATGTCATGACCGTTTCCTGTTTATAATACAACATGTTCCTCTGTTCACGTGAGCTGTCAGTGTGCTCACATCTGACTGATGTACTAAACCCCAGGATGTGATATGCCCAGGGTTTCAACCCTTCCGAAAACACAGACTCTACAGTGTCTCTCTTTTTTTTCCTCTTGTCAACTTTTTTAAAATTATATATCCTGACGTTGGTGTTGATTTTCCCTCGTACAGATTTCGTCAGTTAAGTTCCAGAGAATTCTGGGCTCCTGATGAAAAGCCTGTAGACTCTACAGTCATACATTAAAGTCACTTCATCATCATCATCATCATCTTCATCATATTCATATTGAATTAAAATAAAGCACATCAGCTTTTAATCTCTACAAATTCCATCCACATTGTTGAATGAAACCTAATAAAGATATTAATGCAGTATTTAGTGAACAGACGCAGGACAGACTTCCCTCTGTGGCTTGTATTTATTGGGGATTTTCAGTAAAGAGAACACAGAGAAAGTCTGGTGATTTTCAGTGTTACATGAGAGTCACACTGCTTTTAATGTCTCAGTGGATATAAACATCCTTCTGTATTCACGACACTGTGTAATTGTTGTCTACGGTTTGTGGCGAAACACACTTTATTCCTCCTATAGTGTGGAGATACCAAAGTGTCATCAACCCAAGATTTAAACATTTAGAGATTTAAAATCGAGCTTCACATCATGGCTTGCTGTCGTGAGTTCAAATGAAAAACCTGTCTCAGGACAAACACTCTGTCCTTGAGTCTTCATCCTCAGTGGACCACCAAAGGAAGCCAATGGTTATCACTGCAAACTTCTTTCAGGAAAAGCATTCCTCAGTTTCTGGAGCAGAACATCAGACATTATTAAGTTTTTATTGCCCTTTGTTTTCTACAAGATTCCATATCAATACAGTCATATTTTCATTAGTTTCACCACATGATTTTGAAATTTATTGGAATGTAAGCTAAAGTAAAAACAGCCCACTGGTCATACAGCCAGACCCAGATTACACACACACACACACACACACACACACACACACACACACACACACACACACACACACACACACACACACACACACACACACACACATATATAGACAAAATTCACTGACATAAAAACTGTCAGTTTGTATCTCGACTCAGGATGGGTGTGTTTGACCTTTCCAGAAATATAAAGCCAGGAAACAATGTGAAGTTTTTAAAAAGTCGTATTCCTGCCAGTAACAAACAGTCCGTCTTCCCCCAGGAATATCTTATCACTTCCTTAGGAACTTTCCACACAGTGATGGATATGAGGAAAGGGAAATAATACAGAATTAATAATACAGAAAAGGAACAGCTGTTATCTTGTAAGTTCTTGTCTTGTAAGTAAAGAGATTGATTTGTCATTATAGTGTAGGAAATTGTATAGAGGTGGAAACTCAGCAAGGGTTAACATGAGAAAGGCAGAGAGAGAGAAAGATAAGAGATAAGAGAGAGAATAAAAAAAGGCTGTTTTCGAAACATTGTGTTCCATCTTTAAATTTCTGGATATTTCACACACACACACACACACACACACACACACACACACACACACACACACACACACACACACACACACACACACACACACACACACACACACACACACACACACACACACACACACACACACACACACACACACACACACACACACACACACACACACACACAATATGTTGCAGAGGAGAGAATTGAACCCTCATCTCTGTAGGTATGAAACAAACCACAGTGTCTCCTGTACAAATAAATATTTTTTAATTAATTAGAAAGAAAATGAAAATTAAAACAAGGTCAGTGACGTCGCCCGGTATGGCGCAACCGGGGCCCCACCGTGGAGCCAGGCCCAGGGTTGGGGCTCACATGCGAGCGCCTGGTGGCTGGCTCTTACCCCATGGGGCCCGGCCAGGCTCAGCCTGAAGGAGCGAC
The DNA here is from genome assembly GCF_022655615.1 of Tachysurus fulvidraco. Classification (NCBI taxonomy): domain Eukaryota; kingdom Metazoa; phylum Chordata; class Actinopteri; order Siluriformes; family Bagridae; genus Tachysurus; species Tachysurus fulvidraco. Next base: position 20,173,439 of record NC_062526.1, on the reverse strand, counting down.
GTGGGGCCGATTTCCTGTGGGCCCACCACCTGCAGGAGAAACCGTAAGGGGCTGGTGCAATGTGGATTGGGTGGCAGTTGAAGGCGGGAGCCTCTGCGACCCAATCTCCGGACACGGAATCTGACTCTATGGGCTCAGCAGCCATGTGTCGGGGTTCACCCCGGTGAATGAGAGGGTCGTTTCCCTGCGCCTTAGGGTCCGGGAGAGGTCTCTCACTGTTATTTGTGCTTATGGGCCAAATGGCAGTGTAGAGTACCCGACCTTCTTGGCGTCTTTGGGGGGGGTGCTAGAAAGTGCCCCGACCGGGGACTCCGTCGTTCAACTGGGGGACTTCAACGCTCACGTGGGCAGCGACAGTGACATCCTCGGACGGTGGAAGGAGTATTTCGAGGATCTCCTCAACCCCACCAACATGTCTTCCATTGAGGAAGCAGAGGCGGAGGGCTCGGTTGTGGACTTGTCGATCCCCCAAGCTGAGGTCACTGAGGTAGTTGAGAAGCTCCTCGGTGGCAAGGCACCGGGGGTGGATGAGATCCACCCTGAGTACCTTAAGTCTCTGGATGTTGTGGGGCTGTCTTGGTTGACACGCCTATGCAACATCGCCGGTTGGGGACAGTGCCTCTGGACTGGTAGACTGGGGTGGTGGTCCCTCTGTTTAAGAAGGGGGACCGGAGGGTGTCTTCCAACTACAGGGGGATCACACTCCTCAGCCTCCCCGGAAAAGTCTATGCCAGGGTACTGGAGAGGAGAATTCGGCCGATAGTCAAACCTTGGATTCAGGAGGAACAATGCAGGTTTCGTCCTGGTCGTGGAACACTGGACCATCTCTATACCCTCGCCAGGTTGCTGGTGGGTTCATGGGAGTTTGCCCAACCAGTCCACATGTGCTTTGTGTATCTGGAGAAGGCATTTGACTGTGTCCCTCGTGGTGACCTGTGGGGGGTGCTATGGGAGTATGGGGTCCGGGGCCCTCTGCTAAGGGCTGTCCGGTCCCTATATGACCGGAGCAGGAGTTTGGTTCGCATTGCCGGCAGTAAGTCAGACTTGTTCCCGGTGCATGTTGGACTCCGGCAGGGCTGCCCTTTGTCACCGGTCCTGTTCATTATTTATATGGACAGGATTTCTGGGCGCAGTCGGGGGCCGGAGGGAGTCAGGTTTGGGGACCACAGGATTTCGTCTCTGCTTTTTGCAGATGATGTTGTCCTGTTGGCTTCTTCAAATCAGGACCTTCAGCATGCACTGGGACGGTTTGCAGCCGAGTGTGAAGCGGCGGGGATGAGAATCAGCACCTCCAAGTCCGAGGCCATGGTTCTCAGCCGGAAAAGGGTGGCTTGCTCCCTTCAGGTTGGTGGAGATCTCCTGCCTCAAGTGGAGGAGTTTAAGTATCTTGGGGTCCTGTTCACGAGTGAGGGAAGGATGGAGCGGGAGATCGACAGGCGGATCGGTGTATCTTCTGCAGTGATGCGGTCGATATACCGATCTGTTGTGGTGAAGAAAGAGCTGAGCCACAAGGCGAAGGAACACCTCGGTATTACCCCGGGAGAGCTGGAAGAAGTGTCTGGGGAGAGGGAAGTCTGGGTGTCCCTGCTTAGACTGCTGCCCCGCGACTCTGCCCCGAATAAGCGGTAGAAAATGGTTGGATTGATGGATGGATTAATTAATTAGATAATTATTTGGTGGCTTTTATTATACCAAGGTGTAGCATTGCTCTAACATGGACAGGGATGAAACTAGGAAGTTAACAAGTATGATGTAGTATGATGTAACGTTAAGTCACCTCAGGATCACGAGGCAAAAGTGGGGTTCTGGTTCAGGCTTATAGTTCTGTGTTTATGAGTACAGCAGCCTCATCCTGACCCTTGTTAGAACTTCTGATATTTTGTTCTGTGAAGACCAGATGCTGGATTCACTCTGCTCTTCACTTCACTTCTCTCTCATTCTGAGCGTTCAGTTTCATCTCTTGACAGATGTCTGAGGTTCCACTGAGGATTTGTGTGCGTGTGCGTGTGTGTGTTTTAGTGAGTGTGTGTTTGTGTGTTTGTGTGAGTGAGTGTGTGGTTGTTTGATTGTGTTTGAGTGTGCTTGAGTGTTTTTATGTGTGAGTGTGTGTGTTTGTTTGTGTGAATGATTGTGTGTGTGTATATGTATGTGTTTATGTGTGTGTGAGAATATGTGTTTGTGTGAGTGAGTGTGTGTGTATATGTGTGAGTGTTTGGGTGTGTGTGAGTGTTTGTGTAAGTGTGTTTGTGTGAGTGTGAGAGTATGTGTTTGTGTGTTTGAGTGTGTATGTGTGTGTTTGAGTGTGTGTGTGTGTGTGTGTGTGTGTGTGTGTGTGTGTGTGTGTGTGTGTGTGTGAGTGTGTCTGAGTGTGTTTGTGTGAGTGAGTGCTTGTGTGTGTATATGTGTGTGAGTGTTTGAATGTGTGTGTGTGTGTGTGTGTGTGTGTGTGTGTGTGTGTGTGTGTGTGTGTGTGTGTGTGTGTGTGTGTGTGTGTGTGTGAGTGAGTGAGCGTTTAAGTGTTTGAGCGTGTGTTTGAATCAAATAAAGTTTTATTTGTCACATACACACATACAGGGTACGACATGCAAAGGGAATGCAATTTAGGATTAAAAAAAAAAAATAACCAAAACCAAAAGGAGATAGATAGAAATAAAAAAGTATAAACTATATAAAAAACTATATAAAATATGAAAATATAAGTGGAGAAATAATGTATATACATATGCATAAATATACATATACTGTACATACAGTTATTAGCCCCCCAGGAATTTTGGAACATTTTCCCAAAGATCTTTCCAATGTTTGCAGTATTGATAAAACTTGATATAATCAAACATTCACCAGTGCTATTTAGTAGCTTTTGGTACATTTTGGAATATAAAATACATTTTTAGGCTTGCTTTATATCAAATATAGTGAAAATGGGGGTGGTCAAAAATATTAGCCCCCATGTGAATTTTTGCTTTCAAAACACACCTAATTAATCAATCAGCTTTCAAAACACACCTGTGCAGTCAATTGGCTTCCTAACAACACCCGAGCATTCAATCAGCATAAAAGGACTCCAAGGAACAGGGAACTTGAACACATTATTGGGAGAGACTACTTTTACTCACCATGCCAAAGACAAAGGAAATCAGATTGTGAGGGCTCTTCATCGCGGTGGGCTTCAGGGCCATGGTCCCAGAAGAACCCCTTTACTCAAACAGCGGCACATCACAGCCAGACTGAAGTTTGCCCGTGAACATTTGAAAGGTAAAGATTAGTTTTGGGAGTCTGTGCTTTGGTCAGTTCCTAAACTGGAACTGTTTGGGCACATGGATGTTGCTAATGTGAGGCCTTCAACTCTAAGAACACATTTCCCACAGTTAAACATGGTGGTGGGAACATGGTGGTAGGTGGCTGTTTTGCAGCTTCAGGCACAGGAAGCTTTGTTCGGGTGCATGGCATCATGAACACATCAGTGTGTGTGTGTGTGTGTGTTTGTGTGTGTGTGTGAGTTTTGAGTGAGTGTGTGTGAGTGTATGTGTGTTCTGTCTGTACATTTTCGTACCATGCAGTAACATGTTTTTAAACCCAGATCTTGTTTCTTCTTTCGTTCTTCGTCAGTTTAAATGGCAAATTTCTCGTCCAACCAGAATATCAAGTTCAAAAGATATTTTCCGTATTTTCTAGAAAGTGTCAGTGAAGAATTCCCTCATAAGGAAAAATATCACTTTATACTCGGAGGAGGATTGACTGATTGACATTTGACCTCGGGGGCTGATATCCTTCCAGGTGAGGAATGTGTGTGTTTGGTTTGTCAGACTTATGGCTGATGGAATGTAGATAGTGTTTATAGGAGATGTTTGAGACCAGCACTGATCCAGCTCTGAGATCTTCATGTACAGTTTAAAACCTCAGTGTGCTCATCAGGCCACATTCCTCTGACCCAACAGCCCCCCCCCCCCCCAAAAAAAAAAACCCCAGAACAACTCTTATTGGGCTTAATTATTTGTGCAAAATACACTTATTATATACACCTCTAACCCAGGTGCATAAGTATTCACCCCCACAGTGGGGAAAATCTTCATCAGTTCTGTCATAGCATCAAATCGTCAGCTTGCTAAGGACGTTTTAAAAGATTTATTGCTCTCTTCTTCCCTCTAGCGGATTAACAAAGAGTAACATTTCAATTTCCCCCATTTTTTCATACTTTTTAATCCATTAGATTATGAATTAGACCACGGATTCATTATTCACTCAGTGGCTTATTGTTCATGTTGTAGGAAGTTAATGTTGTTAACTCTCGCAATCCAGCAGGCTGATGATTAAAAACATGTTACTGCTGTGGGAGCCTAGAAGAAAGCTCCACAAACAAACCTTCCTCTGGAAGGTCCAGCTTTCTGAAAGGTGAGGCGATGAGAATGGTACATAAACCAACAATTCCTTCAGAAGGCTCCTACAGTGACCTGACAACATGCTCGTCGTTTACTGCATTCTCACAGGGAGAAGTTCCCTCAGTGCCCCAGATCCTTGGAAATCTTCCATCACTCCTGTTTATTGGGACTTTTGAAACCCTGAATATTTCAAGTATTAATTGATACTTTTAATCCCAGGAGCACCGACTGCTGATTTGGATCTATCTATCTATCTATCTATCTATCTATCTCTATCTATCTATCTATCTATATTGATAGTATCAGCAACAGTTCAGTCTATTCAGCTGTTTTAGTCAATATTCTATATCTAGATCTATCTATCCAGCTTCATGCTGCACGTTTGTGCTTTTCTTCACTGTCTGAAGTCAGCAGCTGCTTGACCCCACGGCACCTCCTACAGTCAGTGATTCTTCTTCAGTGCCACAGTAAACACTGTGTGAACGCCATACGAGTGAAGACTGTGTGAGTGAACACCATGCAAGTGAACACCACACGAGTGAACATCATATGAGTGATGACTGTGCGAGTGGACACCCTGCGAGTGGACACCCTGCGAGTGGACACCCTGCGAGTGGACACCCTGCGAGTGGACACCCTGCGAGTGGACACCCTGCGAGTGAATACTGTGTGAGTGAACACACTTTGAGTGAACACACTATGAGTGAACACCATGCCGTCTCTGAGGCCTCCTCTGGTAGGTTGACCACATCCTCTGTCTTACATGAAAGGACACATCTTGGATGCACATGTGGGGGAAAATCAGAGCTGATTATTATTTATTACACTGTCTGGAGACTCTGGTGTGAAGACGATGACTGAGAACAACTCATGGTCATTATTTCAAGAGTTTCTCACACAAACACTGTTTTAAACAGACACTTACACTGACTGAGTAAATAAAGAGTGACTATAGGTTTCATTTTTTCATAATTAATCATAAACACTAAACCTAAACTTCCAAAGTATCGACACTAATGAAAATGAGCAGAATGGAAATTATAAACTGACAGAAAAAAGTTTAAAAAAGGTGTAACAATGTTCACTTGGAGAAGATTAGACCCCTTTGGGACAATGAAGACCATTTCACGTTTCCTTTAAGTTCTTTGTCACTCAGATGATGGGTTTTTGAGATGATGAGTCTGGTTCCTCTCGAGGTATCTTCCTCAGGGAGGTTTTTTCCTCACCGCTTATTTTTCACTGCTCATTAGAGATAGAAATACAAATCATTTTTTTAAATGTATATCCTGAATTTATATAATTATAATTTAGCTGCTTTGTGACAACATTCATTACAATACAAATCAAAACTGAATTTTCAGTTTTTCTGAAGTATTTCCACATTTCATCAGCTTCTTCATCATTACGTCTTCTTCTGCCCATGTCACATTATCTCATGTCTCATAACCACACAAGACAAAAATGTCATAGATTGTGCCAGATTTTGCTCTCTGCTCAGAGTCAAATATAAAATCTGCATCATGAGACACTGGGTGTCCTTAGACAAGGCATGATTTCCTCACCACTGTCACCTACAGTTTGCTCATTGAGCACAAAAAATCATTTCAATGTAACTATCATATTTAATTTGTACAATGTCTGTAAACCTCTACAGTATCTATAGTTATAATGACTATATAAATACACCTAAACTGAATGAATGTACTTCTGTGTACTGTAATGTTAAAACCGTGAATTCTGAAGTGTTAAATCTGACATCCACTAGGTGGCGCCTCACATCTGGTACATCTGTCACACCCCGGAATCCTACAGAGCTGTGACGTGGGAGTAGAAATCTTTCTAGAAATAAACACAGTGAGAGACAATATCAAATGAAATGCAATAGAATGTATCTGGTAAACTTCAGGATAAAGTGACAATGTGACAAATGTGTGAAGTGATTATCACCTGTGTTCTGACATGGTTTGTCATGTGCAGTAAGAGGTTTCAGTGAATCTGTTAAGTTATGGTGTTAACCTGTGATATTTTTTCTATCAGCAAATTATAAATGAATACTAAACACTAAGACATACGAATTCATTAGGATCAAAATAATAGAAATGGGAGTTGTTGTTCTTTCCCAGTTCAGCATCTCCACAGCAGATCATCTGGGCTGCCTTTTTGATTTAGCACAGTTTTCTTCCTTCTTTCTGATTTTTTTTCAGGCTCAGGACCGGTACAGAGAGTTAATCCCTCAGTGGCCGAGTTACTTCCCTCCCTGGGAATCAAACCCAGGCTGCTGCAATGAGAGCTCAGTATCCTGCAGCTGGACCGACCAGAAACAGAAATAGGTGTAATAATCATATGTGCTTAGAAACAAACAAATACTGAGAAACATCAGTTTGAACCTAATCTGGCTTTATTCAAGGTGTCATGTTTTACAGGTAAAATCTTGAGAGGAAACAGACTCTAAACGAACTCCATCCTCTTCTGGGTGAAACGCAAAACATTTCTCTTTCACAGTTTTAACGATTAGAACATTAGCAATATTTTAGTTCTGTGTGATTGAATAATGATGAACTAACTGTTGATTGTTGTCTTGTGTGCTTCACTAGTCATCATTTCAGGTAACTTTACGACTGTTCTCATGTGATAGATTGGGGCATTTATAATACTGTTACAGTACTAAATATCATCAGTGTGAGAATTTAAATGGAGGTTTGAGAGAACAGTTTAATGCCATTTAAATGACAGATACACTGTAAATATTCTGTCCTGTAGTAATGTAGTATTCTGTAGTACTCTGTAGTATTCTGTCCATGATGTTTCTCACTGTTGCTTGACACCATGCCATTTATCTTGAAGCTAAGTTCTTACCTCAGTAGTCTATATTTTTAGCAGCTTCCTGAATGTACTACTTTTGGAAAGCTGCATTCTGTTTAAACGCAAAATCTAAACCGAACACAAAAATAGCAAGGGTTCAGAATTAGTCCCAGTGTTTCTCTGGTTTCTACTCTCAGCTCAGGAGCCGGAAAACAAGTGGGTAATTTTACCAGCAGCCACTGACAAACTGTTCATTAAACCTTTCCCGCAGACAAAAACAGACACAGGAGGTGGAGCTGGAGTCCCTCTGAAGTCCGCTCCCCTTCCTCTTCCACTCTTCAGCCTTACCTCACTAACCTAATTGCCATAGCTAAAGGCCCTGTGACCAAATATGCTGTTTTATGTGTAGCCAGGTCTTTAATTATCTTTCCTGAAGGTAAATCTCAGTCTTATCTCGACTAATGAGAAGTCAAAATAATCGAGATGCATCTGTAATACACCTGAACTTCACGAGACGCCACATCATCTCCTCTGATAGGCCGCAGTGACGAGCCACTTTTCAGACTCTTTACATCTCTTTAATCTGGATCTCAGTTACGACCGGTCATGTGCACACTGAAAGACATGAAACCGCACCAAAGATGGTCATCTGGGAGAAATTCCCTTCTGGCCACATTCCATTTTAATTGTACCAAAAGTTGAGGAACCCCTAGCAATTAAGTAAGTCTGGCATGCACATGCTTTAATTGAGGGGTTTTAATTGGTTTTTTAATTAAGAACGAGGTTTACCACAGTGGTCTTCCCTTGGTTGGGGAAACGCTCCCAGACAGCGTCCTTTAAATAGTTTTGCTGACTTATAAATATAGTTTTGTTAATTTTTATACGCCAGGAATAGCTCCAGTGCTGAAACAATAGACAGTGCTCTAACTGGCAGATGAAATAATGCAGTAATAAATATACAGTATTAATGTAAGGATTCTACTGTATACACACAGTGTACCCCAAACCACACCAGCAAAGGAGGTGGGCGTCATCTGGAGTACAGACCGTACGGGAGACTCCAGAACTTCAGTTCCCCTACCCGATCCTCTGGATAGACATCTGAAGGTTTTCAGCTTTTATATTTGTTTTGTTTGTACAGAACCTCTATGGATTTTTCCTCTATCCTCTTCCTCAGTGCCATTCTGATAATGGAACAAAAAGGTAAGCACCATCCCTGTGTGTTCCTCATGGTTCTGCATTCTTGTTCAAATGTTTTGTAAATGTGGGATTCCTTTTCTGGAATATTACAAAAGCAACTTATTACTGACTTGCGATTAAAACAGATTAAAGAGAATTAAAATGGACAACGTAATATTGAGCCTTTTTAAGGTTTTATTTTATTTATTAATTTAAAACGAATGCATTTGACATTTTCTGTCTTGTTTTTAAACCTGCATGATTCTGTTCATTCATTTGATTCCTGAATCAATTATTTGATTCCTGATGACTGATTTGTTATTGTTAATTCAGGTGGTGTGGCATTTTGTCTTTCCTTAACCTTGATGAATACTTTGTTGAAAGAGCTGTTGGAGGTCAAAGATCTAAAGACTCACACATGGTTTTTAATGTGATCTCCGTGATCAGGACAGATCTCTTCGGAGAATCTGTTGCTTGTGGAATGAATATTTACAGTACAGTAGATAGTCTGAAGCAGTGAGAAATGTTTCCTGAGAGCTTTCAGGAAAATGTGGTCCTCCGATTTAGGGTTAAGTTATATTTAAGATGTAATATCACATGAGTAAAAGAGCTGCTGTATTATCACAGGTGTGTGGGCGGTAGATAATGTCATATGACAGATAATCACCGATAATGACAGCTCATAACCACAGGTAATGAGAGGTAATGAGAGGTGAACAGAAGTAATCACAGCTGATCAGAGCAGTGTGTGTGTGTGTGTGTGTGTGAGAGAGAGAGAGAGAGAGAGAATGTATGAGTGTGTGTGAGTAGGTGAGTTAGTGAGTGTAGTGTGTGTGTGTGTGTGTGTGTGTGTGTGTGTGGGAGAGAGAGAGAGAAACACCACCATGAGAGAGATACTTTTTATTTTTCTCACCGTTCTGGTATCACTTTATTGTCTCATTCACACAGGATCCAATATATTCTCCTGTCACTGTTTGTGTAGATAATTGTGTTTTGTTTTTGATTTTCCAATTTGCTGTTCTTTGTCTCTATCTATTGTGTATTGATTAAGTTTATTTCCTTAACATTTCATCATACATCCATCATACATTATATAGGATTTAGCAACTGATTCTGGAATATTTTCACACTGGTGCTTTTACACATATTCATGTAGACTTCTCTTTCTGCTGATGGTGTTAGACAGACGTTAGTCCGGCTTTTCTGTGCATTTAAATGTATTGAAACATAACCTGTTCATGTCAGGACTTTATTTTTAATATTTAACTATATTTAAATCACTTTTCACATTGTTCACCTTCTATATCTTTTTAACGTGCACATGAAAGGACTAAAATTGGACAAAGAACCTAATGGACAGAAGCAATCATGTAGAAGATGTGAAACACAGCGTTCTCAGAAAAAATGACATTCTGTAAAAATCAATAAAAAGGTTTATAAGAGCAGAAGTAAGTGTGATTTCTGAGATGGACTTTAAAAGCCATTAGAATGAATCAGGATGTGATGGTAGAAGTGTCTATCTGGGCCACATGCCTGAAGAACCAGGAAACTCAGCAGATCCACTAAAACCTTATAGTTTTCCAAACAAACTTAACAGATACAAGCGGTGACCTTTTCACATGATGGAGCAGATCACTTTATTGTAATTTTACTCTGAAATGACCAAGATAAATATTACAAATGCGCTAAGTCGGTATTCTCAAGACTTGGTGTGACACATGAGATTTTTAGCGACGATCAACTCTGTTATTCACACCTGCGCATTGATGCAGACGTCAGTACAAACAGAGACATGTCTGACTCATACATCCAAAAACAGTATGTTATTTTATACGGGGATTTACTACTTTAACCAGTGAACAACAGAAACATTAGAAAGAAGTACAGAAGTGCTACCCTTGCCATGAAATACATAACGTACTGTAGCAAGAACAGAACTACAGCCATTATCATACAATAATGAACCAGATGATGGCACAGTTCTGAGGAGGAACTGATGAGATGTTCATTTCAAATGGTCAGAAGGAGGACTAGAAATGGACTAAAGAGTCAGTACATCTAGTTGAAGCTTACAAAAGTCTCATGAAAGCAATTTGTCTGAAGAGACAAATCTAAAGGACAAATCTTTAAGTTTGTCTTAAATATTTCCATCAGCAGAATATATCTATTTATAATCTATTTATCGTTGGTCATAATTCACAGACACATTCAGATACATCTGGAAGATGTGAGAAAATCCTTCTCACTGTTAACGCTTTTTGTCTGTAGCTCATTAATAAGACAATAACTAGCACTTGGAATGTAGATAACTGTGTTAATGATGCAGTCTACTGCCACCTTCAGGTTAAAGTGAAAATTACATCGAAGGTATGTTTTAAGTCATTTCACTGCAGGCTGTGTTTAGTCCTGGTGTTGAACCGGTGTTGAGGAATTCACTGTGTTTATATAGAAGAGTATTTCTTTGGCATTGAAGCCCTGTTTGTTTTTTTGGCCACGATTTATCCCCTCGATTTAATCCGCACACAGATTTGTTCACACTTATTGTTCTCGTGCTGAATCTTCTGCACAAGAACAAAAGTTCTGCTCATCATTGACAATGTAAGCATAGCCTTCTGTATACCTTCACGCCAAACAAACCTCATCAGTGAAAGTCTAATAAAATTCCCTAAAGGTTTCTAAGATGATATTTGTTGTGATGATATTTTATGTCCCTTCCTGTTTCCCCAGCCTTCACGGCATCCACAGTCCCTGTGTCTCAGGCTCGGAGAGTTTCACCCTCACAGCTCAGCTCCAAGCCTCCACATCGTGAGAAACGCTGCTCCTGTGAGAACCTGAAGGATCGGGAGTGTGTGTACTTCTGCCATATTGGAATCGTGTGGGTCAACACACCCAGGTAAACAACTGACACTGAGTCAAACTAGACCACAATCACACAATGTCATAATTAATACAACGAACTGGTAGATCTGGGAGAATTTCACACTCATTTACAACCTGGTAACATTTTATTATTATTATTAAAAATAAGTGATTTTTATTATTAAAAATTAGTGATTTTTTTGTGGTGAATTATTTAAAAAAATAAATAATTTGGATTATATTTTGTGACATATTTTAAGTAATTGACTGCTGTTGCTGTTAATCACACAGACTTGTAGTTCAGATGAAATACACGATTAACGCTGTTTGTTCACTCAAATAAAAAAAATCGAAGGTGGAAATCTATTGAATCTAAGAAAATAAGGTTTATTATACCATATATATATATATATATGTTAAACACTTCCATTTTTGAAAGCATTCTTTGTCTTTTTTTCACACCTGAATAAAACTTTTGCACAGTACTGTGTATATATATATATATATATATATATATATATATATATATATATATATATATATATATATATATATATATATATATATATAAAATGTGAATATAATGTGTGTAATATTTTTTATTGTTACACAACATGTATATAGTTAGATTTCAATATTTTCAATGAAATTATCTTTTTCTGAAAGAAGCAATCAGTTTAAATGAGTCTATTATAAAATATAAATAATCTCATTATTAGAAATCTTAATCCTAGATTAAGGATTAATTAAGCAATATTTTAATTTTTTGAGATCGTCAAACTAAAGAAAAACTCCACATCAGATAATCAGACTCTAAACCTCCATGAAGATCCAGTGAGCATTGTATAATTTATAAACAGATGTAAAGCTGATGGAGAAACATTCCCACTCATGACTTCCTGTTCTCATTAAAGCTCAGTGTTTATGGACTACAGCAAGAGATTTTAGACTTTGTATTACTGTACCAATAGACGTTTCTTGTGTAGATACATTTTCACATCTTTTCAGTCAGGTGATCCCATACGGCGTCGGTTTCCTTCAGATGCGCCTGAGAAGACACTTGGAGCGATGTTTTTGCACAGACAACAGAGACACCAAGTGTGTGAAGTTCTGCTCTCACAGGTGAACAGACTGGCAGTGATGAATTTCAACACGTTTATAGAGTTTATAGTATCAAATGTTAATCTTTTCTATTGTGTAGTGGTGAAAATACAAGCCTGAGATCCTCTGCAAGAACATTCATAGAACAGTCAAGGTGAAGGAGGGAGACCATGATGAACTGTCGGGGGGAAGAAGCAAAAGAAGGAAAGAAGAAGATAAATATATTTGCACAGATTTTTTTAATTAAGATCTATAACGACTAGGCGTGAAGATGGTTTGTGATCATATTTCATGTTTAATACGCACAGGATCTTTGTGCAGAGCTTGTTATATTTGTGAATTGCGCACGTGAAAATATTTGGACGTGTGCAGCCAAGACCCACAAACCCACGAGCACTTCAGTGGCCTTGCATCCAAACATCAGCCTCTCTCAAAGGAGTCTGGATCAACCCAAGAATCCAGGGAAATGATGTCATCTACACGAAAGAGTTTTATCACAACGCTAATGACTAAGATTTATATCAGAAGAAAACAGTGAGATTATTCGGTACACAGCGAGAAGACGTGCTCTCTAGAGACAGAATAATGATGGACTGAAGGAAAAAGTCTCCTGCCTGCACTTTCTGTTCTGAAGATGTAAACTGGCTGTGTGTGTGTGTGTGTGTGTGTGTGTACTAGGACCTCTCCTTCTCTAGATGTATCCTAATACCCCCTTCTTGTTTACACATGATTGTGTAAGACATTTTTTAACAGTTATATATTTCAAATAAATAAATAAATAAAAAAAAATTATATCCTCGACCTGACGAGGTAAATGAAAAGCATGAATTTATGTATTAAATGTGTATTGAGACTTTTATGGTTTAGAGTGTAAAATTATTTCTGTATAATATTATATCAGATATCTGTGTGTATCATGTCCTCTAATAAAAGATTTATTTATTTTGTTTGTGAATGCTATAAATAAATCAAATGTGTTTTTTGCATCACGCTGAAGAAAGTGTGTGAGTCCGAGTTCTAGTGTGAGTGTAACATGGGTTCTGTTAGAAAACGTCGCTTGAAAATTGGATATTTACATCCGATAAAATTGAAAAAGGCATGAGGAAAAAGCTGGAGCATCTAAAGGCCTAAAGGATCAAGAGGGTATTAAAGAGCTTAAAGGTTATCAACACTGTTATCAACACAAAGTCCACCAGCACATACATGCACACACACCCACACTCTCAAACTCACACTCACAAATACACACACATGCACTCACACACACACACACACACACACGCAAACACACAAGCACATACACAAACACACACTTGCACACACAAACACACACATGCACACACAAACACACACGAGAGTGCACATGCGCACACACACAAGCACGCACAAACACACACTCAGACATGCGCGCACACGCACAGGGATTTGTCTCTTGTTGAGAATTGAATCATGGTGGTGTTTCTGAAGGTAAATGTTGTGTAGCCGGCTGTTTATTCTGGAATGTTGGTTCACCTCACAGGAAAACTTTTACAGGAGATCTCTGGAAGGAATTTGTGGAGGTCTCATTTACTGACAGGAAGAAAGATCAAACACTCCCTACTGCTCTCTCTCTCTCTCTCTCTCTCTCTCTCTCTCTCTCTCTCTCTCTCTCTCTCTCTCTCTCTCTCTCTCTTCAGTCCTATACAAAATAGAATTACAGTTCTGAGGACTCTGGTGTAAAAACATTATTATTGTTTTTTTTTTTTTTTTTTTTTACAAGTTGGTGTAAAAATGCTTTTAGCAGTTAGTTATGTTCTGGTCTTCAACACATGTGGGAAAGGAAAATATTTTATAGTTGCTATAATTAAATAAACAAGAACTGAACTATTTTGACAGTAAAACACTTTAAACGTTCTTTAGATCAGACACTCAAACATTCTCCTCATCCGCACCACTTTCAGTCCAAATCACTTTCTGTGTTCAAAAAATAAACACAGTTTCTACTTTTTTGTATTTCCACATAAAACGAGCTCATACAAACCCATCACTGATTCAAAAACAGAAGTAAAGATTTTAATAATTAACGTCATCATAACTAAACTGCTGCAAAAAAAAACATTCATCGTTGATTAACTTTTAAAACTTAAAATCATTCAAGACTCAACTTCTTACCACAAACACTGGTGTTGTTAAACACCAGTTCTACTCTTTGCCTTTCCCTGCCATCTATCTTTATTTGTCTTGTAATATAAATATATATCACTCTTTTAGCTTGTCCAATTAAAAAAAGAGAACAACTTACCTCTTTTCTTTTGGGATGTTCTATGATACGGACCAAAATTAAGCTCTGAAAGGAGAACTTCTCCCCAAAATTCATTAAGACTAGATTACAGTAAGTGCACTAAATAAATCTTTCAATCTTAAAAACTGTAATAAATCATTTCCTTTTCTTTACAAACAGGACACTCATCTGATGCATTGAAAGCATTAACGGTGACTGTGCCATGCAACACTGGAGATAACCTGGATATTTATCTAAAGATGCTTTGTACAAAATTCACCATACTGGATTTAGATCGCCTTCCAGCCCCAGTTATTTTTTCAGTAGTGTGTGTGTGTCCACTATGACACCTTTTCCACACCTTTTCTTTAATATATCTAGCACTTGTCCAACCTGTCATTCAGACTGAACTCCCAAATGAGATGCCAAATTAACTATAGGATTTGAGATGGCCCTGGCGTGGCTTCACAAGCCTCGTTTAACCTCGGTCCATGAACACGGGGTTCCAGCAGACAAAACAATGATGTTGTATCTTGCCTCCGCATCTTAAAAAGCTACCAGACGTCTTTAGCTTGCTAGAATCCATACATAAAAGCTCAGAGTTCAGATTCAGTCCATTTGCACGGTTCAGCATGATATCGGCCTCTTTTCTCAGACAAGATCCAAAGGTCCTGTTAAATATCTCTGTATAAACATGTCTAAAGGCTTGTCTTTCTGCTGCCCAGATAAACACGTCCTTGTCCGACTTCTCCCTGAGAAGAAAGATTCAGCTCTTATCTATCCAGTGAAATCTGTTCCAAAAGAAATCCACTATAACGGTTTGTAATTTTTCCGTAAGTCCACTAGGAGGAAATTTTGGCAAAAGCCATTTCTATTTTTCTAACATTCGTTTTATTTTTTCTAAAACACCTTACTTGTTGTTTTTTTGTTTGTTTGTTTGTTTGTTTTTTTTGTTTTGTTTGAAGCATAGCATCATCACCAATATACTGTACACTCCCAAATATTTTGCTCTATTTCCTTTACAGGTGAAGCCTCCAAGTAGTTTGGGAGGACCTGCAGACCCCTCACCACATTTCAGTGTATTTGACTAATTTGATCATTTTTCAGAAGAATTCACTTGTGATTTTCTTAACATCATTATGACATTTCGATGTTTGATTAAAACAATAATATCATCAGCTTAGGTGACAGTGTGACTTTACTGGAGTAAGTTACACACCAGCCTTCAAGTTTTTTCTAATTTTCACAATCAGAGGTTTAATTGCCAAAACATATTACGTTCTGGATAAAACAAATCTTTGTCTAATCCCTCTTTGAAAGCCTGAGCTGAAATCCAAACTCCTCCAGCATACATCACGGTATATCTGTGCTCAACCTGGTCAGATGCTTTTACCTGATCTATAGAAATAAGTCCTGTATTTAAAGTCAATAATCTGGAGATGTCTAAATTGTCTCCTATTAGACACACATTAAGTCTGGTCATGATGAATTTCCTGAACAATCTGCTTCTTCAACCTAATGGCCAAAACCTTATATCAAATTTTTAGATCAGAGCACAGAATTGAACTGGGTTGCCAGTTCTTTGCATCTTTTAAATTTATTTATTTAATTTTTTTTGTAGAATGTTATGATGGCTCTTCTGCAGCTCACTTTAACAGTCCATCAACCAAATTTTCATTGAGCGCTGTGAGCAAATCTTAATTAGTCAACAGGGAGACCATCGATTCCAGCTGCTACGCCCGCCATATTCAATGCTCCTCAGTGAAATCTGCATTTCTTCCACTGAAATGGACCTCTGAAGTTCAGAAATGGTATCATCTGACACTTTCAGCAACCCTGTGAAAAACAAATTGGCTGGCTCGCCACCTCTGGACTCGCTTTTATACAAATTTAAACAGAACACAACGTCTCTTCTCTTTCATTAGGATCTTTATGTCTTCTCCAGTTGCTGAACATAAAGAGTGAATATCTTTTTTTCTAAACTAAAGCAGCACAATTTTTCTTCACCTACCATTTCAGTGTCTTCCATACTTTTGGTATACTTCTTCCCATGCTGACATCCAAAGTTGCATTGAACTCATCCACAGTATTTATTACTCTAACTTTATCCAGCACATCACTCAACCATTCTTTACTAGGTTCTGCATTTCAATGTCCATCCATGTTTCTTGTGTTAACACTCAATGCTTCACCAGTTTCTACCCGTCTCTGTTCTTCATTTTTATCTAAACTTGTCATATTTTTTGAGGCTGCATAAATCACATAACCATAATTGTCTACATTAAATTTTCACAACTAGGTTTAGCTCTTTGCTTTCATTATTTAAGATCACGTGTATCTTCTTCAGCTGAAGTGATCTACAACCTAAAGATCTTTCTGATTTTAGCCACAGCTCTACCATGCCTCATCAGTTCTCAAATCACATCATCCCGATTAAATAGTAGTACAGTACATCTGAAATCGTGATGCCGACTGGACCAAAGATTGACGTGATTGTCATTTAAAAAATTTTTTTCTACCATTTTCCATGTCCCTCACAGTCCACAGATTGAATAGGTCTGAAATCGAAAAGACGACAAGTTCTGTTCTGTCCCTACATTCCCTGGTTTACACCTCTGTACTGTTCACTTTGCTGATGAAACACAGCAGTGGAATATAACAGTCGCAAACCAGGCAATAACGATCCATCCTTCATTATATAAATCTTTGGGGACAAGACTGTCCTGCATTTTTATTTCCAATAAAGCAGAAGTATAAATAAAAAGATACAAAAACCTTAAACATTTACAAACAGCGGCAAAATATACAGTAGGAAGGTGGTAGTAATACAGAGAGAAAGTTTACTTGGCTTCTTTTGTTAATGAGAGAAAACTTAAATCTAACAGAATTACAGAAGACGCTTCGATTCTACTCTCAGACACAAACAACTGCATAATCTCTGGAGACATTCTCATTTCCAATAAAGCAGAAGTATAAATAAAGGAAGATGTCGGTGTGCTGTATATACAGAAGCGAACTTCGATGCGATATTAAAAATCACGTTAACAAAAAAGAAAACAACAACAAAAGACAATTAGAAAAAAAAACAAAAAAAAAAACAAAGCAAACGTACAGTTAAATATAGCGTGGGTATTTACAACATACTCAAAGTCAGTTTGAACATCACAGTATAGAAAACATACACTCCTTCTTTACGGCTTCCTACTGAAAGGATTATGCAGGTGTCTATGCTGGTTGGTTAGCTCAGTACGATACAGTACACACATTTGTACACATCTGTCTCTCACATCGCACCATCTCTCTCTCTTTCTCAGTCTAAAACTTGGTGCTATGGCTGAAGCTGTCGGACAGGATGATATTTTTGTAAAAGTTGTCAGAGCGCACTGAACAGTAGCCCTTCACCTTGTCCAGAACTTGATGTACAGGCAGAATGGTGGAGGACGAGGAGGATGCATCTGAGTCAGAAGTGCTGCACTTCTGGTTGGCCTGGATGGAATACGGTTTACCTGAAAGACAAGATGTTAGTGAAATCTGTGAGCATCTGCAAAGAAACAATATTATTAGCACCGTTCAGTGCTGAGTACTGATTTGTTTGGTGGTAGCACTGCGCCATCACAGCTCCAGGATCCTCGATTTGATCTTTACTGCATGTTCTCCACATGTCCACACAGGATCCCTCTGGAGATTCTACTGTTGTGTAAGCTTCAATGGGATGCTAAGGCTAGGTAGATACCTTCAGACCAGGTGTACCATCTATTATATAAGGGAATATCTAGGAGAAATGTCTACAATCTACGTCTCATATGAGAATGAGGAAAAAATGGGAGAAATGACTGATAAAGGTACTACAGTCGTTTTTAATAACCCCTGTGAACCTACTCCAGACTGGTCCACTCTTGGATTAGATGTTACCTTCTGGTCTTCTATAGGTTCAGCCTCAGCATCCCACAATGCCCCTCTACCACAACACCCTGTGATCTATCATCACTTCATATGTCCTTCATATATCATGGTTAAGATCTGAGATAAGATCTAAGAAGAAAAACTGAGTGATAAAGTTTGATTAACTGGTTTGCTGAGTGGGGGTCTAATAGTGAAAGACCTAACTGATGATCTGCCCAAGCAAGGAATGTATATACTGATATATATATATATGTATATACTGATGTATATGATTTCCTACAAAATGGTAGAATCAGCTCTTGCATTGGGCTGGGTGTCAAGTCTGGACCTCCTGAAGTTGTACATATCGTGTATAGTATTAATCGTCGCATGTTCGTTTTCTAGTCCAATGCAATGAGGTTTAATGAACATTAGAGTAGCACACCAAGATTATTAACACACAACTTAGTATTACATACTAAAATACTGCAATATTAGAAATCCACAAGTATTACCAAACCAAGTAATGTTAACAAAATAGGTCCACAGAAATGATCAGTTTCAGCATGCTATTAAACAGTAAAGTGAACAGAACTCTATTAATGCTTTCTGTTCAGCCTCAAATCTGAGTTCTGCTGCTCATCAGACACAGACCTCCTCATTACACTGATCCTATTGGTCACTGTGGCCTTAGTTTTACTCACTAATGAGATAAACCACTCTGTTAATGTTACGCATGGATGTATGCAGTATTAATGCACGTGACCTGCTTATGCTCACGTTAAAGGAGTTAAAGGAACCTTGATATAAAGGATTAAAGAATATCGTATTTCTTACATGAACCGCTTCGTGCACCTGAACATCATGCCGTACCCTAGAACCAACAAACAACTGTGGCATTAGACAAAACAAACGAATTCTCAGCAGTTTGTTATGTAATTTCCACAAGTGTAGATTAAGTGCGCTTAAATCTAAGCTAAATCTAAAGCTGCTTTGTGACAATGTCCATTGCTAAAATCACCATACCAGCATACTGACAAAGTCAGTTTTTGTCAGTATATGATGTTGCCGTAAAGAAATATGATGAGTGTAAAATGAGTGACTTCGGTCAGGCTTAGCTAAGTGATTTTCATGCTAACACAAAATTTGTGTTCATGAAACAACCTGAAAACAGCATGCTGTAGGACTTGCTCACCTGAACTGCTGTGTCGCTTTGCAAAAGGGTTCAACGTGACTCTGGCTTTGGACGTCCAGTTGACTGTGGTGGAGCCGTACGAGCTGGAGGACAGCGACTTCCCGATATTATCAGAGCTCACCTTCTTGGTGTTGTTTGTGGCAGTCTTGCTCCAGTCTGTGACAATTAGCCAAATGTTAGCATCTGAGGGTGATGGTATTGGATGTAACAGTAATTTACAATACAATGCTTAATCTCTTAATCTCCCTTCATGCAACGTTTCCTCCTGTGAACTCATGAGATCACCTGGCTTTGTAATATTAAATATTCAAACTCCTCTAAATCATATAACGATTGCTAACATTTGTCCAAAACGACACCATTCTACATTTTCCCAAAAGATCAGACGAGCTATATGTGTCTGTATTGAGATACCTGAATTATCAGCCAAGCGTAACTTTCCACAGCATAAATATCTTCTCCACTGCTTCTGCACATTTTCTTTCAGAGCACAATGGAATATGAAGATGAATAGTCCTGTAGGATAGATACGAGTTTCATTATTTATTAACTGATCGGTAATTGGGTAAACATCTATCTGTCAGTAGGACCGTCATGCTTTAAACCATATCTAAATGGATTTAACGATGGATTTAAAGCAGGTTCTGTTACAGAGGAAGAGTCTTGTCATATCTCACCCACCTTGCAGTGAGTTGAAAATGGAGAAGAGGTACATAAATGCCAGATTGACCGGCCCCCAGGCGAAGAAGGCAAAGCCCCAGGTCATGCCGAGCAGGAAGGTGAGGCTGATGACGCTGCGCAGGTTACGCAGCACTTCCTCCTGAAGCGTGCGGTTGTTACGTTTTCCGTTCCTGCCACAGATCTGCATCATCACCACGATAAACATGGCCACGTTCAAAAGGAAGATGACGCAAAAGTAGGCCACACACGTCACGTAGAACACGGCCTTGTTCCGAATCCAGCAACTGATCAGACACAGGGGATCAGAATCAGTGAGAAGTGTGGAGTTATGTAGTGTAGTGCAGTGTAGTGTATATATCTACAGTCTGTAGTGTTGTGTGTATATCTACAATGTGTTGTGTAGTGTAATGTTGTGTAGTGTGTATATCTGCAGTGTGTAGTGTAGTGTTGTATAGTATAATGTAGAGTGTATATCTGCAGTGTGTAGTGTGCTGTGTATAACTGCAGTGTGTAGTGTAGTGTAGTATAGTATAATGTAGAGTGTATATCTGCAGTGTGTAGTGTAGTGTTGTATAGTATAATGTAGAGTGTATATCTGCAGTGTGTAGTGTAGTGTTGTGTAGTATAATGTAGTGTGTATATCTGCAGTGTGTAGTGTAGTGTTGTGTAGTATAATGTAGTGTGTATATCTGCAGTGTGTAGTGTGCTGTGTATAACTGCAGTGTGTAGTGTAGTGTAGTATAGTATAATGTAGAGTGTATATCTGCAGTGTGTAGTGTAGTGTTGTATAGTATAATGTAGAGTGTATATCTGCAGTGTGTAGTGTAGTGTTGTGTAGTATAATGTAGTGTGTATATCTGCAGTGTGTAGTGTAGTGTTGTGTAGTATAATGTAGTGTGTATATCTGCAGTGTGTAGTGTGCTGTGTATAACTGCAGTGTGTAGTGTAGTGTAGTATAATGTAGTGTGTATAACTGCAGTGTGTAGTGTAGTGTAGTATAATGTAGTGTGTATACAGTATCTGCAGTGTGTAGTGTAGTGTTGTATAGTATAATGTAGTGTGTATAACTGCAGTGTGTAGTGTAGTGTTGTATAGTATAATGTAGTGTGTATAACTGCAGTGTGTAGTGTAGTGTTGTATAGTATAATGTAGTGTGTATATCTGCAGTGTGTAGTGTAGTGTTGTGTAGTGTAATGTAGTGTAGTGTGTATATCTGCAGTGTGTAGTGTAGTGTTGTGTAGTGTAATGTAGTGTAGTGTGTATATCTGCAGTGTGTAGTGTAGTGTTGTGTAGTGTAATGTAGTGTAGTGTGTATATCTGCAGTGTGTAGTGTAGTGTTGTGTAGTGTAATGTAGTGTAGTGTGTATATCTGCAGTGTGTAGTGCAGTTACTATATTTACAGTGTGTAGTATTGTGTTGTGTAGTGTAGTGCTGTGTAGTGTATTGTTGTGTAGTGTAGTATATCTACAGTGTGAATGTTTCCATCTCAAACTTACAATTCAGACAATCCTTGACCACTTGCTCCGTTTCCATAAAACTCCTTTCCGTAGGAATTTTTGTCAGAAGCCAAAACAAGTGCTACAATTACAGCTGGAAGTCCTGAATAAAGCAGCAGATATGATAACAACGGGAGGTTATACAACATCATATACATAAATCTACAGTATTAAGCACACAGCAGTAAATATGTGAGTCTGATGTGGACGATGCTGATTAAAGTGATATAAGAAACTATAATATATAGAATTTCATGTCAACATGAAAGCATCTCCCAGACATTCAACAAAAACGTTCCATAACATTTTTCAACTTTCCCCAAAGATCCTGAAACACATTGGTGCAAATGTTTTACTGCCTCCATCAGGCTGTGACTTACCCCATCCAACAATGCAGAACTTGAGGATGTACCTCCGGATGTAGGTGTTAAAGACCTTGACCAGGGCGATGTACATGTGGACGGACTCAAGGCCCATCCAGGTGAATGAGGTAAGAAGGAAGAAGTGCAGGAAGGCAGCCACAGCCATGCACAGACCCTGAATCTCATAGGAAGCCAGCCAGCTGTCCAGGAGGAACGTCATGTTGAGGAACAACAGCGAGGTACTCAGGTTCATCAGGATCTTTGACGGATAATCTCGACGCAATTTCCTGTAATTTCAGCAGTGTGTGTGTCAGTGATCTCACAAGTTCTCACACATCACCTAATCGTCAGTTACTTTTCTATTATGAAAGCTACAAGACCTACAGGTGTGATCTCTTGTCTTTCAGACATCTTAAATGATCTTAAATACTTGAAGACATTTAAGGAGTAACTCACTCGAAGGCAACATAAGTTAGGATGGTTACAGCTGAAAAGATGGCTGACAAGCCACAGCCGATGTACGTGATGAAGGTGAGAATCTTGGTGTTCCCTTCGTTCATCGTTACTGCAGATCCACTCAGGTCCTACACGAGCACACAGATCAAATCCACAACTGAGCTTTGAGCTAAGCTTCTTCATCCATGAACATTTATGTGGAAAACTTTTACATTCCAGGATAAATGGTTTACAGCCATGTTTTCCAAACTGTAAAATGATCTTGATCATTTATGCCTGCCTGCCTGTCTGTCTGACTATCTGACTGATCGACTGTGTGTCTGTCTGACTGTCTTTCTGACTGACCACCTGTCTGTCTGTTTGACTATCTGACTGATCGACTGTCTGTTTGACTGACCACCTGTCTGTCTGTTTGACTATCTGACTGATCGACTGTCTGTTTGACTGACCACCTGTCTGTCTGACTGTCTTTCTGACTGACCACCTGTCTGTCTGTCTGTCTGTTTGACTATCTGACTGATAGTCTGTTTGACTGACCACCTGTCTGTCTATCTGTCTGGCTTAATATCTTTCTGACTGACCAACTGTCTGTCAGTCTATTTGTCTGTCTGACTCACTAACTGACTGTCTGTCTGTCTGTGTGACTGTCTATCTTACTCACCAATTGTCTGTCTGTCTTTCTGGCTCATTATTATTATGCTGTCTGATTTAACCCCATGATGAAGAGGAGCTGTATCTCACCATCAGAACCCCGAAGTGTGTTAAGTGGTTACACAGGCAGATTGTCTTGTTGCTGTTGGACTGGGCACTGACCCGACACCCCTCACTGTTCCAGCCTCCTGTACCATCTATAGAACAGATTAAATTCAGAGTAATGCTGCACTCTGACACACACAAGAGGAAGAAACCACACACTTCAGCTAAAGACCAAACATAACACACTTACTTTGGATGCTGAAATCCCAAAATACACACAGTCGGTTCTGATACCACTAAAAAAAAGCAGAAGGGTTTAAGTTTATTACTAACAAATTCATAGCAGCTATGTAAGTAAATGAAACTCAGTTACACTGGTTTATGATTATTCACCAGTTCAGGATCAATCACTCAGCTCATTACTCTTTAGATAAACAGTGAGAACATGAGCAGTGCAGCAGGACATCAGAATCTGACAGGGGTTTTTTTAAGATAATGTGTTGTGCGGAAAGGAAATCGCTCGTCTTCTCTCATGAGTTTTACTCCAGAAGCAGAAGAACTGATACCTGATTCTGCAGATGAGTGATCTCTATTTCCACAGGATCTTCAAGATTACTGATGGAAAAGTTTCCCACACTGCTGGCCACCACGTAACTGTTCAAGGACATGCCGTTGTCCTGCTGGTCCTACAGGAGACAAGGACACAATAAATCCATACTAATCTTCATGTTTAGATTAAATCCTAGGTTTAGTGACATCTAGACATTAGATTAGAAACAAATAAGAGCAACAATCAGGGATCTGTAAAAGCTGTTTCATTCCCATCGATGTCTTTTACTGTCTGTGTGAAAGAGATGTTTCTTATCAGCATTTAAAGTTTTATTTTTTCATGGTGTTTTGATCAGAATGGATCGTCAGTGTTTGATGTCATTATGGATGGTTGAATGATGTCAAGTGGACATCAGGAGGCAAGAAGTTCTGCACAGCACTGAGGGAGGACTAGAACCCAAAAAGCAATAGCATGAACACAAAGGGATCTGTGACTCCATTACTGCTTTAATGGAGCATAAAAGGATCATAAGGAAGAACTGGGTCCTTTTTACTTTGTTCACACTTTTGGTCCATTCAAGGTGTATGAGGAGATTTTCACACTGGGCTTATTTTCTGTGGGAGATGAGGTGTCTCAACTCCTTGATGTCCCCCTAACCCTCAATTTACATGCATTTTGTAGAAAATAATGATGTCGTCATCAGCTAAAACACACATCTGGGTTACTTTACGTCCTGCAGACTTGAGTACGAATTGTGTTCACCAGAGCACCTGAACTCAAAGCTCCTCCTACAGGTTCGTCTCAGGTTCCTGCTTCCTGCTCCACACGACAGCTTTCACTTTGACATTTTTTCAGATCTGAACTGTGCTCACAGACTACACTGTCAGTGTGTAAGCATCTAGTTAAGTTTTTTTAAAGATGGATCGAGTGTGTAATCTCCCTGTGTGTGTATTAGATCAGAATCATCTCTTTATGCTCTTCACTGTAAACAAATATATCTCTTTTCGATCAGAGATCCCTGATTATTGCTGAATTTAAGGTCGTACTTAGCAAAGAAATGTTTTTATACAAGTATTATTA
Organism: Tachysurus fulvidraco; assembly: GCF_022655615.1. Classification (NCBI taxonomy): domain Eukaryota; kingdom Metazoa; phylum Chordata; class Actinopteri; order Siluriformes; family Bagridae; genus Tachysurus; species Tachysurus fulvidraco. The sequence goes on along the minus strand of NC_062526.1, from coordinate 20,148,458 downwards.
ACAAAGATACAGGACACTGTTGTTATATAATACAAACATATAAGTAGAATATTAGATCCTTACTGCTAACAATTCAATTCAAATGTATTTGTATAGCGCTTTTAACAATTGACATTGTCTCAAAGCAGCTTTACAGAACATAAACATAAAACAAACGGTTAATATAAAGATTAAAATAATATAACATTTCAAAATTAATATTAGATATTTAAATGTAACACAACGGCTTATTTTGACTAGATAAGGTGTCTGATTTGATGGAAAACAATCATAAATCCTGGATTACTCCAAGAAGCACTTTGGACTACAGACTGCTCTGCGACCAGGAGGTGTGACGTCAGAGTGATATCAGAGTGACTTCAGAGTGATGTCAGAGTGACAACAGAGTGATGTCAGAGTGACAACAGAGTGATGCCAAAATGACATCAGAGTGACTTCAGAGTGACGTCAGAGAGATGTCAGTGTGATGTCAGAGTAATGTCAGAGTGACATGAGAGTGACATCTGTTTATTAATATACATTTAAGATGAACAAACCTCAGTTTTTGATAATATTCTACTAATATTCTACTTAAACATTTTATATGTTACAGGTTATATGTTAGTTTACACAATCACCAGAAATCTATGACCTTACCATTAATGATCCATAATACTGTAAATACAAAATTCATCAGAATGTCTAGAAGTTAGATTCCTCATGAGGAACAGTATGTGTATTCAATATCATGCAGAATGTATAACTCATGCTAGCAAAGCAGTTTAATTACAGTATAATCCAAATGCATGTGGCTGAAAAACTGGGTTCAGGTTAACACTCACCTGGAACAGCCCTGTTTTACTAAAGAACATGAAGTGAATTCTGGAGATGATCTCAACATCTGCCTCACTCAGGTTATGGAGCAAAGTGGCAGGTAGTGAGACACTCGCTAAGGAGTTCTCGACCTCTGACTCCAAATCGATCTGATACAGAGAGACAGCAAGAGTGCACAGAAGCATGTTATCTTGCTCTGGATTAACTGTTAGAGAACGAGCATGGAGCACAGGCAGCCTATGTAGACAGTACAGATTGGTGTACCTGAGGGTCTGAGGAGTTTAGAGCCATGAAGGCACTGAAATTAGCTCCGTTAAAACTGCTGGAGTTAATAGCTGAGATTCCCACTGCCAAGTTCTTGGAGGTGATGGTCAGTGAAGGACCATCAAACTCGATCTTCTGCACCAACTTGTCCATGGTTCTTAGTGCCCTGAAAGAATATATTCAGAGAAAACTTATTTGTTTTATTGACTTGTTTGTCAGGCTTAACTGCAAGTGCTTGTGCTTTAAGTAAGTGGCTGACTGTAGTTAAACCCCAGTGTCCTGATCTGGCTGAGATAAAAAAAAAAAAAATCCTACATTTCTGAGGCAGCCAGCTGCATGGCCTCGGAGCTGATCATCACGTTGGAAATGATGTTGACCACAGTGGAAGCCAAGGTGACGTTAATTCGTGCCACATTCACCAGCTTGGTCACCACGCTAACAACCTTCGACAGCTCCGTGGTGGAAAGCCCGTTGTTTGTGATGTCGGCGAGTTGAACCGCAACGTCTGCAGCATTTTCTGTTAAAAGCAGTTTATGTGATGTTATGAATTTACCGACACTATCCATCTCAATTTAAGAGCTAAAAGAACACAATGTCACCTTGTGAAACTTCAATTTCTTCTATATCTTTGCAGTTCAAGAGGTTTGGCTGGTCCCAGAATGATGAATAATTGTCTGCGTTGATTTTGCTGAGAGAGAAAAACAAACTTGTTCTGACGTATGTTAAGGGGTTTATATGTTTGTGAACCCTGACATCTATATAATCAGTGCAGAAGTTTTTGTTTAAAAGGTAAGGTCCAGTGTCTACACACCATGTCCTGGATGCGTTCTGTTCTTTGTATGGGAAGCAGGGAATGAAATAAGTGACTGACGGTCTGCTCTCCGGCCATTTATAATGCAGTGGCGTCTCCTCCGCCTGACAGTTTTCTGTAGAAGGATTCAGATACATCAGTTATAATGTCATAAAAATGACAAAGTACGCACATATGGTACTCTAAATTATTAACGTGTTTAAAATAATCACTCCAAGATTCATAATATTTAATCAGAAAAATGACTAAGGACTCATTTGAAGGCTCTGTTGAGTTTTATCACATTTGATCAATCGCTTTTATAATTTCTAGGAGATCAATAATAAGGTTTAAAAATCTAAATTAGACCGAAATTTGACTAAAGTTCATACCGACTGCATTGACGTCGATGTTCTCTAACGTAAAGCTGCCTGCAGGAAAGCTCTTCAGCCTGTTCTTGATGTCAGCGGCAGTCAGAAGTTTGCCTGTAGTGTTTCTATACACCAGCAGAGCAGTGTATCTGGAAAAACCACAACAACAACAATAACACAGATTAAGTCCCTTAATACATAAGGAGTGTATAGTGTGTAAGTAGAAGTAAAAGTGTAATGCTTTACCTGTTGATTGTCATCCCAGAGGAGTCAGTGCCGGTAAGAATGCTAAAGTGAATATGAGTACAGTGATAACACAAACAACAACAACAACAACAATGTGAATATCTGTTGTTATCCAGTGACATCAGAAGATTAGTGACCGTTTCTCACCTGACATTCGTTACATAAATAGTCTGATTCCAGTCCAGGAAAGTTTGATTCAACTGTAGGAAAGCACAAACACAACAAGATACACAGTGTAAATATCTTAGCACGACACTGTAGTATAGAGTTGTAGAGTAGATTTACAGCGAACTCATACCCATTGTTCTAGCGCTTCATCTGTGATTTGTAGATCATCTGATACAAAAGCAATCCTGTAGAAGGTAAACTCTGAAAATTCAAATAGGAGCAAAGATCAGTTTATTCAAGAGCATAAACGTGACGAAAGTTAGTAGTGATGAAATCTTTTAGTTGTGCAGTAGACCGTGAAGCACAGCAGTAGGAAAATAAAAGAGATGACACTAATAAAATGATTCATAAATCCTATTTACTTTTCATTTCATCCTGTCATCCAAAACCGCGTACTCTTAATCATTATTCATTTAAAAGGCCCGTATCTTAGAAACCTGATTTTCTCAATCTATATAAACAAAGCTGACAGCAAATTATAAATTCTGTATAGTTGTGATATGACTATAGCAACTTACAGAACATTTACATATAAAGTGAATTGAAATCGTAAAAAGAAGGAAAAAGAAATAGACTGTGCTGTTGCTGGCTGTAGAAAAGGTTTTATATATATATAAGCCCCTACACAAATTAGACCACTTAGCATATCTATAAACAATCTCATTCACTATAGCTAATTCAATATTTAGAATGAATAAATTTAATCCTGGAAATAAAATAATAAATATCCCAATTTTGTGGTATTGCGCTAGTTTTAGATTCTCGATTTGAGTGAGATATTTCTGCTGTAACATTACAGCTTGTCTGTTTACCCGAACATACAGTATAATAGCGTATTTCTGTAGCAGTCGTCTAAATTTATCTCCTGATATATTACACACAGGCAGTATGTGTGTGTAATCATACTTATGTTCATTCTTATGGCAGTAAAATCTGGCTGTGTTTTTCAAAAAGATAAAAATAAAAAGTTGAACAAGTTTTAGAATACGGGTCCTTCAAACGCTATTATACACCTGACTGAGTGGTCTGGTTGAAGCAGCCTGCTGCTATGCCCCACAGCCATCACATGATGGCAGTCATGTTTTACATTGTTAGTGTAGGATTAAAGCTCAGTGCATCTCTACTCCATGCCACAACCTTCTTAGGAGACAACAGGAAGTTAAATACATTCACCACAAAGCAATCGATTTAGCAACGTGTTCTCACACATCTCTTTCTTTTAAACATGTGAAAGTTCTAGAAACATTTGGTATAGCGGTCTCCTAAGAAAGAAAACAAAACAAAAAAATCAGATGGAGAAGCTAAGTAGCGTGAAGAACATACAGAAATGTTTTTTTGTGAAAACTACTGTTAATATCTATCTACTTCCACTAAAACACAATCAATATCTTTCTAAAATCTGGACAATAGAACAAGCTGATTCTCCCCTTTACACCATCATTCTGTGATCAGCAGCAGAGATATGATTGAGAAGGATCTACAACTCTTTCTAAGGTCTATGTCGTTATTGTAAAACATACTGTTCCCAGATGAAAGTCCACAATGGCAAGAACTGTGAAAAAACGTTTTACATGGGCATGGGATAAATTCGGATGTGTCTGTAGTGGTTCCATGGGTGGCATCAGTAGGCACTGAGTGAAAGTCTGCAATGACTCCATTAGGAGGGGAAGCCAGAGGAAGCGTGCCATTTGTGGAGACAAAGGACTGGTCGTAAGCAGCCGGGGGAGATGGATGCATTTCTCTATCTGTGGTGATGGGACGAACAATCAGGACATTGTTGCTATTGCTGGAGGGCTTTGCTGATTCATTCTCAGACCAAAAAAGCTGCTCTGTTGTTGAGAACTGAACATGTTTAGTATCCTGAAGGTCCTCAATTGCAAAACTAGTATCCACTGGGTGAATGTCTAGAGCAAGGCTATGTACACTTGCTTCTAATGTTGAAGGCCATGACTGTCTGATGGGAAAGGTGAAAGCATGATGAAATCCACTGGTTACTTGAGGAAAACCTGGCATGTAGTGATGTTCTGTGTTTGGTTGATGTGGTACATCCACAATCAAGGTTGAGGTCATTGGAGAAATTGAACTGGACATCAGAGAGCCGTCTTTGCTCAACAGCTTAGATTGTGAGATAGTGAATGTATTGGCTCCAGTGTGCTCTGGAACAATTGTACTGGGTTCAGCTGTTCTATCGTTGCTGTAAGTGCTTGTTGGATGAATTGGTATTTGTGGTTTGCTAGTGCTAATGTAATTTTCACTGTAGGTCCTCATATACACGTAGCTGTTAGCTGGTATGTCAGGGAAAAGTTGTGTTTCAAGAATGGGGTTAAATTCATCAAAATCTTTCTGAGACTGAAAAGAGAATACAGATTCATCTGCGAGTAGTTTTGAAAGCTGCAGCATCTCTGAATGCTCTTGAGAGTCATCAAAATAATTTGAAGTCCCCTTTAAGCTCTGAGATACAGACAGTCTTCTTTGGAAGTCCAGAAGCATAGTGAGTGAGAGGGATGGTGATGGTGAGGAGACAGAAAGGTCAGACAGGGCTGCCTGATTTCGTGCATAGCCCCCTTCCTCTGTGACACTGACCACTTCTGTAGCTTTCAAAGAATCCAGTAAAACAGGAGATGTGTCAAAATTGTTGTCAGAGGTTGAACTAAACATGAGCAATCCATCATCCCTGTGTGATCTCATTTCCAAATTTGAATTAAGGGGTGAAGAAGGAGAGATGTCCCATATGTCTGTCAGGATCTCAGACCTGCCACTGACAGATATATTAAAGGCATATGACAGACCCGACTGATCAACCATTGAAGAATTATTGTCTTTTTGCCTGTATATAGGCTCAAGAGGTCTATTTACTTGTGATGGCTCCAGCCCATGAAGTGTGTCTAATGTAGGCTGTCCAACCACAGACGATTCAGCAATTGTACTCTCAGTGAGGAAGTATGGAGCAACAAAGCTAGGGGTACTCACAGAGTTAAAGTAGACTGGGTTGAGGGTTGAGATAAATAAATTCTCTGATTGGGACAGAGTCAGGTCTCCACTATCGTTTGCACCAGAGGCAAGGAAGTGTTCTGAAGTGCCATCTGTTGGAGCTGAGGAAAGGGTAGCAAGGGACAATGGACTGGGCCTGATGGCATATTCATGCTGAACCTCCATTGAAGGTGTTGGCCTTGGTGCCTCTGCTCTGAAGGGATCACTACTTCGAATAGGGTAATTACCGTCTGTCAAAGGATCTGTGAACAACTCTGTTTGATAAAGGATATCATCAGATGGATATTTTAGTGAGACAGTTATGATAGGAGTGGTTTCTGTAAATTTATACTGTTCCTCTAAAGTTCCTGTCTGCCCATGTGCAATGACTGTTGGAGACATAGTTGGCACCTTGACACACCCTTGGTAATACCTCCTAACATCTGTAAAGATGCACCGTGTACCTGTAACCACTGGGAGATCCCAGGGCACAGTGCTCATTAAGTCTGAGGAGGCTGGGGATATTGATGGTCTTGAGGGAGAGGGAGGCTCTGTTGTTTGTCCAGTTATTCTGCTCAGTCCAGTTTGGTTCATTTGCACATCTGACCCTCCTGGAGCTTTGATAAGCATCATGCTGTTCTGTGTTTCAACTTGTTCAAAGGAGGCATTGTCTGGGGTAGTAGGAGCACTTGCAAATTCTAACAGTGATATGTCTGGGCTGGTAGTGGTCAGGCCTTCATCGAGAGAGTAGGTAGAATCGAATTCAAATAAACTGAAAAGATTCTCATCTAAATCAATATCATACAGAAATGACTCTGAGCCAAACCCTGATGGAAAATCGAGTTCTTCAGAGCTGTTCTCATTGCTCTCACTCAGGTCCCACTGTGGAGTCAGTGACTTAGTCTTACGATTACTGACTGATACAACTTGGAAGGAATCCCCCTTTTCAGTCTGGTTATGTGGCCACAGTGCATGGGAATAGGTTGGCCTTCTAGTTGTAAAGTTAGTTTTCTTGGCGTTGGTTAAAGCTTCAGAAATTCTCGGCTCAGGGGACATGTACGTTATGGCTTTCATCGGTAAAGGAGGTGCTTTAGTCATGTGTATAGCAGAGTATTTAGGGGCCTGTGTTACTATGGTCTCTGGTTTCTTTCTTACAGGCCAAATAAGAGGAGTGGAGATAAAACCAAGAGAAGTTTTGGAACTTCTACCAGCAGGAACAACTGGAGGCTGAGAAGGAGGAGGAGCAGAGGAGCGTGGAGGTAGCCGCAGTAAGGACCAAAAAAGCACAGCTGTCCCTTTCTCTGCGGCAGCCAATGGACAGGTGAGTGAGAATGGAAAAGCAGGGTGTTATTGATCATTCTGACAAAATCATATTATGACCATATACAACACAGTAAACATAAAACAGTTTGTGATTCCTAGTGAGATCTGTAGATACATACAGAAATGTACAGAGTGTCAGGTTCCTTTGTTTTTTGTATAGGTTAGAAAGAAGAAATGAGGAAATGCAGAACTGTGGAATATTTAGTAAGAACTGAGGTCACTTGATAATGACAAAGAAATGAACTAAACGGCTAACGACAAAGAAATAATCTAAATAAAGTCATGAGAAAATGAAAAACGTCTGACTGCTTTAACAGGAAGGTAATGAACGTGATGAATCTAGAGTTATCAATAACTTGATTAAATGACCAATTATAATGAACTGATTAAAAACAACAACATGATTAATGAATAAATGAAAATGAAACAAAACAATGATTATGAAAATGAATTATAAAATGTAAAAAGTATTTGGACAGTGACAATTTTTGCAACTTATTGCATTTCCATAATCCATATAATCCAGCACAATCAATTTCAAATAAGGTAATTATTACATTCCTCCAAATATCACATTTTTCCGTATATAAATCGGAAAACTGACTGACTGACTGCAAATTTTTTTCTCAGATAAATACAGATAGCTAGCCAACAGGGCAGATCTTTGGAGTACCTCCTCACTAGAATCACTCTATTTGCCTTAGTCCAGTACTCCATTTATCATTTAACCTAGTGTTCACAAAAGTGGCAACTGCAAAATTTATGTTTCTCAGCTGCCTCGTACTGGGTTACACTAAAAATTCACAACATTATATATCAAATGTTAAGTCTTTATTTTTGAAACAACCAAATGTCTAGCAACCAAACATCAACCAAACATCTAGCTGGATCTGACTACACTTCCAACCCTAATTACAAATACCTTTCTAATCCCACAGAGTCTCAGGGAGAACTTTAAGGGCGGCGGTCTTGCAGATGTTTTCTAACAAATCTTATCAGTTTCTAGTGTCATGTTTCAAGAATTTACATCTTTTGAACTATTAACCATGAAGCTCCTTAGCAATGCTGCTGTTTTTATTATTCGGAGTGTGCCACAGTCTGGTGCTGACCGCCGTACACTAGAGGTCTTCACGGGTGCACTTAGATCCGAAAACCCGAGCAGGTTCGGGTCTAAAATTTGACGTGTGCCTCGGACACGGGTCGGGTATAATAATAGCGGCATCGGGTCTCGGGTAATTTAAAATGAATGTGTTTTTAATTAACGGACTCGAGAAGACCCGAACTACTGTATCTCGTGTGTGTGCATCGAGTCCTACCAACCTCTCCTCTGTTTGCCAAGACCACTTGCGACATCGTGTGAATCGTCAATTTTGAATCCATGCTGTAGCGGTTACACTAAAGTATCATTCGGGTCCAGTCGGGTAAAAAAAAAATTGCCGTCAGATCGGGTCGGACTCGGGTCTAATTTTTTCGGGTTTGTCTCAGGTCGGGTCTTTCTTAAAAATATATATATGCGCACGTCGGGTTCGGGTAAAAAGTGATTTGGGTCACTTCGGGTCGGGTACATTTTTTTAGACCTGAGAAGACCTCTACCGTACACCACTTGAGGAACATACAATGAGCACCTGAGCATCAGAACTGGAGCATTTTTTTTAGCCAAAACTTTAGCAAAAAGTGTCACTGTGCAAAAAAAAAGCTAGAAAAAGAAAAAGGAAAAGTCTGAAGGAGTTCATTTATATGGGATTGCATAACATTCTGTGACGAAGGTATCTTCAAAACTTCACAAGTGTCTACTAAAGAGAGAAAATCTCAGTGTGAGTGTGAGACACAACAAATAATACATAAAGTAATTATATAGCAGTGTATACACTGTATAGGGATAGAAATGAAAAAAAAGAAAGAAAAACCATTAAGAAATTAGCCTGTGCTTCATTCGATGGTCACACTTGACTTGGCACCTCAGCATAGTACATGTAGCTTCGCAATGTGAAGACAAGCACATCAAGACCTTCATGAGAAAGTACATCTTACCCTTGCGTGAATGGATGGACAGAGGATTAGTAGCAGCAGCTGTGGATAAATCGGTTTGTGAGTAATTGATGACGAGGACAGAACAGTTTCACATAGCGCAACACAAAGGAGAAAGAAGTAATGCAAGGCACAGACTGACGAGATGTCATACACAGAGTAAAAGGTTTTCACACCCCTGTCTACACACCCCTGTCTACACACAATTGTTTACAGTACAGGTTTCTGTGATAGGAAAAATTAAACCTGAGATCTTTTTGCACCTTTAATGTCTAACATTCGAGTGAAAAGCAAACTGAAACATTGTAGGAGAATAAAATGATCAAATCTGCATAAATAAATATGCACAACATTCTATGTGGACTGCGACTGTGCTCAGAATTAATCAACAGCATTCAAACTCCCGGTCAAAAAGTGATTACGTTAATTAAAATAATAAAAATATAAGATCAACTGTTCCTGTACAATCTTCTCCGTGGTTTCCATGTGGTCTAATGGGATCAAATAGAACTGTTTATGCTTGAAGCTAAAATATATGTTTAAAATAATAATAAGGCCTCTGATCAGCCCAGAACACCACAGCATGGTGAAGCATGGTGGTGGCAGCATCCACTATTGTGTAATAGTGCTGCATCTCTTCAGCTGTGATTGAAGCTCGAATCAGTTCAGTTCTCGTAAAACTTCACCTCCTGCGCAATAACAACTCAGAGCATACATCCACACCAACAAAGGAACAACTTTAGAAAAAGTCCATTCAGAGGTCAGATCTGAATCCCAACAAAGCCCTGTGGAATCTGATTGGTATGGAACAGTATTGCAATAAAGACTGGAATTAAATGACCAAACCATATAAAAAAAACTGCATCTGAACTGTGATTTAACAAAAAGTGTTTAACAAACTATTATTTAAGGGGTGTGTATAGTTACTGGGTGTGTATACACCCAGTACTGAACCTTACCCGTAGGTGTGCTGGTGGTGGTTGGTGAAGTTGTAGCTGGTGAAGTAGTTTGAACTAGTAACAGCACAGAGGCAGGAAGTGGTTAGAACACACACACACAGACACACACACACACACACAGACACACATGCTAGTAAGTTTGAGAGCTTGAGCAGATAGCATACAGCAATGTGGAAATGCTCCTGCTTACCGGTGTCTGCAGTTAAAGACATGCTAGGAGCGCTTGTGTATGAAGTGCTTATAGAAAGATCTGACAAAGAGAACGGGAAGTTAATGAGGCCATGCATCCACATCAGAACAGTCATGCACATGCATTAACGTGTGTCAGAGTGACTTATTAACCGTTATTTAACCCATATTCACTCTTTAGACAGCTAGCTATGTAGGGGTGCCAATAATTTTTAAACCAATCTTCTGTAAATGTATAACCGTTTACATTGAAACAAAAAAGATTTTTTTTTACAATGTAGCCTGTTTTACTTTATCGAAGACATGAATTTTGTATTAATCAGACAGACGAATCGTCCAGCATCAGATGGAATAAAACTCAGCTTTGTAACAGACTTTTAATTAGCAGGAAAGTTTGCACCAGTGTGGTGAGATTAGCTTCTCTCAGATAAATGACTTCAGTCGTTAATCACTAAAACTGAGAAGAGTTTGGAAATCAGATACACACAAACAAACAAACAAACAAACATACAAATCCAATCTAACACAGGAGCTCAGGACCCAAGATTTGCAGCAGAAACACAATTTATATCCAATAAACATAGAACATCATTTAATGAACAGAACCGATTCAACCATGATGAAAACTAAATATGTCTAAAATATATTTCCGTCATAAAACTAGAAATAAACACAAGTAAAAACGAGTCAACACCCATATAAAAAAAAAAAAAAAAAAAAAGAAACAGTAAACCCAGCTGTTCTGTCAACAAGCTGAATATTTCTACTGCTAAGATTCTGACAGGAAAATCTGATTATAATTAAATAAAAATAATGACATACACATAGATAGATAGATAGATAGATAGATAGATAGATAGATAGATAGATAGAGAGAGAGAGAGAGAGAGAGAGAGAGAGAGAGAGAGAGAGAGAGAGAGAGACCCATTTTTCTAAAGAAATGAATGTATAAATCCTGAACATGGACAGAGACACTGAGGGTGCTGTGATCTTAACCAACATACATGCTGTATGTAAACTCTTATGATTATTATTATTATTATTATTATTAATCCTCCAGCATCAGCCCCACAGCACCGTCACTTCCTGTGTCCTTGCTCATGGATCGACTCTTTCTCAGTTTAAAGGTTCGAGCGTGATGAGGTGAGGCTCAGACAAATTGCTTACCGTTGGTTCTTGCATTAGTAGGAATCGTGTTAGTGTTGACAGTGGATGATGTGGTAGTAGTTAGAGATGCTGGTGGCAGGAACGGAGAAAGGTTACACTTTAGCACTGAAAATCCAAATGCCTGGGGAACTGAGCAGCTTAAACAGTCTCACAGCACAAAAACAAAACATGAGTAAACCAGTAAACCACGACTGAGGGGTTTCACCAAAATAAACACGCCTAAAGCAGAAGAAGGGGAAGAGCTGCGCCTTCTGTCTGTTACGTCTGAGTGAATGAGTTAATGAGTGACAAACTGACAAACTACATTCACTTTTACTGCAGAAGGCGAGCTCCTGAGAGTCTCTAAGAGGAATATGAGTAAATATCTGATGAGAATCAGACACTACACTGTGACAGTGACAGAGACGTTTTAAATCGGACTGCGATATTTTATGCCCTGTTCTGGAAGCAGGACAGAGCCTTACTTCTGCCAGTCAGTTTAATGAGGACAGTTTACAGGCTTACAGTAAAATGGAAACGTCTGTGGGAGGAAAGCTGAGAACTGACAATGCTAAGTGTTTTAACTTAAAAAAATGAGTATCTGTAACTAATTAAGAAAACAAAGAGACATTTGTGTAAACTGCCCTTAAGCTGAGGTCTCTGTCTGTCTGTTTGTCTGTTTTAATCAGAGAAAAAGAAGAAGGTCAGGTTTTTCCTTTACCTGGGCAGCTCACTCCTGAGGACGCGCAGCTGGTGGTTTGGGATGTGGTCGCTGGAACTGTGGTACCTGGGGACAGCATGAGAAGTGTGAAAATCATCATACATTCACATCTTAGGAATCGTATTACTCTGGGAAATGTCACGGGTGATAAAATACTATTGATAGTCACACTCAGGAATAATCTCAACTACACAACTGCTTTGTTCTCCACAAACTTAATACTCTTCAAGAACTTTTCTTCACGGCTTTAAATTATTTCCAAAGATCGTCACTGTCACTCTTCTTAATTCCTGACTCAGAGCTCAGTAGACCTGTCAGTGAGACACCTGAGAGATATCTCCTCCTGGAAAAGTTCCTGTACTGTAAATGATGTTCTTCAGATTTTCAAAGCTAGTCTGCAGGTTTTGTGTGTTTGTGCTGATTAAACCTCTTCTACATCTCAAATTTCTAATGTTTATTTTAAGCAATTTTTAGAAAAGTGCCATTGAAAAAAAAGCTTTTAAACAAATAAGTGCTGAGCCAAGTGGAAATCCTCTACACACAAGAAATCAACACACCAGGCCATAAAAATCAGGCAGACACACAGCTTTAGGAAGCTATAAAAGCATGAAGTCTCTCAGAGAGACCGAAAGCTACCTGGTCCTGCAGGAAATGTCGACTATATATATGAAGAGAAGATGGTTCTCATTGGATGAATGAATCAGGTGTGAAGAAATAAATGCTCGAATATTTAAAGGTGGGAGTTTTAATTAAAACACTGAAACTGAAACACAGAAGAAAGGTGAGGCTTCTGCACACATCAGCTCACCATGGTGACTTTGGGAGAATAAGTAGTGATAGGAGGAGCTTCTCTTTTTACACACACACACTTACATTTACGGCATTTAGCAGACACCCTTATCCAGAGTGACTTACACCTGAGCGTTAAGGGCCTTGCTCAGGGGCCCAGCAGTGGAAGCTTGGTGGACTTAGGGTTTGAACCCGTGACCTTCCGATCAGTAGCCCAACACCTTAACCACTGAGCTACCACATCACACACACGCACACACACACACACACATGCACACACACATACTTTATTGTTATGACACACAGAGTTAGTCACACACTCACCGCTGGAGGAAAGTGTTGTTGTTAAATGTACACATTGTGGGAAACAGACTGTGAAAAGAAGATTACATGTTAGTTGTGTTATTTCACACACACACGCACGCACACACGTATGCACACACGCACACACACATACAGTACACACACACACACACAAACACACACGCACACACACACGCACACACACACACGCACACACACAGGTAAGGACTGAAATTCTCTGATAGTCTAAATGTTGCTATTGCTGATGCTGGTACTGCGTGCTCTGTGATTATTTGCATGCTCTGTGATATCGAGCCAAACATCAGTGAGGCATCAGATGCTTCTGTTTTTTTTCCTCATGTTCTCATTATGGATCTGATCTGATCTCCACACACTGATGAGGTGCGAAAGTGCATAAATATACTCTGGTTAACTCTAAAGGATTAATGCTGAATCTATCCATCCGAAGGCACTCGAACACTCTCAGACACAGAATGTTCATGTCCAGGTTCAGTCAGGTTCAGTTCAGGTCCAGAGCCCAGGACACTGTTTCTGTCCCTCAAGCCTGTGAGCTTGTTAACATATTGCCAATAGAAATTGATTTTTTATTTGGCAGATGTATTTGTATTGACCATAAACTTCATAAATCTCTAGAATGTCTCAAAACTGTAAGGTCCAAATCGTTTGGAAGTAAAACACACACTGTTTGAAGTGACATTTAACCCTAACAAGCTCAGAGCGTCACAATCACACAACCTTTATTCATCAGTGCCAGTCAAGTGATTACACACAGTGACACGCCCATTTCAGAAAGCCCCGCCCCTTTGCAATTTACAGCCTGCTTTTTAGCTTTGGGCTCCCAGTCAGTCTTACAGAGCTAACAAACATGAATGAAGGGATCATTTATTAAGGTTGCGTCTCAATCCGAGCCCTGACTAGTGCACTAGAGAGTGGACTGAGAAACAGCCTTTCCTTCATCTGTTATTCTTTTTTCTTAAAAAGCATTTAGAGGAGAAAGTAAGCCTACACACAGACACACACATACACACACACTCACAAACACACACACACACAAGGACAGGCGTGTGAATTAAAGCAGGTAAATATTTCTGTTTCAATGTTTAGCATGAACCCAGTAGAGCATAACAGACTAAAATTATTAATAATTACAAATACAGCTAGCTGTCTGTCTGAGTGTGTGTGTGTGTGTGTGCTTCAGCTCTAACTTTTGCTATAAATCTATTGCTAATTCTTTTTACTAAACGCTGCACTACACCTAAACATCGAACGTTTTAATCTACAATCTACAAACTCAGTTTAAATTGTTCATTTTTATATTCACAGCAATAAAATGTGACCTGGTTTCACAGGAACACAGGATTTTACTCACTGCAGCTGAGGCTGGAGTCGCTCTGAGCGTATGAGGCTGGAATGTTCCAGAAGCTGTTGTCCCAGTCCACGACGTTCCCCACAGTGTCGCAGGTGAGAGCAGAAAGCTCAGGGTAGCTCATGGCTGAATTCCACAGGCGGAAGTTGTAGATGAGGCCATCATAGTTTTGGCCCTGCTTCTTCCCTCGGCCAAGCTCGAACGACCCTCCAATCTCCGTTCTCATGCCCACGGAAGCTGAGCAGAGCTTTACCTGGTAGTTGCCTTTGAAGTACACGGCTACAGCACCGTTTGTGTTGGACCATGTGATGCAGAACGGCTGCATGCTGCCAATGAAGTCAGCTAACGTGACCATATCATGGACTGGACATGTGACATTGCCGATGATCAGTTCCAAGGCGTTCCCGCTGTTGCCGAAGGACAAGTAGGGTTCTTTACCCGTGTAAGAGAAGATGAACCCTGATCCTGTCTGCGTCTGACCGGCAATCTCGAAGCAGATGGTGAACTGACTCAGAGCCGGGATGGACACTGAGCTGGATACAAGCACCACGTCCTTGGGGTTCTGAGGGAACGTCACCTTCTGGTTTCTCAGAGACACTGCAACTGGAGAATGATGGAGAGACTCGTTATAAATAAAACAGATCTCTTTTTATGGTAAAAGTTAATATAATGCCTCAAAAACACTGAGTAAACAAAACGAGTACAGACTGTAAACAGTTACATCTTTCTTTAACCTTTTATCTCTTTTTAAAATCTCTCCTAAATGCAGTGAGAAAAGGAGGAAAGATCCTGTCTTATACTGTATATTTGCAACTTTAACACTAATTCACCATGTTACATATTTTAAGCAATTCAAAGGTTGTGTTTAATTCCACGCAAGAGTGTGATGATCAACGCTCAAGATGTAGGATCGTGGATGAAGGACGGTATATATCTCTGCTCCGCTCAAAACAGGACACTACAGAGAAGAACTTTCACTACGAGCCTGTTACAGGAGTAGGAATAAACACGCAGAAACCTCGTTATGACGTAAAAAAAAAAAAAAGAAAGCTGTGCATGAAGAGCAGAGTGAAGTGATGGGATAAGAGCTGATGAGAAGAATACCAGCATTTCCTCTCAGGGAGGAAGAGTGTGATGTGGAGAAACAGATCAGATCACAACAAAACATCATAAATAACAAACCAAATAATAATAATAATAATAATAATAATAAGAATAAGAATAATAAGAATAATAATAATAATAAGAATAATAATAAGAATAATAAGAATAATAATAATAAACTAGGGCTGCAACAATTATTTGATATTATAATCAACATTTTTTCTCCTGGTAATTATTTATCTTTTTAAAAACAGACAGAATGTGAGTTATATAATCCTCATAATGTTCTGCTACTTAACTATTACTCAGATTTTATTATGTGCTACATTTTTTTATGTTTTCTTGTGTGTGAGGTCATTAGTGTGTGTGAGGTCATTAGTGTGTGTGTGAGGTCATTAGTGTGTGTGTGTGAGGTCATTAGTGTGTGTGAGGTCATTAGTGGGAGTGATGTCATTAGTGTGTGTGATGTCATTAGTGTGTTAAATTATTAGAGTGTGTGATGTCATTAGTGTGTATGAGGTCATTAGTGTGTTAAATTATTAGAGTGTGTGATGTCATTAGTGTGTATGAGGTCATTAGTGTGTTAAATTATTAGAGTGTGTGATGTCATTAGTGTGTATGAGGTCATTAGTGTGTTAAATTATTAGCATGTGTGATGTCATTAGTGTGTATGAGGTCATTAGTGTGTGTGATGTCATTAGTGTGTTAAATTATTAGAGTGTGTGATGTCATTAGTGTGTATGAGGTCATTAGTGTGTTAAATTATTAGCGTGTGTGATGTCATTAGTGTGTATGAGGTCATTAGTGTGTGTTAGGTCATTAGTGTGTGTGATGTCATTAGAGTGTTAAATTATTAGCATGTGTGATGTCATTAGTGTGTATGAGGTCATTAGTGTGTTAAATTATTAGCATGTGTGATGTCATTAGTTAAGCTCAGTTAATTAGACTAAAGTGGACTCATACTGGTCTGTAAAATTTAAATACTTTAATCATTATTTAATTTTTAAGATTTATTGTAATCAGAACAGTAAACAATTAGCTGCTTATCCAAATCAATCAGAACTAATGATTTAATAATAATAATAATAATAATAATAATAATAATAATAATAATAATAATAATAATAATAATAATTGGTCACAGCCCCAGTGTAAATGTGAACACATTGAAGTTCAGGCTCTGAACTCATACCTTGCCTGTAACTGATACTGAAGCCTTTCTTCTGGACACTAAAATCAGAGTAAAAGGTCACCACCATGACGTTGGTGCTGGAGTTGAGCGTGAGTCCGTTAGCCGTCAGGCCACAAAACTTAACGGTGTTGCCGCCGGTGTCGACGACCACTTTGTCGTAGATGCAGCCCTGAGCCTCCTCGAGCTCAAAGTCGAGGAAGTTGAGCTGCAGGACAAAGCCGGCCGGAGCCTGCAGAGTCCACTTACACGTCAGGCTCGGTGGATAGTCGTATGGATAGCAGGGAGATATAAAGGTCCCGCTGGAGGACGTTAGCGTCTCATCACACTCAGTCTGGCAGCTCAGCACTGAATAACCAAAGTAACGAGCGCATATCATTTAAACTCACTTAATATTAGAGCAGAGACACAGAGGAGGAGGAGGAGGAGGAGGAGGAATAGGAGCTAAAGGACGAAGGAGGACACAGCAAAGATCTGAGACACATCTGAGAGATGACGAGTTAAACAGAGACCAGGAGAGCAGACAGGAGGGACAGCTGATCATTCCAGGACAGAAGGATGCTTTTTTTTTTTTATGTGACTGTTTTCCTGCATGATGATGTGTTTGTGCTCATCTCACATCTCTTATTAAACAGATTGCACTCTGCAGGTCATTTTACCTGATAATGAAATGAAATTACTTATAAAGATAAAACCAGGTGATGTTCGTCTCTGACGTCTCATTGTCTCGTCTCACACCTGTCCTATAAATATCGAATTAATGAATTTTAACAGATGAATTTTGAGTTTTAAGGTTTACATCCATTTTGTAGTCAGTAAACTCATGAGTAAGGGAAATTATACACTTTTCACTTTTTTTTATTATAAGTATGAACTAAAAAGGATGTGTTTAGAAATATAATGAATGAATGTATAAGATTTTAAACAAATTGCAAAGGAAACAACCCAATCGATGAGACGTCTGAAGGAATAAAGTGTTTCGAGAAACGTGCTCCAAGTTTGTTCCAGTCCTCTAAACTGCCTTCAGCTCCACCAACTAGAGAAGATCACTGACAGACCTATAATTTCACAACCGAGTCAAATGTCCACTGGGATTCGAGTCAGGAGCTGGACACGTCCGCACGGCTCTTTCCGAGTCAGCGTGGTTGTGCGTTCGAGCTCGTTGTCTTGTTCGAACCTCTATATTCTCCACAGATTGATGAAGGATGAGATGAAGTTCTTCTCTGTTCTGTTTCCCTCCATCACTTCATTCATCTTTCCTCGGATGATGTGTAAAGCTCCAGTAGTGTTTATACAGAAGCAGATCTCGTACGATGATGATGATGATTATGATGATGATATGCTTCACTGTGTAGATGATGTTCTTCATGGATCACACGCATGATCCTGCTTTATCCGAACACAACGGTTTTATTTTGTCTAAATGATTTTTTTTTTTTATTTACGAACTGCTCCTCTTGATTGTTTTGGCTGCTAGTGTAAACGATTTTTGTGTTTTGACTGGACAGAGATTTTTTTTTTAAACAAAGCACTGATTTAAAAAACTATTCATATACTTTAGTGTAGAAACTAGCTTTAGTGTAGAAACTAAAGTCCTTCTTCACTTCATGCAGTTCATGATGAAGAACAACTGATTTGGATTTCAAGAAAACACGTTGTGAATTCTGAGACGTAGCATAAATCTCATCGTGTAGTGACCTGAGCCGAAGGTGAGATTTGAGGAGGAGCGTAAATCCTACGTCCTGAAATAAAGCGTCATTTGAACTGAGACAGGAAGTGAAGATGCAAATCCATAGTGTTAAAACCCCAGAGTCTCACACACACTGGACTCATCTAACTGTCTCCTTCACACACACACACACACACACACACACACACACACACACACACACACCCAGCACTCACTGTCTACACCTGAGAATTCATACCAGAAATTTAAGAAAATTAGAAAACACTGCAACAAAACTGAAAACAGAGCAGCACAACACGCTAACTCACAAAAGAAAGTTGTTTATGACTACAACACGTCCTCTCTCTCTCTTTCTCTTTCTCTCTCTCTTTCTCGCTCTCTCAATCTCAGACTGACACACACTGTAACCAATCGGCAGTAAGCATGTGAGGCATAATAAGCCCCGCCCCTTTTGTATAATTTTGTTTGTGTCGATGTTAATGTTGTTATTCTTTTTTAAATAAAATGATGGACTCTTTGTACTCTTAACTACATTTGAGGGATTAATATCTTGAAGAGTTAGAACATTGTTGTTGTAGCTGTAGCAGTGCTGTACAGAGCAGAGTCATGGCATTTCACTAGATGAAGGTCAGTAAGAGAATTTCTGATTAAAACCGAGTCTGATCAGAAAAGATCCTTTC
The DNA here is from genome assembly GCF_022655615.1 of Tachysurus fulvidraco. NCBI lineage: Eukaryota > Metazoa > Chordata > Actinopteri > Siluriformes > Bagridae > Tachysurus > Tachysurus fulvidraco. The sequence continues at coordinate 20,129,328 of NC_062526.1, read as the reverse complement.
AGTAGCCGACTATAGTGGAATAGTACTGAATGTTTTTTCTAAAAAGGCCCAATCCAAATGTTAAATGTTAAAAATAGCATTCTGTCACAAGCATCACATCAGAGAAAGCTTTAATCATAGACAGTTCTTAGAAACCATCTCATCCTCCTCCTCCTACTTCACCTTCTTCTTCATCTCTCTCTCTCTCTCTCTCTCTCTCTCTCTCTCTCTCTCTCTCTCTCTCTCCCTTACTTCCTTCGAACCCCCCATCCCCCCAAACACACACACACACACACACACACACACACACACATACACACACACACACACTCCGGCCCATCACATCACCTCCTGTCCACAGCACTTAATTTATTTTTCAGAACTATTTCATTTAAGACGTCATTTAAAAAGTGTGTGTGAGCTGTTCAGAGCTCAGGAAACACCTGGACGCTTTTCGACATACACTATAGGACCTTATAGAGTCTTATAACACATGAACGACAAGCAACTACACGCACACACCCACACACACACAAACCCACCCACCCGCACACACACAGTGGATCCCTTTGTTATAGAATTGATGCCAAATATTTAATATAAAAGGTCCTGACAGATTTGGACTTCAGGAACACACCCACACACACACACACACACACACAGACACACCAGTACACTCCTATAAACACGCACACAATTCTACACACTCTCTCTATCTTAGTGAATTGAACACTTATGTGAATAAACACAAGTTATGTAAAAAAATACTGAAAACACTTTCACGTGACAGGAATCATTTAGTTCAGATCCACATTTAAAAGCATGTAATGGTTTGTGAACAAGTGCTGATTCTTTGGAAAATATACAGCAATGTACTAAAACTCTCTCTCTCTCTCTCACACACACACACACACACACACACACACACACACACACACACACACACACACACACACACACATTCACACACACACACACACACAAAGTGTTAAAGCAAAGAAACACGGAAGCATGAAAGATGAAGGTGAAGTGAATGGAGTTCATTAAATTAAGCAGAAAGATGAGTTATTTAAAGCAGAAATGAAAAAAATTAATCATAAATACAAACATTCATGACACAATTATAAACACCTTTTACAGCGACTTTACCTGTTCTCACAGCACATATCAGAATCAGAGACACCTGGAGAACATTCCAGAACTTCCATCTCCACCATCTACCACTGATGAATGAAACCCTGTCAGATGTGATGAAAAGAACAGAAGAAAAATAATACACAAATTATTATTATTACACAGAAACATCTCTTATAAATACACAGGTCCAACAAACACACACACACACACACAGATATATAGATACAAACATACAAACTCAAACACACACAGACTCATATACAGTTCTGCTCGAAGGTTTTCATACCCTGAAAAAAATTGTTAAACATTGCCATTTATCTGGAATATATGACTGATAATGCAATATATTTTTTACTTATTTAAGGATAGTGGTCACGTGAAGCCATTAATTATCACATAGTTGTTTGACTCCTTTTTTAAAACTTATACATAAATAGTCAGTGAGTTTCTCAGCTCATGAGGTGATGCACTGACTTGGCTGGACACTGCACCATTGCGAAAACGAAAGAACTGCCAATGGACCTGCGTACAGTAATAAGGTAGTGGAACTTTCTAAAGCAGGAAAAGGATATAAAAAAATCTCAACACTTGAAAATACCAGTCAGTACTGTTCAAACTCTGATAAAGAGCTGGGAAATAAGAAGTTCTGTTGATACTAAGCCACAGTCAGGTGGACCAAGAAAGATTTCCCCCACTATTACCAGAGGAATTGTTTGGGTTGTAAAGATAAACCCACAAACAATTTCGAGAGAAATACAGGCTGCTCCAGAAAAAGTGGTGTTGTTGTTTCATGGAGCACGATAAAGAGGTACTTGAACACAACTGACCTGCATGGTCCAGTTGCCAGAAGAAAACCGTTATCCTGCCCATTCCATAAAAAGGGCACGGCCATAGTCACAACCATAAACACATTGGAGAGGTCAACAAGGTCTACAGTGAAAAGTACACCATCCCCACTGGGATGTAAAGCATGGTGGTGGCACAGGGATGTTAGCAAAAATTGATGGTAAGATGTATGCAGCATGTTGTCAGAAAATACTGCCAGACAGTTTGCATTCTACAGCACAAAGGCTGCGCATGGGATGCGTTCGAATGTTCCACCATGACAATAATCCAAAGCACAAGGCAAGGTTGGCCCTTCAATGGTTACAGCAGTAAAAATGAAGGTTCTGGAGGCCATCACAGTCTCCTGACCTCAGATCTTCAAAACAACCAAAATATTTACAGGAACTGGAGGGATATTGCAAAGAAGATTGGGTAGCTATACCACATGAGAGAATGAACGACCTCATGAACAATTATAACAGAAGACTGCATGCCATCATTGATGCAAAAGGCGGCACTGTTTATTGTTATGTTTTGTTTGATGATTGTGCCGTTCAAAATAAATTTGTTTTGTCTTCTCACTCCTGTTTTCTTTAAAAAATGGTCATTCTCCCAAGGTACTGTATTCAAACTTTTGAGCACAACACTATATACTGTATACACATACACACTTTCTGGAGTTACAGATATAAAAAGGAAGTGATTAGAGCGTCAGAGACATTGAGCTTCAGCTGTCTGAGCTAAAGAGCACTGAGAGCCAAAAACGCTGGTTAACAACCATTCAAGCATAGCAAGAAACTATTTCCTTTCTTTCTCACTCTCCCGCTCTCACTCATACACACACACACATACACACACACACACAGTCAATGTGTGCACTCAAAGCAGTACAATACCTTCATTCATTCTACCTGTCTGTAATATGTGTTTTGAATTACGTACTTTTGTGGCATGGAAACTTTTTTTTTCTTTACAGAAGAAACCGGTGAGCACAATCACACAGACACAGCTTCGCTCCACATCTCCACATCCCCATAACTAGATATAATGACTTAAAGAATAAAGAATTTTAACAGAAATACATCATGAACATTAAACTCACCCATAAAGTTCAGAAACCTTAGTGTGAAAAAGTGAGAAAGTGTGTGTGTGATGAAGAATAGAATTATTTTACACTAAGTATATTTCTCTTTCGTCCATAACTTAGACTTAATTCATACAGATCTTACTGTAGGTGTGAGTGAGAATTAAATATATAAATAATAATCAAATAAATGAATAAACAATACAGCTGGTTAGGGGCGACTCTGCCCAGTAGAGCTCTGATTGCACCACAAATGGAAAAAAACTGTTTTCATCACAGAGCTGAAATAATGAGGACGAAACTACCCCAAGACGGAGAACTGAGAACTCGCATGACTGCCAGGAGATCCTGCAAAGATCTGAGGATTACAGTCACACAATTACACAATCGCACAATCAGCACCCAATCACACAAAGTGCCACAACACACAAGTCACACGTCTCACGCTGTGCTGTTCTAAACTTCAGTCTAACGTATGACGAAAAGTGAAATTGAAGACGTTTTCCGCGGTTTTGGAGACGGATCGACTCCCTGTACAAAGTCGGTCTCTCTTCACCTCGCTCAATAAAATAAAAATTATAAAAACACTACACAACATATTACAGCTGTTGTGTATTTCCAATGCAGTCTTTCAGAATTCAGTGGCTTTTTAAAGATTCATGTCATTATTTGTGACATTATACAGCACATTAAAATCATGAGCATTGTTTCAAGTGGCTGTCTGATTAAATGCAAATGTACATGAATGGGGTCATCGCTGGAGCCTCAGCACAAGACGAATAAAGAGCTTGATTCATCAGCTGTAGAGCGGCTCGGAGAGCTTCAGCCCTGACATTCACACATCTAAAATGTCGGAAAATATGGCCTCGAAACCTGCAGAGCTTTCCAAGTACACACACTGTAAAGCTATGGGTTTCATTGAGCCTGAAGAGCTTCAAGAAGCTACCAGTGTTTCATACGGTTTTATTCCATGACTTTTTTCTTTCTTCCTTTTATCTAAATCTAAATGACCAAATCTCTGCTGTAATCTCTGAACGACGTCATACAATACAAACTCATCTCCATCGTCTCATGCTAGGCTCGTACAGCTTTCATGTTCTTCTGATCTTCATGGTGCTGTGTGTTGGCTCCAAACACACGATCAAGAACAACACTGAGACCTGAGTGTGTCCAGCTCTGGAGATGTTTCTTATGATAGTTAAGTTCAGTAATAAAAGTTTAATCTCCTCACATCTGTGAGTGTACGGTTCTGCAAAGATCAGCAAAACTAAAGGGTATAAAAGAGACGATGATGTCTGAGGGATCTGTGTGTCTCACCACACCTCAGATCGTCTTATCCTCTGCGTAGACGTTTAATCACGTTGTTAGGGTCTAATACTGTGAGTGAAATGATTATTACCATCACTGCTCCAGCTCAGAATTCACTTATTATTACAGATTTCTACATTTTCTACACTTGTTTTCAACAAACAAACAAACAATAAAAAACACCCCCCCCCCACACACACACACACACACACACTGTCTTTTACTGATTGACTCCTCACGCTCTCGCTTCAAATCTAAAATAAACTTTATAAACCTCCTCCTCACCTCAAAGTCATGAACACTCTGGGTGAACACTGTCTACTGAGCAGAGGTACTTCAGTGTATCACCAGATTCATTAACTCCACCTTCATTAACTCTAAACACTGAGCACAAACTCTACACACTGAGCACAAACTCTAAACACTGAGCACAGACTCTACACACTGAGCACAAACTCTAAACACTGAGCACAGTCTCTACACACTGAGCACAGACTCTACAAACTGAGCACAGACTTTACACACTGAGCTCAGTATCTACACACTGAGCAAAGTCTCTATACACTGAGCACAGTCTCTACACACTGAGCACAGACTCTATACACTGAGCACAGACTCTACACACTGAGCACAGTCTCTAAACACTGAGCACAAACTCTACACACTGAACACAAACTCTAAACACTGAGCAAAGTCTCTACACACTGAGCACAAACTCTAAACACTGAGCACAAACTCTAAACACTGAGCACAGTCTCTACACACTGAGCACAGTCTCTACACACTGAGCACAGTCTCTACACACTGAGCACAGTCTCTACACACTGAGCACAGACTCTACAAACTGAGCACAGACTTTCCACACTGAGCTCAGTATCTACACACTGAGCACAGTCTCTATACACTGAGCACAAACTCTACACACTGAGCACACTCTATACACTGAGCACAGACTCTAAACAATGAGCACAGACTCTACACACTGAGCACAGTCTCTACACACTGAGCACAAACTCTACACACTGAGCACAAACTCTACACACTGAGCACAGTCTCTACACACTGAGCACAGTCTCTACACACTGAGCACAGGCTCTACACACTGAGCACAGACTCTACAAACTGAGCACAGACTTTACACACTGAGCACAGACTCTATACACTGAGCACACACTTTACACACTGAGCACAGTCTCTACACACTGAGCACAGACTCTATACACTGAGCACAGACTCTACACACTGAGCACAGTCTCTACACACTGAGCACAGACTCTACACTCTGAGCACAGACTACACACTGAGCACACACTTTACACACTGAGCACAGTCTCTACACACTGAGCTCAGTCTCTACACACTGAGCACAGTCTCTACACACTGAGCACAGTCTCTACACACTGGGCACAGACTACACACTGAGCACACACTTTACACACTGAGCACAGTCTCTACACACTGAGCACAGTCTCTACACACTGGGCACAGACTACACACTGAGCACACACTTTACACACTGAGCACAGTCTCTACACACTGAGCACAGTCTCTACACACTGAGCACAGTCTCTACACACTGAGCACAGTCTCTACACACTGAGCACAGACTCTACACACTGAGCACAGTCTCTACACACTGAGCTCAGTCTCTACACACTGAGCACAGTCTCTACACACTGAGCACAGTCTCTACACACTGGGCACAGACTACACACTGAGCACACACTTTACACACTGAGCACAGTCTCTACACACTGAGCACAGTCTCTACACACTGGGCACAGACTACACACTGAGCACAGACTTTACACACTGGGCACAGACTACACACTGAGCACACACTTTACACACTGAGCACAGTCTCTACACACTGAGCACAGTCTCTACACACTGAGCACAGTCTCTACACACTGAGCACAGTCTCTACACACTGGGCACAGACTCTACACACTGAGCACACACTTTACACACTGAGCACAGACTCTACACACTGAGCACAGACTCTACAGAGTACACAATGAGCACAAACTCTAAACACTGCGCAGACTTTACACACTGAGCACAGACTCTACACACTGAGCACAAACTTACATTATTTCATTGAAGCTCGTCTCTCCGGACTTTCATTCTTCCTGTGACTTCCAGACGTACTTTCACACCCGTAACTCACTTAAAACGCTGTCCCGTGTGTGTGTGTGTGTGTGTGTGTGTGTGTGTGTGTGTGTGTGTGTGTGTGTGTGTGTGTGTGTGTCTCCGCGCGCGCCACCGACAGTTATACCGGAGAAAAATACACTGCTACAGACTAAATAAAAAAGTTTAGCGTGCCATCGGAGCAGAAGCGTGTGATGACGAAAAATAAGATGATGATGATGATGATGGAGATGCACGTTTACACAAGACGGGGTTAGCGATCCACTGGAGGAACATCTGTACACAGCCTCGCCCTTCACTTCTCCCTCTCACACACACACAAACTTACTGCCCAGTCTTCATCCCTCACTCACTCCCCAGAGCACAGAGAGAGAGAGAGAGAGAGAGAGAGAGAGAGAGATCCTTTCTTTCTTTGCTCATTTATTTAACCATTTCATCCGAAAATTAATTCTTTCACTCTTTCACTTCATTTCTACTCATTATCTGTATTAAAGTCTCTATCGGAAAAAATCGCCACGTTGATAAACAACAACCCTTTACTCAGATTATCTTTCACATTTACTGTGAATAATCCTAATGATTAATGATGTTTGTAAAGACACAGTGAGACACAGTGAGTGTTGATGTGGCAGGGATATAAACCTGAGGAAGGAGACTGACTCTATTCACTGTGAGTGACAGCTCTGAGGATTAAATCTTATTAAAGTAGAATTTAGAGGAGGAAAAATAAATGTGTTTGAAACGGAATTCCATCATTCAGGTGAGGATTAAACAGATGCAAGACAACAGTGTGATTTTATTTTCCATTTTAATACTTGAATGTTTTCCTTCTACTTATTTGGTTTCAGTTTAATCCTGTTAGCTCCATCCTGTGACCCAGAACTCAGCACTTTTTTTTTTTTTTTTTTTTTTAGCTCAGTGGAATCTTCACATCATTCCATCCTAACAGTGAGATGCTTTAGGAGCAAAAGCATCTTTTAGTGCTGTGATGGATAGTTAGTGGAATAAAAAACAGACAGAATATGGTGTTAAAGAACCTCACACACCTACAAGCAGGTGATGTCCTCATGCTGCCACATTAATCCCATCATCACCTCATGGAGTTCCCCACTGCATTCTGGGATACATGCAAAACCCAGTGATTTTCATTTGCTTTCCTTCTGCGTCCCATCAATAACGAGGAAGGAAAGACTTCAGGCAAATGTGGATGCTCTCAGCAGTGGGTAATGTGGCTGAGAGAGATAAGCCCAATGCCCTTTCTGTCTGACTGCAGGCTACAAAACAGAACATCTGAGGAACAACAGCAGGCAGGAGAACATCAGCGTCACAATCAGGGCAGAAAACAACCAGAACGAGCTGTGGATGATTTTGTTTACTGGTTGTGAGTGCTAAATTAATCAGGCCAATTTAACTCCCCAAAGTGTTAACACACACCAGAGCTCTGTCCTCATCACTACACAATAATTGCTCATTATCCTGAGTCTTCACCACATCTTCACTCCTCCCTGCTTTAATGACAGCGAGCACTCGAGCTGCAGGAACTCTGTAAAACCCGATGATCCTTTTTACATCCAATCCACAGTATCTTCTGCTCACATGCTTCATCTGATGAGATTAGACATGAAGAAAATCGGACCTTTTGTACAGAGCAGATAACACGATCAATATTATACACTTGTTTACATTTAGATCTGAGGCAAGAAATAGAGTCGAAGCATGAATATTAAATGTTAAATGCATATTAAACAATGTGGATTCAGAACTTTGGAATCCACTGAGAGACTTTGGGGGAAAAAGAGACTACATATTAAATGTGTGCGGGGTTTTTTGTGACATGAGGATATCTGTTTGTGTATAGGTGTTGGTCACAAGTGTTAGTTAGTCACCGATAAATAAAAGCAAAGACTTGGGGAAGATGATGATAATGATGGAGATGTAAGTTTGGAGTGAGTGAGAAGAAGAATACAACATGATGACGAACGATGATGAAGAATGGCTGTTTACATGCTTTAAGCATCACAGACTGTGGATTAAGGATGAAGTGAACAGTACTACATTTAAATTTCATTTATATGGTCAATGGGTACACACGCGTGCAAACACCCACGGACGCACGCACACACTCGTGTGCACACACATTTAGAGTATAGTCATTCACATGCAGTAGTATTAATCATTCGTGCTGCTTGTTTTATGTCTGATGGTTTTTTTTTTATATCAGCTTTGCAATAAACATTTATAATTAATAAACACTCGAACCGGCTTAAGTATATCAGCACTCATAAGAATATAATTTCTCTTGAAGACAATTCCACACACTCTCTCTCTCTCTCTCTCTCTCTCACACACACACACACACACACACACACACACCTTCGCGCGCACACTCTCTCGCACGCACACACACACACACACAGTAAGCATGTGTAACACATTTAGTGTTAAAGGCAACAATCACACAGCCCTTTCACCAGTGGGGGTGGGGGGAGAGAGAGAGAAAATCTAGAAGGTTCGAGTGCTTTAAGTGCAGGGGCATTAATTTATTAAATCTGTGCTACATAAACTGAACACAGCATTTCATTAGAAGGCAGAGTTCACATGCACCTGATAGATTATAATCCTAATCTCCATCTTTTATTTTTCTTTTTTAATGGGCAGCAGTGGAAGTGCAGATGTGGAACAGATGTACTGAGAGAGAGAGAGATCTGGAGTAGAGCAGCACAGTTCAGATGAGTGAGAAAGCAACACAAAGCTCTCATTCTTCGCCAGTGGTGAGGAGCTTCAGGGCTTTCTGTAAGTTGTGTACTGCAGTAGAGACGTCCTCGTACTGGAGAGCGCTGCCTGCGTACTTGCAGTACTTCTGAGCCCGAGTAAAGTCTTCTGCAGTGAGATGAACATCACCTGGGAGGATGTCAGGGAGGGAGAGAGAGAGAGAGAGAGAGAGAGAGAGAGAGAGAGAGAGAGAGAGAGAGAGAGAGAGGGAGAGAGAAAAAGAAAGAGAGAAGGAGAGAAAAAGAAAGAGAGGGGAGAGAGAGAGAGAGAGAGAGAGAGGGAGAGAGAAAAAGAAAGAGAGAAGGAGAGAAAAAGAAAGAGAGGGGAGAGAGAGAGAGAGAGGTCAGGTATCAGAGAAATAAATCAGAAGAAAAAATGAAACAGTTCAGAATAAACACTAATGAACACACTGCAGTAACCAAACCAGAGCACTAAGTGGCAAATGCAGACTGCATTCTGTCTCTCTTACTGCCTGTCTCTCCATCTGTCCCCTCTGTCCCTATGTCTGTCCCTCTATCTGCCCCTCTGTCTCTGGCTAATCAGAAAGTAACTTTGTTTTCATCCTGGTTGAATGAGAGGTAACTTGCTCACTATTAACTCACTAACTATTATACCTGGTTGGTTGATGGTGTGGGGTAAGGGCTCGCCCACTGGCACAATCCGGGGAGCAGGAACTGGTTTTGCAGACGCTGCTGAACAGAAACAACTGTTAATAATCACCACAGCACTGCACTAATGTCTCACAGCTCACTAACATCTCACTAATGTCTCACAAACACCTCAGTAACATCAGTAGCGTCTGTCTAACGTACCACTGACATCTCACAATCGTACCACTTAAATCTCAGGAACACCTCAGTAGCATCTCGCTAACATACGGCTAACGTCATACAACGTCTCACTAACGTACCATTAACACACAAATACCGTTTCACTAACACCTGATAAACGTACTACTAATGTGTTACAGCGTCTCACTGATGTCTCACTACCACAGATATCGTCTCACTATAACCTCACAGAGGTGTAGCGACTGCAGTGTATCAAACTTTATACAGGTTCCTACACAGCACAACAACATCACAACACAAGTCATTACATCTCAAATAGCTGAAACAGAATTTGGTTCTTCATTCCGGCAGCTACAGTTGAGGCCCCAAGACATAAACTACCACATCAGGCTGTGAGCGTGTTTGTCAAAAACATTTATCAAGCTTCTGAGCATCTGGTGATGGTGAGACGCTTTACCTGCTGGATGAGGAAGATCTGCAGGTGTGTTGGCTGGAGCGTGAGAGCCAGGAGGAACCTGGATAGTGTTAAAGTTGGCTGGAGGGACAGAAGCTGGGCCTTGGTCTTGGTCTACATTCACACTGGAGGAGGGTTGAGGCTGAGATGGATCAGGAGAAGTGTAGGATGGACCGCCAGCTTCAATGCCGAATTCATCTAGGTGAAGAGCATGAAACATTGCAGAACGGTTATAGAGAAACAGAAGTATGATGAGAACTTCTCTCCTAAAAATGATAAAAAGCCAAAAGTCTCTAGAGACTCTGAGTGAATTTTTGAAAGATTTTATCTTTATTTGTTTGTATTTGCATAGCATTCACTGCTAAATGCTATAAATGCTAAAATACTTGATCATGTGAATTATGAGCTGGTGGAGATGATAACATGAGAAGAACTGATACTGACCACGAGCTAATAATAAAACAGAGTAAGCGCTAACTCACACCTACTAAACCTGAGGAAACAACAAAACTGCCTCTGTGGTGAACATCAGCTGTAATAAAGAAGGAACCCGTACCCTGACCTGACGAACAGGAATTTAAAGGTGAGAGGGCTTTTCTTTTCTTTAAGAACTATATAAAATTGTAGGATTAGCATAACTATATTTAAGATATTTACCATGATCATCTTGTTAATATTATGAACAGCAGCTAAGCTCATTCCTCTCCACTGCTTCTCTTTTTCTACCCATCCTGAGGCATCCAGAGATGTACCAGCTCCAGTTGTGTCAGACATTCTAAGAGGAGATGCCAACTACACGTGGCCTTTGAGGACAACAACCTCCTCATCGACAGACAATTGCCAGACTTTATATTTATAAATCACACCCTCTGGTGTCACCCAAATGAGGATGAGGTTCCCTTTTGAGTCTGGTTCCTCTCTAGGTTTCTTCCTCTTCCATCTAATTGAGTTTTGCCTCACCAGAGTCACCAGAGTCGCCTCAGACTTACTCATTGTGGACAAACACAAACACATTTAAATACAAGTCCAATATTAATCTTGAATTTTTGTATAATATTAATCTTTGCATCATTTACATTTGTAAAATATAAATACATTTGCATTGAATACATACATAAGCATTATTAACAAATCTATTTTCATTAATTGTTCTAGAAGCTAAAACCTGACTTCATCATGCGGAAAAGGCAAATAAATGACTGAAAGACTGAATGAAAGGCGGAAAGCCCAGCTTTCATTCTCTCCATTAATTCTCCTGCTGTCTTTAACACTGGTGTTAATTAATGACAGTTGAGGGGAGTGAGGAGTTTTTGTCCTGCTCGTGATGGAGAGACTGGAGGTGAGATATGTCAGGATTCAGTGTGTGAATCGGAGGAGTTGGAGGAGTTAGTAATAAAACAGAGATGGTCATCGATTACACAAAAACATTTCTATTCAGTTTGGAACGTTTAACGCCGACATCCTGCTCAGAAGTAATATTAAACCGCTGTTATTTATCACGTGCTGTTTTTAACAGCGCGACCGAGCTGCTGCTGAGAGACGGCGAGAACTCCTCAGGGCCTGGGCGAGCTAGCCGCTATTTCTGACCCACTTTGCGTCTCCTGCCAAGTTCAGGAAAATAACGGTGAGAAAAAAATTGCAAACAGATGGAGGGATTATAAATGAGGCGAGACAGAGGGGAGGAGTGAGAGGTTTCTGGGAAGCTGCAGTGCTGAGCAAGTCAAACAGCTAAGAAACCTTCTCCATTCACTTCACATTCCTGTTAACTGCAGAACCACCAAACACCAGGCTGCTGGATTGTCCTTCAGAGAGATGGACGTGTGGAGCCTCTGTAGTGAAAACCTCTCTCTCTCTCTAAACTCTGTGAACTGAAAGCGGCTCCTCGCCCAGTTTTTTATGGATTGTGTTAGGATTTTTCCAGACACTTGATTAGCTGAATACTAACTCATCTACTGCAGTAACGACTCCTCAATCAGTTAGATACCAATTTAACCGGAACTAACTGAAATCTTCTGTGAAACCTGGAACCTGGAGGCCTCCGAATACAGCAAACTGATTTATTTGAAGACGGCTGCTGCTATTTCGAGCCCGAAACTGTTATATCAGAGGCAGAAACTGTGTAAAGCGGCGTGTTGGGAGATTACATTACGACGTGCTTCAGTCCGAGGATTGACGAGGGCGATGTGTGATGATGTCAGCATGGCCGTCTCCCGAAGCTAAACTATTGACTATAAGTCACGTGAACGCCAGGGTTTTTTCCCCCAGATGAGAAGTTTCGCTGCACACAAGTACAAAGCAGTAGATCCTGATCATAATGGTGAGACCTGCAGCAGTGTCAGGAATAATGATGTGGTGATAAATACAGCAGAGAAACTTCAAGACTGCTGAGAGCGGTTTCACCTTCACGTAGACTGTATGAGGTTTAAATAATGCACATCAGCATCATCGTCACTAAACCACAACAAGTGTGTTTGCTGTTCACTGTTTGTGTCATAAAAATAAAATAAAAATACTAAATGAATAAAATAAAAAAGGAATAAAAAATTTTTTTTACTAAGTATGGAATTTCAATAAAATTACAATAATTTTATTAATAATAAAAATGCAATTTAATTAAATAATCTAATAATATTAATAAAAAAAATTTATTTAAAAGATGGGAAAATGAAGAAATTTGATGCAGAAATATAAATGGATCTAAAAGATTCTTAGGAATAATTGTGTGATTTTTTTGTGTAAAAGGTAGTGTGTGTGTGTGTTGTGTGTGTGTTGTGTAATGATGTGAAGCTTTCAGTTGTGTGTGTTCAGTGTCACGGTGCTGTACAGTGTGTAAGGTATAAACATTACATTGAGCTCATTAACAGAATTTGTAATGAATCAGAAGAAAGAACTGATCTGCACTGGGGTGTAAAATCGAGTGCACCACACTTACAGATTATTAAACCACAGAGAGAGGAAGGCCGCAGTGAGAAGCTCAATAATACGGCTTGGTTCTGACATCACGTCATGCTACATGTGCTTTTCCACTGAACTAGCATGAGGTCAGAGACTGAGTGTGAAGCTCCAGCTGCTTACTGAAGCACAAACCACACCTACAGTCCAACTGTCTGTAACAGGAAGTATACAGAGCTCTCTCTCTCTCTCTCTCTCTCTCTCTCTCTCTCTGACCTGGAGGACTCAGTTTTAATATGCCGCACCCAGCAGATGTTATGAGAGTGGATATAAGTCGGCTAACCTACTGCTCAGCGTCGCCAAATCACTTACAGATTTCATCTTATACTGCGCTCATCATTAATAAACCTAAACACACTGACGTGCAGCTTTTAATCAGACACTTGAGGTTATTCGTATAAATGCTGTTATTTGAACATGACGTACTGTACAACTCCTGCTCCTGAAGCACGTGTGTTTAATGTGTACATACTGAGCTAAACGTGACCTGTCTATGTGTCCGTCCGTCTGTCTGTCTGTCTGCAGGGTGTCTAATGGAGAATGTCTGAGCTACACATGGCCTGTCTGTCTGTCTGCCTGCAGGATATCTTATAGAGCATGTCTGAGCTACACGTGACCTATCTATCTGTCTGTCTGTCGGTCCCTTCCGGCCATCTGCAGGACATCTTATAGAGCATGTCTGAGCTACACGTGACCTATCTGTCTGTCTGTCTGTCCCTTCCGGCCATCTGCAGGACATCTTATAGGGCATGTCTGTGCTACACATGACATGTCTGTCTGTCTGTAGAACATCATATAGGGCATGTCTGATCTACACGAGACCTGTCTGTCTGTCCATCTGTCCGTCTGTCTGTCCGTCCGTCCGTCCATCTGCAGGACATCTTATAAAGCATGTCTTCACTCCACGTGACCTGTCTGTCTGTCAGTCAGTCCATCTGCAGGACGTCTTGTAGAGCATGCCTGAGCTACGTGTGCATGTACATCATATTACATCCCATCAACACCACATCCTTTAACTTTCACATTGACGTTTTCCTGCATTAAGAACTCGATGAGGCAGAATCTTAACCTTCACACCATCAGCAGCTCATTACGAGGAAGGAAAGGGCCAAGACGGCGATATCTTTTTGCTGAGAGTGCGCTCTCTCCCTCCTGCTCTCTCGCCTGTGGGCCCCTCAGGATCTGATAAAGCGTACAATGAGCTAACCTTATCTGCTTGAATCCTGAAGAAAAGCCTGGTGCCTGTGCATATTTTCTTAGCAGGACTAATAGTTTCTTGTTGTTTGTAGAAGGAGCTGCTGATATATCAGAACTCACCATACGCTTCCCCTTCCAAGCCGATCGGCCCAGACTGAGGAGTCTCTCCGTTCTTCAGGCAGTTGTGAATGTAGGTCGACTTCCATCTGGCATACTTCCTGTGCTGAAGGTTCTGGATAGGTAGAGAGACAGAGAGAGAAAGAGAGAGAGAGAGATGTTTCAGATAAGCAATGTTATGGAACCATAACAGGAGCTGCAGAAGGAGATAAACCCCTTGAGTCTGGAGGTGGAGACCTACATTACGGCTTAAAAAGGAAGGAAATGGGAAAATGGGACGTGATTCACAAACCTTTATCATCCATTACGTTTAAAGAAAACACACAGCAGATTCCGAGATCTCACTCTGAGCAAAAAAAAACATGTGCAACAACCAGAGGTTTGTTAGGATCCGGTCTCAATAACAAGCTTCAGTAAAAGTCAATAATACATAAAAAGGATCATTATTAAAATGATTACAGTGTGGGAAAGTGGAGTAATAAATCTGTGGTACAGTCATATGATCGTGTCTATATTCATATTCTGATAAAAACAAAACACAAACACAGACACACACACAGACACAAACTCACACACAGACACAAACTCACACACACACACACACACACTCACACACACACACACTCACACACACACACACACACTCACACACACACACACTCACACACACACACACTCACACACACACACACTCACACACACACACTCACTCACACACACACACACACACACACACTCACACACACACTCACACACACACAAAGCGGAAGATGAGTTTAAGGATCTGAATGTTGAGGATAAAAGCGTCACAGTGATGACAGACAGACGTCACGTTCGATGAGTGAATCTGTTGATCCGTTAGTGCAGAACATCATCAGATCCACAACCCAAGAAGAAAAGTACAAACTCCCAGAATCTGCAGGAACTAAGTGCCCCCCCCCTCCCAATCTGATCAGTAAACATCATAATATTTAGAAATTTACTTCCTCTATCATCTCTAACACTGCTGGGTAAAACACATGAACTGTCTGAATACACATTCGCACACAATTCAGTATATAGTCCAACATCAGAAACAGAAGAAATGTTCTGTAACACAGATGACACTGGGTTAATCACTGAACCTGCGCAGGAGCTGCATGGATATACATTAGAGGTGAGCTGTGCAGTAAAAACGCTTCCCTTCCACAAGTAACCCAATAAGGTCCGACTCCGTGACCTGCTCAGAGAGGAGTCTGTAATGGACGACTTATTCTGAGGCTCCATTGTCCCGGTTAACTTTACTGAGACAAGGCGCACTATTTAAACAGCTCGGCCAATCAGAGCGCGACCCTCTGTGTGGGGGTGGTGGTGGTGATATGGGGCAACACTTGGAGACGCTTGTGTGATCTTAGAACCTTAAAAGATCTCAACTTAATCTAAAAAGATCTGAGCACTACGGATGATGGAGAAATTGAAAAAAATCGAATGCTAAAAAAAAAAAAAAACAACCACGTGAAAATCTTACCTCCTCTGATAACTCGCCGAACACACACAGCACGTCCAACAGGAGGCTGGAGGTGTAGAAAGACTTGATCATGTTCCTGAGAAGAAAGAGGAAGATCTGTCTCACTGCACAAGGAACAGATAAAGAAAACACACTGAATTTTAATGAAGTGACACGAATCAGTAACAGCACCGTTCGGACTGTTACCATAGCGACCCAACATCCGTGAGCCGAACCTGAATCGCTGACAAATGACTTTAGACTGATTTCATACTGAGAAAGATCCTGAGAGATGAAGCGTAACTGAAGTGAACGGAAGAAGAGCCGGAGGAGTGAGTTTTCCTTTGTTCTTTCTTCGGAGTCAGAAATAACACACCTCCACATCCGCATCCACGTCCTGAGGAAGATCTTCAGGTTCAGGTACAGGATTACACCTCAGGAGATCTCAGTCTAATACACCAAGGATCAAGGATGTAATAGACACGGATCGATTCTGTGTCTACAGCGCAGGGCGGGATTAAATCTGTTCGGTGTAAAATTGTTGATTTCAAATAAATCTCCCTATCAAGCAGACAAAAAAATGAAAGCGATTTGTGTAGTTAAACATTTCTGAGACACTTTTTCAGATAATCCATGTCAAGCATCAGAGAGAGAAGACGGCGTGGCAGATCTTCATCTCTCCTCCATGCAGGAAGTACCGGACACGTGGATGTGCGTATGGAGGATGCAGCGACGCTGCTGTTCGATCTGATTAGTTACGATGTGACTCATTGAGACATGATTATGAATTTCTGTCCCTACACTTAATCATTTAAAGCCAGGTCTGTGTTATGATGAGGATGTTATTTCTTCCTGTAGGCTGGTCAGTGAGGATTGTGTACACAGTGAGTCACTGCATGTCAGAGGGACAATGGCTTCTCGAGCATGACTCATAACTCTGGAGTTTTGGGATGTTGACAAGGGGATTATCGAAGCGCATGCCTTCACTGCAGGAAAACACCTCGAGAGCTTTAGCGCCTGAAAGATTCCTGATGTGTAACAGCACAGACGAGGAGCGAGGCTTACTTGTGGAAGCGGCCTGATCGATCTTCGTTGTCGGCGTAGAAGAAGAGTTTTAAGGCGTAGTTCTCGATATGGGCGTTGCCCACAATCTCCTGGGAGATGGATTCATTGGTGCTGAGCTCTTTCTTCATCTGTGAACAAAAAAAAAAAAAAAAAAAAAAACACAAAACAGATTGTTAAACTATTTACTGATCAGAAAAAGATGAGAAAAGAACGGATTTCAGTCAGCTTCTAATATTCATGTGTGATGGCAGTAAAGACGCATTGCATGTGTGTGTAGGCAGTAAAAATGCAGTAGACCTGTGTGTGTGTGTGTGTGTGTGTGTGTGTGTGTGTGTGTGTTGGCAGTAAAGACACTGCGGATGTGTGTGTAAAAGCAGTAAATACGCAGTGGATATATGTGCGTGTGTATGTTTGTTGGCAATAAAGACACAGTGGACGTGAATGTGTGTGTGTGTGCATGAGTGTGTGTGTATGAGTGCATACAGGAGCACATGTGTGTGTGAGTGCATATACGAGTGCGTATATGAGAGAGTGTGTGTATGTTTATGAGTGCATATATGAGTGTGTATATGAGTGTGTGTGTGTGTGTGTGTGTGAGTGAGAATCTTGGAGCAGCCCAGCCTTTCCATGACTCATCGATTCCTGGGATGCATCAGCTACTCCGATTCCTCTCTAGAATCCCAGCGTAATTAAAGTTTTCTGGACACTTGCCCACACATGATTAGTGAACTCGTAGGAACGCTCGACTGTGTGTGGTGTGTGTGTGTGTGAGAGAGAGAGAGACAGAAAATAAGTCATGTTTTGTTACAGCTCCATCTTGTCTAATACAGATTATCCACACACACCACAGTTAGATTTGTTTGGACTGAAACTCTCCGGCCGGACGCAGCACACTGGCGCGGTTGTTGTTGGAGGTGAATGCGTGTCCCCAGAGGCCGGGTCTGAAGGAGAAGTTCCCAGGCCGGATCTCGTCACTGTACAGAGACTCCCCCTGGGGCTGATTACACGTCCCTTGAGTACAGAAGAACACTGGAGCCATTTTAATTGGCTGAGCAGCGTTTACTAAAGAAGGCCTGGAGTTTTCAGGACAGCGAGTTTCACTGGACCGTCATTAAAGCAGATCCTTTCGGTCCATAAACGAGACGAAGAGTGACAGAGAGGATCGGAACCCGTTTTATTAGGCGTGTAGCTGTGATGCTTTACAGAAGGGACACAGGAGAAACAAAGCGGTTTATACCTTCAGGTGAACGTTCATGACATCACTCAGCTGTGAAACTGTGATATAAGGAATGTGGAGATCTCGACAGATCTTCACAGAGAACACACGACTTTAGACAGATCTCATCCCAGAGCTGCTAATAAACACTCGCAGCTCTCACACGCATCTGAGTGTTCTGTGTCCTGACAGAGGAACCAGCTTTCACTAGAACTACAGTACACACTTACACTTAAGGCAACTCCTGTTGACTCTGCTTAAGGCAGAGTTTCTGATGTTCAATTCAAACATCATGATGTTGATTACTAACTACATAAAATAGAAAATATATCGTCATTACCGGGCTGTTGATCGGTGTATATATTTAAGGTGATGAACCGACCCAATGGGACAAGAGTGCAGACTTCGATCTCAGACGTTTAGTGTTTTATTTAAAGGGATTATTAAAGGTTCTCTGAGGTGGGACGAGCCTCATCGATAATATTGACAGTAAGACACATCCAAACATGAGAAAGTCTTACCAGCTCCAGTTGATCCATGAGCTTCATGAGGAACTTACGGCACTCTGGAGTTTTACTGTCCAGCTTCATCCCCGTCTGCATGGCATAGAGACGACCTGTGACACAGGAAACACACACACACACACACTACTGTAACACAAATACAAGAAGATTTACAGAACATCATCTGTACGTTACACACGATATAAAATAATACGACGCTAATCTGTTTACAAACGAGCTCATGAGGGAAATTACTGATTTTCTTGACAACAATCACGACGACTGCAGTAAGAGGATCAGAGCTGAGGAGTGTGTTTAACACCGGCGTACATGAAATCTCTGATCATTGAACAGTTCCACCTGCAGATCTGATGGACGTCTTTACTCTAGTGACAAACGTCTTGGTTTACATCTCGCTTATCATCGATAGGTTAACAAAAACAAATGTACTAACTGAAGTTTGGTCATTAATAAATGCTTATATTGACTAATATTCATTTATGAACATTATTATTGATTGATATGGCTAAAAATACATCCACATGAACGAATTCTACGACTCACTGGATTGAGGTCAACACATTAATCGAGAGCTGAGACCAAACGAGCGCTCGGTGCAGCTCCTGAGGGACAACATCCACTAATGAAGACAAATCGTTTCCTCCCACACCCACACACAGAGCGGACTAAAGTGTTCCCTGAAGAAATTAAACAGTCATAACTCATGTTAGGTAAACTCCAGTCCCGAGTGTTTTGAGTGAAGTGTGTCATGTGACTGACCAGATAAACACACCAGTAAAAACACACGGATTAAACCAGGCGAGAAAATCTGAAGTGTTCATATTTCTGGGCTTCCTGTTGATCTCCTGATCGTGTTCGGTGTTTGAGGACAACGAGCTCCTAATCGATACACGATTGTCGGACTGTATATTACTGCAGAAAGGACATTATTCATAATAACACTCTCCGGTGTTTATAACAGTTTATAATCACATCCTCCAGTGGCACCCAAATGAGGATGAGGTTCACTTTTGTATCTGGTTCCTCCCAAGGTTTCTTTCCCTTCCAGCTAAGGGGGGTTTTTCCTCACCAGTCTCACCTCAGTCCCCTCAGACTTGTGCATTGTGGATAAATACAAACACATTTAAATAGAAATCTAATATTAATCAGAATTTTTTGGTATAATATTAATCTTTGTATAATGTTAAACTTTTTGTACTTTTTGTAATATTTCTTATGTTCTGTAAAGCTGAACAATGTCCATTGTCAAACGCGCAATACAAATAAATTTGAATTGAACTGAATTGAATTAGAATTTTTACCAAAAGCTGGGTATACTGGTCATACAGGGTATACTGGGCATAATGGGCATACTGGGGAATACATTCTGTGGAGATGATTTTAAGAGAATAACCGCTGGAGCGTGTAGTGTTTAGGACAATAAGACTCTCTGCTCGTCTGTTTGTGTTTACTCCTGAACCTCCTGTCAGTCTTCTTTAAACCACGCCCCCAACGCCTCTTCACTTCAGAATCAGCAACAATCCTCACATACATGTGATCAGATCCAAAACAAAAGAGCTGAGCTGATGGACATGAAAAGGTTTCAGCTGGAAAACACACAAAAACATGCTCCAGACAAAAACATTATCATTCACTTGATATTATTTGTTAGAATTCAGACCAAACAGCGGGTCGAGATTAAACACGATTTGTTTTCAAGTGCTAAGGTTTAGAACACTGGAGATTTATGGAGTTAATGCTAAGACACTAGATGTGTACATGACGGTGACAAACACAAGATGAGGAATAGTTTCCTCTCAGAACAAGATAGTGTAATGTGATGTACAATATGATGTGATTCTCCAGCGTGAGGTTGAAGTGTGATGGACGTGTCTTGGGGACGAGTGGAAGTATTTTCACTGACTTCTGCAGTGAGGAATGTCAGCCTACACTCCACTCACCCGGCTACAAAGAGCTCATTATGTGGTTCGACTCGGCTCTGGAGCTGGACCTGGTCCAAAGGAGCAGAAAGGAAACAATGCGGACTATTGCTGTAGAATAAGACTATAACATCCGGGACGCTCACTGTCAAGTGTCCTGTACTGTCAAACAGTCAATCCGGAAACTGTTTTATTATGTACTGTTATTATTATTATGCAAATGTGTATTACATTCACAACAGAAAGGCAGATCTCACTGAGCACCACGGTGCAGCTTAGGTAAAGCTCTTCTGTAACAGCTTAAACAGGACGATACTCTCTGCAACACTGCCCCCGTGTGGCGACGTCTGAGAAGAACACCACGTTAAAAACACCGTCACATCAACTTTATTTAGTTTATGGAGCAATGAAGTGCTTCCACATGAGTGCTAGTTTTATTGAGGTTTTCCTTCCCTACCTCAGAACACACCCTCTGCAAATGAACAACAAAATGCCAAAAACGTTTTTAAATTCCGCCACAAAAATTGTGCTGTTTCCCGTGCACACACACCCGTACACACACCCGTGCGCACACCCTACTTAATAAATACTTAATATTTTTTTTTCCTCTGTACTGTTTGTTGTTGTGTGTTTGGGATTATATGGATTCTGCTGGCTGTGAAACAAATTGCCCCTCGGGGATAATAAATTGACCTGACCTAACCTAACCTCCTGGAAGAACAGGGTGGTTTCTTTAGGCAGGATGATTTCTGTTCTGATTCTGATGATCAACGTTCTTACACGAGTTTGTAAAGAGTGAATACTGGTTAAAACGAGCTGGATATAAACACTCCATATGAAATATTTCACTATAGAATGTTAACTAATAATAACACAGACTAGTATAAACGAACTAGGAGCTATTTAACTCCTGTAATGTTGAACTCACTCGCGTGTAACACACCAAGTAATGAAGGGAATCGTTTAGTGAACCGAGTCCTGGAGCGAGTCCGTGCTTTATCCTGTGGCTATAGAAGAGTAAACAAGACACTTACAGTAATACGCTACGACCGGGTCTCTTTCATCATGTTCCAGCGCTGTTTTGTAATGATGTTGAACAGCTTTTAACTGCGGTGGGACAGCCATAATACTACAAAATGTCCAGTAAATCTCCAACAGGACCAGACAAAAACAAACAGCAGAAGGAGTCACTTCCGGGTTTGATGAGTCAGGAAGTGTGCAGTGTGCTGCTTCGTGACGTCAACGCCCCCTGTAGGTGCGGAGGAGGACAAAGAGTGCTGACTCATGTGACCAAACCGACTGGTTCCTCTCCTTCATCTATTCTACAAATGATTGTGTGCTGATATTTTTTTTAAATGTTACTGGGAGTAGTGTTACTTAGAAAAATCTTCATTACACATGAATACATGCTATTTTAGTCTTTTTGCCAGAATGAAAAAAATATATATACAAAATTCCTTGTCCGTCTGTCCATTAAACATTGAGCTGTGTCTCAAATATCATCATTATCATAATCATTATCTCATAATTATCATAATAACCATAATTATTAGTCCAGAGTACTAACTCTAACCTGCTTTCCTATTGTATGGATTTTTAAAAAGGGACTTTTATATAAAATATATATATAAAATAGTTGTCTAAACTGCAAATTACACAAAAGACTGAATTTATTTATGATAAACGAGAATGTTCTGAATGTTCCTGGACTGCGAGAAGAGAGAAATGTGTCAGCTTTTTTGTATTGCGCCTGAGGTTTGGGAAAATGCCACATATTTCATGTGAATCTTTCATGTGACTATTTCATAGTCCCTTTTAGAACTTTACCAAGCCTTTTGTTGACCAGCTAATGTTTCTAAAGACTTACACAGTGTTTAGGGTGTTTCTATGTTGGCGTGTATGAGAGTAATGCTGTAGGTCATATAACAGGTAGAATGAGTTTCAGGAACTTACTGATGCATCGGATAGTTTGCGAGGATTGAACTTAAATTTGAAGAAATGCATTCTGTTATTTAAAAAAGAAAGGAGTAAAAACAGGTAATGGAGATAACAACGATAACTAAACTAATGCCTGGAGTCTGTATAATCACATGCCAGATCCCAAAAGCTGACACACAGTCTTATAATAATGTCCTCAAATGTCCTGTTGTCTTCTTGATTGTTATTTGGCACCACAGAATGAGGTTGTAATTCACCCAAAGTGATATAGATTTATACATATTAAAACATATTAAAAAAAAAATACATGGTACTAACTGGGACAAATATCTTCACTCACTGAGTAGAACTTAAGTAGACCAGTTGATCTTACTGTTGGTCTACCTGAGTGCTAAAATAATCTCTAAAATGATCATGTGACTTCTGATGGCACCTGATCTAATTTGTGGGATTCACAGAAACTGGAGTGACTCCCTATTTCATCAACACACATGATTCATGGCACTGTTGTAGGAAAGAGAATAACAACACCAGCACCTCCTCCTCAGTGTGGTGACAAACCTGCAGTAAGCCTCGAATATAGAATGGATTATAGATAAAAAAGGAGGAGGAGGAGGAGGAGGAGGAGGAGACAAATGAAGACAAGTCCGACTTATGCCTTTTAAGCCCAGTCTGTGCTGCGTTTCACTTAAAGATAAGATTATTTTAACCTGATTATCTAAATCAGCATTGTCTGGATTTTTGCTGCTGGAGTCGAATCTCAGCATGTTTCTGTTTAATTTTTATGAAACAAACTGCACAAAATTCCAAATTAAAGTTACATTTTTGTACCAAACTCGAGTAAATGCCAATGTTTCTCATTTATTTATTTATTTAACCTCATAATCAATGTTTTATGTCAAATGTTTATTTAATCCTACACCTGTTCTTTCATTTCTTCTGATACATGAAATAATTTTTTAATATCAAATTATTTTTAATGATTTTATTATAATCATTTATTTTATGATTCCTTTTTATCTTATAGTATTTTTTTTATTTTGCACTATTTTGGTTGGCTTTCTTTGATGTTACTTCTCTAAAATTTAATTGCATTTTCCCCTTCAAGGGATTAATAAAAGTACATATCATCTTCATCATCATCGTCATCATCATCATCATCATCATCTTCTTCTTCTTCTTCTACTTCTTTTTCTTCTTCTCCATCTTTTTCATGAAAGCAATATTTAGTAAAAGTTTGAATGACCTGCATTTTTCAGGACCTGGATATGTTTTAAAGTGAAGACTGGATCGTTTTACCAGCTCAGGAATTTCTCTGTGGTTTCACTGCACATTCTACATGAATAACTTGTAGAGTTAAAGAAAACTCGTAGTCTTCAGTGCAGCAAGCTCATGTGATCTTCTGCACAGCCTGATCGGGCCAGTTCTCACGTGGAGGCCAGGCCGGATCTCTCCAGCAGCCGGAGTCATGTTCCACTCAGAGGTTATTTTAAGGGTCTCGTCCGTCACAGCTGTTGTTTCAGGCCCCACAGTGCTGCGGGTATTTCCTCACCTTTTCTCTGAGCTGCTAGCGTGAGACAAACTGCTCTAATCACCTTATCCTCCTCTGTGGACTGAAAAGCTATAGATTTCGTAAGTATTCTTAAAACTTCAGAGCGTAAAATGTTTATGTTTGAATGACGAAACATCTAGATGTAGCTGCCTGCTCGTTGTTTCTCTGATGGTTGTTTTATTTGCTCTCATTGAGGAGTCTCGGTTTGTCTACTGTCGGAATAACGGAGTGATGTACAGTATAATGACAGGACAAGATGTTAAAATCTAACTAACACGACGGTTTTCTTTGAGTCTGAATTCAAATGTTTATTAAGTAATAAATTCTCCTGTAGGTCTACTGGTTAATATAAAGCATGGAGTCACTCAAAGGTATTTTTATTTTCCATATTTAGAAGCTCTATAAATAGAGCTGTGGTTTGAACCATGTGTCATGTGGCTGATAGACGACGGGTGATGACAGGTGAAAAAAAAGCCTGTGTAATGTGTTAAGCAATAGTAGGGATCCTGAAGCAATAAACCACAAGATAAACAACGATTCCCTTTCTCCAAAGTCACTGGTGCTTCCATGATCAACATCATGTGCTTTAACATCAGGCTATCTTTAAACTGTCAAGAGTTCTTCTATGGTTTTTTTTTTATGGTTTCTGTCCATCTTGCTCCACTTTTCCAGAAAATGCAAATAGATATTTTGTGACTGAAACTGAACGATTATATCAAATATCTCACTCTAAAGTCTGTAAAAGTCTGAAACTGTGTTTCAAAAGCAATTACAGAACAGATTTCAGAATTATGACTTCATTTCAGATTTCAAGCCAGAACCCGATTACAGTTTTCTCCCAGGCTTCTATGTCACAGTTTTTTTTGTTTCTCAGATAATGGAGAGCAGTTCTCAGGCATCTGATTCTGGCGAGAAGGTCAATAGTGTTGAGGAGAAACCTGTGAATCCAATGGAAGTGTTCAGCAAGCAGCTGGAAGACATCATCAACACGTTCGGTTCTGCATCCAGCCTGCTGGAAGAGAAGATCTCCAGCTTGGAAAAGGATGAAGAAAACCTGGAGGAAAAAACCACGGATGCTAACACGGTGTTGAGCAACAACCCAGAGACCGAACAAACAGCCAGCGGGCTTCTGGAAGGACTGAGTAAGGATCATGAGTTATTCTTCTTACTTTATCTCAGACAAAATTTTTTTTTGATTTTTAAGATGGATTTTTAGTTTGCAATGGAATGAATTATTAAACTGAACAGAAATGAATTTGCTAGCTCACCAGACAACATTAATGTGTATCTACACATGGCTGGTCTTCGATCTCATGCAGTTTACTCATGACAAGATAAAGGACATCCATAACTAAAACAACTTCCCCAAATATTCTCAAATATCCTTGTGTCTTGTGTCCTGAGAATCCTGATTTATCTCTGTAGAGTTCAGTTCCCTTTGTTTTATACTGAAACACGTCACTGACACACAATGTTGTGTATAAACAGGTGTGTGTTACTGAGATCACACAAACGGACAACCTTGTCACAGATGTCTTAATTCAGACAACAAACTTCAGACTTCTTACTTATTCTGATTTATGATGTTTGAAGCTCTTAAACCTGCAGATGGATGATTTATAAGTGAATTTGTTGAGTGACAATTTACCTACAACTACAACCCAAGATCTCAGAGTAGTCTTAGTGTCTTAGTGATTTAAAGTATTAGTGTCTTAGAGTCTTAGTGGCTTAGTGTCTTAGTCTTCTAATGTCATGGAGCCTTGGTGTCTTAGTTTCTGAGAGTCTTAATGTCTTAGAGACTTAGACTCTTCCTAAGGTTAGGGTTAGTGTTAGATTAGGGCCTAAGCCTAACCCTAACCCCAAACACTACACGAATATCAAACACCACACAAATATCAAACAAAGAGCAAACAAACACCACACAAACCTCAAGCATCACACAAACATGTACTGTAGATGTAGATGAGACTGTGTAACCTGACATATAATATATGTCAACAAATATGACCTTTGGGGCATCAAAGACTCAACTTTTACCTACACAATTCCTCAGCCCACCTTTAACCACACACTTATTGCATTCTGACATATAGGGAATAAAAAATAATACTAAATAATAAATGACCATTTATTTCCCTTTACCTCCTCCAGCATTTCTTCACTGCTCTGGTGTTGTTCTTGTTGTTGTTCAGGTAAAGAAGCTTCACCTCTTCTGCAAAGCCTAAAAACTCTCATGTCACCGGAGGAGAAAGTGGAGATGGTGTTGAGCAAATATGGAGAACTGGTGAGTGTCCAGTCCTGAGAGCTGAAGCATTTTCACCAGCGGAATCTCTACACACCTTAACATCAAGCTAACTCCAAAAGAGATGGCACCCTCCAGTACACTCTACACACATACACACACACACGAGCTATAAAGACTGAAAGCTTTTTCAACAGGTGGCTGAAAATCTAGTACAAAAGGATGGAGAAAAGAATAAACAGAGCTAGCCTAAAGCTACTACTGTAGATACTGTAGATGACAAGGAATTCTAATTTGTGTATGTGTGTGTTTGTGTGTGTGTAGTTGAAGGAGCAGAAGAGTGAACAGGTACAGCTGAAGATGCTTCAGAAGAAACAAGGTCTCCTGGTTAAACAGAGAGACCAGCTCCAGTTGGAGCACAGCCGTGGAATCCTGGCCCGGAGCAGGTTGGAGATCCTCTGTCGGGATCTTTATGAGCACACCAAAACCCTGAAGGTGAGCAAGCTCAGTCCAGATCTGCTGAAACATCCTTTAGCAGGAAAAGCTTAGCAATTCTCCAGTGGTTTAGTAAGCTCATTTTTCAGAGGATTTTTTATGAAGGGAACAGGTTTATTAATTGAGATGTCCCATAATAGTGAAACTCCATCATGAAGAGGATTTAAAGAATAAATAAGGCTCATGTCACTCTGTCACTTCATCCCTGTTATCGTTCTCAACCCTGTAATAAAATTTTATCTTCATACAGGTAAAAATCACCTGGGAAACAACCAGATGTTCTGTAGGGTGTGTTCTCTCTAGCTCCAGGTCTTCTCTCTGTAGATGTTAACCACTGCAGTTATCTGTGTAACAGGAAGAAATGCTGCTGAAGTGCCAGGAGGATGAGAAAATGCGAGCAGAGATCCACAGCCAATTCCAGGGCACAGTGCTGGAGATCCAGGCCCAAATCGAGCAGCACAGCAACTGCAACAACAAACTGAGCCAGGAGAACAGCGATCTGACCAACAAGCTGACTTCCATCCTGCAGAAGTATGAGAGGAGAGAGGAGGTGTGTTAACTCATACACACACACACACACAAACACACTCATGCTTCAGTTGTCTAAAAGAGGCTTACGGGTTCCTTGTAAATGGGTTGGTTCAGAAGAGAAGCAGCTCCATAGTGTGATGCCACCACCACCATCACCATGCTTCACCATGTTCACCTGGTGTTCTTTTGATGTTTGTCTTGTTTTTGTGCACCATCCCTTTTAGAATCTGACAGTAACACATCTTATAACACGGATTGTGGTGATTCAAGCCTATATATATTTTTTTTCATATCAAAGGCATTGAATCACACACATCAACACAACCTCATCACCTAGACATGAAGAATACGAGAGATTCTTCAGTATTTGTCAGATGCTCCCACATCTCCCTTAACATTGCTGTTAATCTCCTTGCAGCCCCCCCGATCAACATTCCTCTTGTCCTAGCCTCAGTTTTGGAGGAACGTCCTGTTCTTGGCAATTTAACATGTTAGAAATCGACTCGGATTAAGGTTAAACACATCTCATAGAACGTTCTAGAATGGCAGGAGAATCCACAGAGGAACGACAGCTTCGACTCTCTGAGACACTGGAAGATAAAAGTAAAGACACAGAACTGAAATGTCTGGCAGGTCTCAGGTTTCCTAAAATAAACGATGTTCTACACATACAGTATACTGTCACATTTATTACTCAGTCGTAACAATGTATACGTCATTTACTGGAACTGGAGTATCCTCAACATCCCAACATCAACATCTGATCTCAATAATGCTCATGTAGCTGAATAAAGCTCCAAAAATCTACTGGATTCAGATGTTCCACAGGGACATATGGGTTTAATTTTTGTCTTTCTGTAGCTCTGTGTTATTTTTATGTAGCACCACGGTCCTTTTTATTTCTTTATTTACTACATCAGCTATATGCTTGAAATGATAATAAAAGCTTCCTGACTCGACTCGGTGGTCAGGGGTGCACAAACATTTTTTCTCTGAAAGAATGCTCTAACGCTAGACATTTTCTCTACATTTCAAACAGACCTTAGAAAAGATATTCAAACACAGGGATCTGCAGCAGGAGCTGTCAGATGCCAAGCTGGAAGAAGCTAACCTGCGTCTGAAAGAAGCTGAGGAGAAACATAAGAGGGAGAAGGAATACGTGAGTTACGCAACACCCTCGGTCTCGGCTCTCTGAGCAGAAATACCGCTAAGACTTCTCGTGAATTCTATTGGTTAGCATTTCATAGGACTGCTAATTAGATTCTGACACTAATACGATTGGTGTATGTATGGTAACAGTTTGGTGCTCATGTCCTATGATTATGTCTCACTGTCTTTGTTGATAGTTGCTTAAAGAAGCAATTGACAAAACAAAGAAATGCTTCACAATGAAGGAGCAGGAGTTGCAGATGAAGAAGCAGGTAAAGTGGACAGCTTTGTCATTCTCTCTCTGTCTTCTTGTGTGTGTAAGCGCAGTTACTGACTCATGCTGCGGAGTGGAAGCTACAGGTTAAAGAGCTGAAAGAGCAGAACACAGTGATGCAGGCGCAGGTGAATATCCAGTTTAGTGCCTATTGATCTAATCTGTAAATCTGAGAACATGTACAGTAAGTGAGGTAGAGTCTGTACACGGATCCACAGACAGGAAGTCATCGGTACCTTTAAGTATTACTCCGTCCAACATAAGAAGCTTCCTGTCAGCTGAATTAGTCTAAAGATTCGGCCTCAGTGCTGCACCTCATCACGGTCACACTGAAGCTCGCTCGTGTACAGGCTCAGGGTTCATCTCTGCTGCCGGGTGTCAGTGATGTCGCTCCTGATGATATGTCTGAAGTGTTAAAGCAGCTTGTGGATAAGGAAATACAAATTCTAAACCATTATAACTTATTTATTCTTTTGTTTGGTTGTTTATTAAAAAAAAAGAAACCTGCAGAAATTTTTACATACACACAAGCTTACACACACATTCACATACACATACACACTCACACATACACACAAGCATTATATAAATCAAATAATGGGGTGATATAATCCCAAACATTTGCTGTTGTTCTCCTCTAGCTGGTGTTGTACTCTCAGAAGTTTGATGAGTTCCAGGCTACGCTGTCCAAAAGCAATGACGTTTACGCTGTTTTCAAACAAGACATGGAAAAGGTGCGTTAATGAACACCAACATGTCATGCGTCAACAACAATATTCACACCGATTCCGTTCAGAGTAATTATCTTAATCATCTCAATCATCTACGTAGATGAACAAGAAGATGACGAAACTGGAGAAGGAGGGCAACATGTGGAAAATCCGCTTTGAAAACTGCAACAAAGCTCTTACTGAGATGATTGATGAGGTAACCCTGTGTATCTTTGTGGTAACATGTGTTTACTTTTGAATTTGTTTCTTTTTGTGACATCTTCTGAAACTTCCACAGAGATCTGAGAAGGGCAAACAGATGGAGCTCTTTACTGTGAAGATCGATAAGTTGCAGACGCTGTGCCGAGCTCTCCAGGAGGAGAGGAAAATACTGTATGATAAGATAAAGGAGATCCGCTTGCAGACTGCACCAGCATCAGCACCTATAGAAGACATTACGGAGGAAGAGATTCCAGACCTCGCCCAGCTGTCTGTCTTAGAGCCGGAGAACAACCCGGCACTTACACCAGAGATGGAGAAGCTGTGGAAGGAGCAAGCCCGTCTGAAGGAATTTGCAGCCTTGCTGATGGCCTCAACTACAAAGGACACGGACAGCTCTAACAGTGATGAGGAATTATCTGAGCCCAAACAAACTGCTCAACTAACTCCTCTTGTTCCTGTGCCAAATAAGACAATCCAGTCTAATCAACAGGAAGAAGAGCCAACTAAAGCAGAACCACCTAAAGCAGAACCACCAAAAGAAGAAACACCCAAAGTAGAACCACCTAAATCAGAACCACCAAAAGAAGAACCACCCAAAGTAGAACCACCTAAATCAGAACCACCAAAAGAAGAACCACCCAAAGTAGAACCACCAAAAGAAGAACCACCTAAAGCAGAACCACCCAAAGTAGAACCACCCAAAGTAGAACCACCAAAAGAAGAACCACCTAAAGCAGAACCACCCAAAGTAGAACCGCCTAAAGCAGAACCACCAAAAGTAGAACCACCAAAAGCAGAACCACCAAAAGAAGAGCCCCCCAAAGCAGAAACACCCAAAGAAGAGCCCCCCAAAGCTGAACCTCCCAAAGAAGAACCGCCCAAAGTAGAACTTCCCAAAGCAGAACCACCCAAAGAAGAGCCCCCCAAAGCAGAACCACCCAAAGCAGAACCTTGCAAAGAACAACCACCCAAAGTAGAACTTCCCAAAGCAGAACCACCTAATGCAGAATCACACAAAGAAAAGTTAGCTAAAGTGCCAAAGAAAAATGTTGCAAAAGTAGAACCAATCCAGCAGAACACACACCCACAAAAATCCAACAAGCCAAATTCTGTTGAACAAAAAGAACCACAACCCAAAGAAATGAAAACAGTAAGAGCTCAAGCTGAAGCTCCTCAAGTGAATTCTAGCAAAAATGAACTTCACACAGAACAAGACCCCAAAGATGAGTCTACTAAAGAAGCTCTAGTGGCTGAAACGGAGCCTATAAAGTCAGAACCACCCGAGGCTTCGACAGCAGGAGCAGCAAAACCACAGAACTGCAAATGCTCAGAGTCCAAAGCCAGTGCTAATAAAGCACACAGCAAGAAACCGAGCTCCTCTAAGAAGAAAGCTGCCACAAAAGCGACCAAGAAGAGCTGTTGAACGACATGGAGTGTTTGATTCCTCTCGTTTCCTCTAATTCCTGATTTACAGTGTGTGTGTGTGTGTGTGTATGATTGCAGTGCTGTGTCAGAGTTCTTTTTTCTCTAACTAAGGAGTTTTTCTCTCTATAAAGTTTATTAAATATAGGTGTTATTTATTCTGTGTGTGTGTGTGTGTGAGTGTGTGTGTGTGCGTGTGTTACACCTTCTTCACTTCTCATCAACTTCACTCACAAATAAAAAGAGCGTCAGAACTGAGACACTGTTCAACATCAGTGTTGGTGCAGGATCAACATTCAAGTCATTGGCTGTAGCTCTGGTGTACCTGCTGATTCCTCACCCTAAAGCAGTTTCCATGGCAACTACTTAAAAAAACTGTAGATCAGGAGCTACGTTCCAAGCTGTTGGAGCTACTAAGCTAAAAAAAAACCTGTGTGTGTTCAGATTTCTGATGTTTAGGAACAAGTCTGTGAGAGACCGAAGAGAAAGATCTCCAGATCAACTGAACAGTGTGTGTGTGTGTGGTGTGTGGTGTGTGAACTGTAGTGACGTCTCTTCATTTAGTGTTGAATGTGTGAAAATCGTTCTTCATATTGAACATGAAGATATGCAGTGGACATAATTGGTGTGTGTGTGTGTGTACAGTGTTACTTTAAGTAAAGAGAAGGTTATAAATTTGTAACATTTCAACAATTAACTTGTAGTTAAAAAGAAATAAAAAAAGAATTAAAGAAATTATAACAATGTCATAATTTTTGGAGGAATGAAAGAAGGCAGTGCAAATCATCATAGCAGTGTGTTAAACGAGGAAAGTTGGTGTTTTTTTTTATTTCCCTAAAACTCTTCTACAGTAGATATGAAAGTAGGAACATCCAGATGTTATCCATTTTATTTTATTTGTTCTTTGTACAAAAGGGTGAATTTGGCATATACAGATACATTCACTTGTCACAGTATAATTCTTGCTCTGTGTGTAAATGCCAGATGAAAGATCTGATAAACATACAGTGAAGCACTTACTGTCTCCATCGTCTCTGATAAACTGCCATCACTTCCCTCTATTTTATATGAATTAAAAAAAAAAAAAAAAAAAGAATTCAGACAAATAAATTTCCCTAGGAATAAAATAAATGAAAGGAAACTAGCATGCATGTAGAACTTTTGTCAATAAGCTTCCAGGACTTTAAAGGAGGAGAAAGGTTTGACGAAGTGATAGTCCAGATTTCCGCAGTGTGGACACTGCTGCACGTTACTGTACTCGGAGAAATACTGCATACCCACTCGCACGTCGATCACAGGCTTCCCACAGTGCTTACAGTTCAGTCTGGCCTGAGAGAGAGAGAGAGAGAGAGAGAGAGAGAGAGAGAGAGAGAGAGAGAGAGAGAGAGAGAGAGAGAGAGAGAGAGAGAGAGAGAGAGAGAGAGAGAGAGAGAGAGAGAGAGAGAGAGAGGGAAAGAGAGGGTAGGGGTTGGGGGGTGTTAGAGATGGGGGGAGAAAGAGTGGGGAAGAGAGGGAGAAATAGGGGGAAGAGGTAGGGAGAAAGAGAAGAAAGGAAGAAGAGAGGGTGAGAGAGAAACAGAAATAAAGAGAAAGAGGCAGAGGCAGAAAGAGAGAAGGGGTAGAGAGGATGAGCAAGGGAGGAAAGAGAAGAAATGAGAGTGAGAGAGAGAAAGAATGAGAGAGAGAGAAAGAAGGGGAAAGAAGGAGGGAGAGAGAGGGGAGGAAGAGAGTGAGAGAACAAAGGAGGAAGAGAGGGTGAGCGAGAAAGAGAAAAAGATAAAGTGGGAGGGAAAGAGAAAGAGAGGTGGAAGGAAGGGGGGTGAGAAAGGAGGGGGGGGGAAGGAAGTGAGGGTGAGAAAGAGAAAGAAAGAGAGGAAAGAGGGAGAAAGGGGGGAAAGAGGGAGGGAGAGGGGGTGGAGAGAAAGAGAAGAAAGGAGCAAGAGAGGGTGAGAGAGAAAGAGAAAGAAAGAGAAAGAGGGAGCAGGATCAGGGGAGGGACAGAGAGAAAGGGAGAGATAGAGCGAGAGAGAGAGAGACAGACAGACAGAGAGAGAGAGACAGAGAGAGAGAGAGAGAGAGAGAGAAAGACTTCTGTCAGCCTCAGAGCTCTTGTTAATAAAGCAGTGATTAATGCTCACCACAAGCTCACATTTCCCAACACAACACAGATTCTTCTCAGAAAAACTTTCATATCTGAGGAAGTCTTGCTGTCTTTTTTGTTTAGCGCTCATTTTCCTGCTGTGAGTGTTAGTTTTGTGGGCGTTACCGAATGCAAATCAGCTGTGCCCAGTGTGTGTGTGTGTGTGTGTGTGTGTGCTTGGGAATTTATGGTTATTCATCAATATCTGGACGTTCAGCATTTTAGCTTGAGTACTGTAGTAATAAACACGTACAGAGTGTAACAACAGAAACTAGAGGAGTTTAAACAGAACAGAGATTCACACAGTTGTCATTCTCTGGGACTTTTGAGACCAAGTGTTACTTGACATCAGAGAGCAAATCATATGAGCAAAACCTTTCTAAAGAGCTCCTTATTTCATTCTTAACGCTATATTTACAAAACAACATGAAGAAAAATAAATCAATAGAAAAATGAATACTAACTAATACTAACTAACGCTACACAGAGACAATCTCCAGGATAAACTCCAAACGGTTTACTGCTCGATGCTGATTGGCTGGTTAAGAGGGGGAAAAAAAGTCTACACAAAAGATTGCTGATTGGTCTTTTTTTGTTTGTTTGTTTAGTAGCTTAGTTGTGTTTAGAGTTTGTTTAGCAGCTGCGGAATGATTTATTTCGAAATTTACTGAAATAAAGTGGCTAAAATGTGAAATACAGAAAAACTCCATCACCACCAGAAATTTGTAAATATTCAGCAGTTAAAAGCCGTAAACTTGATAACTTTAACGGTTTGACTTCCACATGCTGTAAGTGAAGGAAAAACTCTGATAAATCTGTCTTCATGTCCATGTGTGTTAAACATCATGGCTTTTATTTAGAAAGATTCCAAGAATGATCTCAAAGAGCTCCTAATTTAGCTGAAAAACTTCTAACTAGGAAACTTACGGAGTGTAAGAGTGATTCAGGACTGATCTCAGAGCAACTCTCTCACTGCAAGGAAAATACACCAACTTGTATCTTAGAGAGGAGGCGGGGCTTAACCCTGTTGCTGGATATGACACAATCTTTTGAAGACTGTGATTGGTTGTCGAATAAAACAAATATTAGAAGTGCTTTTAAAATCTGGTTTATTTTAAGCCTTCGCTCTGTCTCTATTTTAAGATATTTGAGACTATATTGTGTAAGTTTTACGTTCCTGACCGATCACATTGCAGATGTTCTAACATCTGTATGCTAGAAATCTGATAAATATAATGTAAATGCAGAATGCCAAAAATGTCATACACAATTTACATCATTTCAGCTCTGATTCGGAGATGTTAGTGTATGTTAGAGGAGATGATTCCTCGAATATGATTGGTCACAAAAAGAAATCCCTACACGATCTAATCTGAAACATCTCATTAACTCACTATCATTAGTAAATATTGTATACATTACATGTCTTCTCCCTCTTCACCTTTCAGCCATTTTCTCCTCTGATAAAGAAACTCTAAGCCTCCTCACTACTCCCTAAGACTTTCTAACCTTATGAGCTCTTTTAAGGGTTAAGATGCTTTATGAATAACTTTTATCTTTATTAGGATCTTCTATGCCCACATTTCTAAGAATTTTCTTAGAATTATGTCACTAGGAGAAACTTTACACTAACATTTTTTATGAATTTGGGCCCAGGTGTTTTAAAGTTGTGTTCATGATCCTGCTTCAGCTCACACATACAGAGCTGCTAGACCTCTTCACATCCAGTTGGAGACACAGTCCTCCCAGACTGACAGACTCCGTTGAGCTTGGACGAGGAGAAGACGTCCTCCACTTTTATCGAGACTCCTTTAAGGATTTCTCATCAGCTTTTAGAGCACAGTTTAGTCTGAACTGCTACAAAACACACACATACACACACATCAGACACATCGGAACTCTGCCAGCCTGGACTGTCCAATCCGTCCGATCCTGACAGGCATCGTGCTGATGGTCACATCTTCTCTGAGGCTGAGGTGATACTGAGATGTTATCAAGTAGAAGAGCAGATACACTGAATCAAGGCATCAGGAGGAACTTTGTTGTGTAAAGAAACTAATGATTAATTAAAAAAAAAACTTGAAGATTCATGAAACTCTCCAGACGAAATCTTACACACGTCTGAAAACGGAGAGGTGTGTAAAGACATGACGGAATGAATAACGATGTTCTGCTGCTGATGGAGTCTCTCAATTATTGTCCTCTTATAGTACAGCAGAAGGACACAAGCTGACCTATAACACGCTCAGAGAAACAACTCAGAGAAGAAATCTCACCTCTCTCTCTCACACCTCTACCCCCCCCCCCTCTTTGTCTCTGTCTCATCACACACACAGAGCTCTCACAGAGACTCTCTCTGCAGCCGGGCCTCACACCATCGACCGGCTCATCCTCCTCCTCATCCTCCTCACAGCAACATGCTTTTTATTGTGCGCATCTTACACAAAAGTTTACTTATGACTGCCCCTTTTACCAGGAAGAAGTGACCTCAAGCGTTACATGGAAACACAAACGCTCCAGCTGTGTTCACAAGCTCAACACATCTGTCTGCATCCACACTGTTTAGACTTTACAGCTGTAGAATCAGCATACTGTTAAACACAGGGACCCCAAACCCCTCCACTCACCCCCACTAACCCCATTAACTTCTCTCTCTCTCTCTCTCTCTCTCTCTCTCTCTCTCTATCTCTTTACTCACACTCTCTCTCTCTCTTTCTGGTCATCAATCCAGTCACATGTGGAGTCTCTGAAATCCCTTGAATATTTTTTTTACCTTTACTATTCTCCTCACATACAAGGAGGTGTGGCCATGTATCTCTCTCTCTCACACACACACACACACGTGTGTGCACACACACACACACACACACACACACTGTACACATCTGTTCAGAATTAGGTTTTTCAGTTCATTTCCTTTTACTGCGTTATTGTGGTTATTACTCATCGGTCACTGATCAGAATTTCTCTTTGTATAAAATCTTCACACTGATTAATTTTGTGAGCTGATGTCTGATAGAAAACTCCAGCTTCCACAGAGTGTGCGCTTTACCTTCTTAACTCTACACACTAGACCACCGCCTGCAACAAGTCCACGACAAACTCGCCGTTTTCCTCCATTCCTCATTTTCCTCCATATCGTTGTGTAGCGTATGATTATCACAGCAGGACAGTTAGCGGTCATCTCACACGCAACACTGTCCTACAGGACACGTTACACTCTAGCTAGAAACTGAGAAACCTATTGATGATCACCTACCTGACAACAAGGTGAAGCAGCCAGAATGTCATAGGTATACATCGTACCCAGCTGGTGCCAGCTTCCGTCCCAGCGGGATTTGCACTTTATACACACAATTTTGTGCACCCCCTCCAGACAGTCCACACAGATAGCATACAGGTGCATCAGCCTCCCTGTGGACATGAGAAAGAATGACACATGGAGAAATATACTGAAAAATACTCGGTGTCTTCTGAGGGAAGATACCAGGGGCTCAGGATGTCATTAATCAGTCATCTAGAAAGTTCTCAAAGCTTCACAGCCGGATATTTGAATGGATTTGGTTTTTCCCTGGTGATCTGATTTACTCATTTGTTTAATTTTATTGCGAAATGACTTTTATTTAACTCTCATCCTTCAGGGAGTCTAAATTGAGCCTCATAAGACTCTCTACTACTGCACAAAGCTGATAACCTTCAAGTGCAGCTTCCCGCAGTGAAGCCCCGCTCGAGCCAGCGGGAGAGATGAGTGCTGACCTCTGACCTTTGGTTTGTGTACGTTTCAATAGTTTGCACAGAATTTCAGCCGATTAATCGCTAATTTTTGAGCTGCACTGTGAGAAGTGCAAAGCCTTCAGTCTATAATTGCATGGATATAATAAACCAACTCTGAGCCAAAGAGATCATCACCTTGTAAGTGGCACGGCACGTCGTACTCGATCTCGTCGTGTCGTGAGGGGCTGAGAAAGAGCGTCCCGTCCACCAGCGGAAACTGCTCAAAGATGGGCAGCATGCGGTGGCACAGGGCGCAGTGGACTATGTTGCGGTGGCTGGCACTGAGAGCAGAGAGGATAAACTTCCTCAAGTCCTCGCCCTGCCCAGCCTGCGCGTCGTCCTCCATGCGCACGTGGTAGGTGTTAAGCTTGTGCCGAGGGATGTGGGCCAGCAGCTCGGAGAGGTCCAGCCTCTTCAGGAACTGCACCGGGCCATCGCCCTGAGTGAGGCGGGGCAGACACAAACTGCCCGCCCCGTGATCCCCTTGAAGACTTCCCCTGCTGGCAACATGGCCCACCAGCAAGTGCTTCCGGTTTCCATCCATGTGGACTGCGTTTTTAAGGAATTCACCCAGGTGCCGTGAGCTACGTGGCACGCTGACAGACTGGGGTGTGAAGAAGGAGAAGCCTAGCGGTGGAGACTGACCAGGGGAGTCAGTGGGCGAGCGCACACCCAGGTTCACCCCAATGCCGCCAATGTGACTCCTCTCTTGAGAGTTTTGCCGATCCACAGACTGGCGGCGTGAGAGGTCTTGGTTGGAGCCCCGGTGAGGCAATTTATTAGAAGACTTGCTTTTCTTCAGCTCCTCTGGGGCCTCAGCTCCACCCCCTCCACTGGCTTTCCCACTACTTTTCTCGGTCACCACCTTCTTCTTGCGATCATCCTGCATGCGCTTGACCTGGTACCAGTCAGTGTCTTTCTTTAAGTGGCCCTGGCCACAGCGACAGGAGCAGAAGCGAAAGGCCAGGTCATAGCCCTTCTTGGTCCACATATTCTGCCTGCACTGCTTCTCATTCCAGCTACGAGCTCGACCAATGCAGTTGAACTGTACTAGGATGCTGCTTTCCCACTCATAGAAGCACTGTAGATGCATCCAGTTGCCATAAGGACAGTGCTCGCTGTTGCACAGAACCCGCTGGTAGTCGTCCTTGTCAAGGTCAACGGCACGGTTTAAACTGCACACGAGCGGCGTGGCACACAGCGCCTCTGTAACACACACCAACAACATTTCCCTGTAACTGAAACCAGTCCATCACTTCACATATATACTGTAATATTATATAACATAATCATTACACACAGATTACACATGACAGAGCTTCAAATGAAATCTTCCTGTACATTTTAATATAAAGACACTTCAAGCGTGGAGCTGTTTAAAACTTTGTGCTGAATCTGGAGTACACTTTAATAGCTCATAAACTCTCCCTCACACTCACAGTCAAAGTCACACACACAAACACACACACACACACACACACACACAGAGCGTCTGCATCTCCTGCGTCTGACCTTCGTTAACGTCTAGCTATCAATGGACCAGAGAGCAGCTGGAGTGCATCGGTGCCACTGCACACGCCGTGGGTAAATCGACCCACACAACCCAGACACTCACTCAAAATATTACGCAACACGTTTGCATGTATTAAGTAGGGAATCTTCCTCA
Organism: Tachysurus fulvidraco; assembly: GCF_022655615.1. Lineage (NCBI taxonomy): Eukaryota > Metazoa > Chordata > Actinopteri > Siluriformes > Bagridae > Tachysurus > Tachysurus fulvidraco. Next base: position 20,090,236 of record NC_062526.1, on the reverse strand, counting down.
TGCATCTAACTGGGTTTTGTTTTTTTTTTAACAAAAAAAAACAAAAAACGTTGGCAATCACAAGCCTGATCCATTAGGGATTGTAATAATAGATGAAGTAAGACGTGATTCATGCGAAGCTCGAGGCCTACGCTATCTTCTCCACCAGGGGGAGGATTGTGGCCTAACAGCTTAGTCTACAAGACAAGTTGGTGCATGTGGAGAAGCTGTGGATTGGGAGTGGAGATGCTTCAGCTAAGAGAAATGAGCGCCTTCTCTTCCGCCTCCTCCTCTTGCTCCTGTAGCATTACCAGACACCCTGCTTGTTTTAATGGATTTAAGCCTGTAAGCACCTCGTTTACCGCTTTGTGGAGCGGCTGTAGCTCCTACTAACGCAGCGCTGCTGCTGCTGCTACTGCTGCTTCCTCCTCCTCCTCCTCCTCCTCCTCCTGCTGCTGCTGCTGCTGCTGCTCCTGCTGCTGCAGCGGAGGCTCCATTTTCCTGTTCATCTCCGCTACTGTTAGTGCGCTTATTTCTCTTCCCCTTGTTGTTCTTCTGGCTCGGCATGATGGTGCTGCGCTCTCGCTATAGGACACGACGCACACGTTAACGCTGACCGTCCGCACGCGCCCCTATAAACGATGGCATCGTCAATGGCCCGCGCCAACGCACGCAGATCTGATCATGGAGCTCTGCTGAGCAGCGGCGGCGTCGTGCTTCTTGCTGTCGTCGTCTGGGCCATTTTGACAGTCGAGGTGCACCATGAAGCAGAAGGCAGAAGCAGAAGAAGAAGAGGGCGTGTCCGTGTGTTGTTTTGATTCCTGCTCCGAAACAGTGCGCGTTTCCTTTCCTGACGTCACCACGCCCCGCCCCGTCTCGAGCGCGGAAGCGCGCTGGATGAAAAGGGAGGGTGTGTGTGCGTGCGTGTGTGTGTGTGTGTGTGTGTGTGTGTGTGTGTGTGTGTGTGTGTGTGTGTGTGTGTGTGTGTGTGTGTGTGTAAGATAAGATATTCCTTTATTCGTCCCACAATGAGGAAATGTCTCTGTTACAGCATCAAAAATATATATGTAAAGCATAAAGAATAAAGACATAATATAATATACAATATATACAAAACCAAAAATGTATATAAAGAGTAGTGGTATGTGCGTGTCTCTGTGTGTGTGTGTGTGTGTGTGTGTGTGTGTGTGTGTGTGTGTGTGTGTGTGTGTGTTTGTGAGTGTGTGTGTGTGGTATCAAGATTACCTAATCCCCATTAATAAGCCTAATTAATCAACAAATCTGATATCATTTGCAAATATAAAAATAAAGAATGAAAAGCCAAAAAATCTCAAAACCACAAAACTCCACAAAAAAATTAGAATTAAACAACTAAAAAGCAAGCAAGAGATCAAGCAAGAACAAACTTTCTTAATCATTAAAAACCCACACAGTTGTGTAAAAGGTCTGTGTTTTAATGGAGTTACAAACCTTTAATAAAAATAAAAACATCATCCAGAAGCAGAAGTAAATCGTTAAAGATGCTCCATACAGTAGATTATCAGTGGGATTAAAATCAGGAGAAAATACTGGACACTCACACGGACATTTATCAGGTTGTCTTCTGGACACCAGATCTAATCTTTTAGTTTTACGTTTCATCTCATGATGAGTCGTTTATTCCCTGAAATACCAAACAGCTGATCTAGTTACAGTGTTAGTGATTATGTCTCTACTGATTTCTCTAATCTGTACAGTCGTATGCAAAAGTTTAGGAACCCCTGACAATTTCCATGATTTTCATTTATAAATATTTGGGTGTTTGGATCAGCAATTTCATTTTGATCTATCAAATAACTGAAGGACACAGTAATATTTCAGTAGTGAAATGAGGTTTATTGGATTAACAGAAAATGTGCAATATGCATCAAAATAAAATTAGACAGGTGCATAAATTTGGGCACCCTTGCCATTTTGCTGATTTGAATATCTGTAACTACTTAGCACTGATTACTTGGAACACACAATTGGTTTAGTGAGCTCTTTAAGCCTTGAACTTCATAGACAGGTGAATCCAATCATGAGAAAAGGTATTTAAGGTGGCCAGTTGTAAGTTGTTGTTCTCTTTGACTCTCCTCTGAAGAGTGGAAATATGGAGGCCTGAAAACAACTCTCAAATGACCTGAAAACAAAGATTGTTCAACATTATGGTTTAAGGGAAGGCTCCAAAAAGTTAGTGCAGATATATAAGCTGTCAGATTATTGTTGTGAGGAACATAGTGAGGAAATGGAAGACCACAGGCACAGTTATTGTTAAAGCCAGAAGTGGCAAGCCACGTAAAATATTGGAGAGCCAAAGATGAAGGATGGTGAGAACGGTCAAAAACAGCCAACAGACCACATCCAAAGACATACAACATCAACTTGCTGCAGATGGTGTCACTGTGCATCGTTCAACAATTCAGTGCACTTTGCACAAGGTGAAGCTGTACGGGAGAGTGATGCGAAAGAAGACTTTTTCTGCACACACGCCACAAACTGTATAGCTTGAGGTATGCAAACGCACATTTGACAAGCCCGCTTTATTTTGGAATAAGGATGATGTGTGTTGTGCTGTGGAGTGATGAAACAAAGATTGACTTATTTGGTCATAACAAGGGGTGTTATGCATGGCCGCAAAAGAACACAGCATTCCAAGAAAAACACTTGCTACCAACAGTAAAATTTGGTGGAGGTTCCATCATGCTGTGGGGCTGTGTGCCCAGTGCCAGTACTGGGAATCTGGTTAAAGTTGAGGGTCGCATGGATTTCACTCAATATCAGCAGATTCTTGAGAATAATGTTGAGGAATCAGCCACAAAGTTGATTGTTATGCTGGGGCTGGATATTTCAACAAGACAACAACCCAAAACACTGCTCAAATCTACTCAGGCATTTATGCAGAGGAACAAGTACAATGATCTGGAATGGCCATCCCAGTCCCCAGACTTGAATATCATTAAACATCTTGGGGTGATTTGAAGCACGCTGTACATACTCGGCAACCATCAAACCTAACTTTGATGCTTTGTAAGGAGAAATGGTCCAAAATACATTCATCCAGAATCCAGACACTCATTACAGGCTATAGGAAGTGTCTAGAGGCTGTTATTTCTGCTAAAGGAGACCTTACTAAATATTGATGTGATTGTGTTGGGGTGCCCAAATTTGTGCACCCATCTAATTTGGTTTTGATGCGTATTGCACATTTCCTGTTAATACAGTAAACCTCATTTCACTACTGAAATATTACCGCCTCCTTCAGTTATTTGTTAGATCAAAATGAAATTGCTGATCCAAACACCGAAATATTTATAAATGAAAATCATGGAAATTGTCAGGGGTTCCTAAACTTTTGCATACAACTGTACATTCCGTATTACAGGAATATGACAGTAAAGTGGTGAAGCAAAGGAATCTGTAGTGTGTGTGTGTGAAGTTATTAGCTGAGATCCGTCTTTACTGTGTGGAATAACACCAGAAGATAATCTTCATCACCCTTCACCAGACCCCTGGAGTCATCTGAGGTTACAGTGTGGATTAATTATTCAACCAATTATAGCAAGACCTCATGATAATTCTTGTTTCTCTTAAAAGACAAAACACAAACCGCTTGGCCAAGTGAAACAGTTTATTATGAATTAAACCAGCAGCCAAAGAGAATATTTTTAAGCCTGAGTTACATGTGATTTCATCAGTACAATACTGTGTATAAAAACATGTGCTTTAATCATTCCATTAAGTAGTTTCCAAAGTATCTATGGTCAAATTACAATTTTCTGTGTGGGGGGAAAAAATCCTCTTTGACAAATGACTAGATCACAAGTCATAAATAATCTAGTGATCATTTGTCACAACTAAGCCTGATTGACATTAATAACACGGTCCTGGGAAGTGCTTGGCTATTTCCTTTAAAACACATCAGCAGAAGAATTCATACTGATGTCAAGTTTTTCAGGAGATTTATTCAGTTATTTATTCAACTATTGAGTCATATGTGAAGACTAGCTGGTGATGTGGTAGTTAAACGAAGACTTTGGTCATTTACAAACAGCACGTTTCTTTCAAAACATACACACTCCTTCACCTCAGCGGATCCTCCAGGATTTATTGATTTTTGCGATTGTAGGATTGGACACAAAATCACACCAACTCAAAAAAGAGATTTTTCAAAACGGCGCAGATTTTCTGCGGACGCGTCGTGTGACATCGTTAGCCCACGTTCCGCCTCTTCCATTCACGTGTGTGAGAACGTTAAACTCATTACAGATGTCTCACTGGGAGGAGTTTAAAGGAGGAATCCTGTGCTGGTGATGTCACCAAGTCAAGTATATTTTTTTTTCTGCAAAAATAGTTGCATTGTGAATTTTAAAAAAGAAAAACAAAAAAACCCCAGCAAAATCAATACCAAAAAACTCCTGGAGGAACTGACAAAAGAAAGCCCATTATAAAAGTATAGAAAGATACACTGGTGAGTGAGTGTTTGCTGGCTGTAGGACTGTAAGACGAGGTTCCTGGAGGTGAGATGTTTTTATTTGACTAAAGCTCAGTTCACTCCTCCAGCAGAATCACATCGACATTGTCGTGAACTCCTTGCAGTAAAAGCTCGCCGTCAAACGTGATGATCTTCTTTCGCTTGGCCGCTTTTAGCGTCCCGACGAGCGCCTCGAACAGGTTGGCACACTTTTCGTCGTTGAACAGGACGCCGAATTTGACGCTGGTTTTACCGTTTGCATCTGTGAAGTAGGACGAGGAGGTTATTGGATTAGATAGATTGAACATTTAACTATTAATTATTCACCACCATGTTTCAGTTGGAGAAGTTTAAATAATAAGGGTATTTTAGACAGACTTCCTCTCTGGTTTAATCCATTTCCAGCTTCAGTGGAGATTGTTTAAAACTTTAATACTCGAGATTCTCTACAGTTCAACAGGATTCTGCTGCTTTACACCACGGAGGCCAGGAAACAAAGAAAGCATGTCTGACAATAACGGTGGAACAGAGTCTGATTAAAATAAAAAGGATTTGGACGTTGGGTAGTTATGCTACATTCACACACATACTGAGTCACATTCTCAAAGCAAGTGAGTAGATGTGGGTGTGTCTACACCAGTGAAGTTAAGAAAAGCTGAACTTTTAACAGACTACACCAGTTCATAACAACAATCACGACAACAGCAGAGAGTCTGAAAAGAAACCGGGGTGGTGAGTGTGTTTAACCTACTAAGGAACCCTGATGAACGGGAACCTTCTGCCTTTCATGTGTGTGTTTGTACAATGCCACACCTGTTGCTTTTGCTTCTGTAAACACACATAAAATCCACTCCACATCACATCACTCCACAGTGGATTATTTTACTACACACAAACACAACACTTCTACACTAAACTGCTGTCTGTGTAGCTAATATTCCTTTAGTCTGTTATATAACATTTGTTCTTTATTATAATGCAGAAATGTCTTTAAAATGTACTGAGGATCAAGTTTGGAGGTTTGAAACCCTTGATCTTGTTACGTGAGGCAGTGTGAGGGTTAATCCTGAGTATCACCTCCAGCTCAGTTGACTGAAGATATCTCACACATTGCTCGATAACATGAGGAATGCTAGTTAAATGATTTCAAAGCCAGATTAAAATATTTTTGGTTTCTCCGGTATATTTGTTTTCATTTGAATTTATACACAGTTTTAGACAATTATAGTCAAATATTCATCAGTTTCGCTGAAGTTTCACCAACCGAAGAAAACAAAAGGAAGAACATACAGAGCCTCAGGGAACCAGATAAGGGTTAAAGTTTGTGTAGTGCTGAATGTGATATGGGTGTGGCAGCTCAATGCCAGGACCTGCAGAAAGATTGTGTCTCTAAAAATAAACAGCTCTTATGTTTTATGGGGAGTTAAGGAGGCAGTGCAGTGAAATATGAAGGTGTATCAGTTCTGTGCTGAAGCTTAAAGTGAAGAACTTGAGAGCCCTGACTCTGACTCAACCCCACTGAACACTATTGGGATGGAAATGGAACAGAGTCTGCTCTCACTAATGCTCTTGTAGCTGAAGGAGTCATGATCCAACATCTGGTGGAGAACCTTCTCAAATGGGAATGAGATTTTCAACAAGAACATATGGGTGTGACGGTCAGGGATGTACAAACCTTTGGCCATGTCGTGTCAGACTTATTGAGGATTAGTTCTAGGAAGATGATACACGTCACACACATCAGGAGGATGATATACTTACTTTTACTGCCGAGTCTGTTAATCTCCTCCACAAGCAGCAAGATTTCATGTTCCACGTTCATTTTTTCACTGGAAAAAAAACAAGAAAAGAAAGAAAAAAACTAATTCAGAAGATTTGACAAAATTCTGTTCTTTTTACTCTGTGTGTGAGCTTTTAAAGGGATAATCTGCAAAATCCTTCATTTAAAAAAAAAAAAAAGTGTCATTTATATGGAGGAGGTGTTAATGTTTAAACACTGCATTCATCTGATCTGTGGGATTTAAATAATACAAGCATGCAGCTAATCACAGAGAAGATGGAAATAAATACCTAAATAAAGCCTAGAGATTTACAGATTTACAGATCAGTCTGTTGGATGTTTATCAGTCTATAAAGATAGAAAGCCGGAGGAGTAGCTGAGCCGGTGCGCGTGCACGTGATCAATAAGCCGCTTCAGCCCAAACCCGGAAGTTCCAAGAAATAAAACCAAAAATTGTATAAATAACGAGTAATGAATTACAAAGGAACATAATTATCTTTCTTGCAACGACGTTTCCGACATGCACAACATATACGGTGTTTATTTACAGCTTTAACAAGGCAAATGCCGGCTGTAGTTTTACACACATACACACAATAACGCGGCGTGTTAATTGTAATAACATTCTTTCTGTCCTCATCACCATCTTTTTATACACACTGCTATCAGTGACAAAGAGAGAAGTGCAGTGTAAAGCTCTCAAACTCACCGAGATGAAGATCACTGTGGACTTCCGCTTTAGCTCAGAGACTCAATGAGTGAAAAGTGAAAAACACCATAAATGGAGCTCAATATAGAGTCTGGAGCTGGTGGTGACGTCACACACACACACACACACACACACACACACACACACACACACACACACACACACACACACACACACACACACACACACACACACACACACACACACACACACACACACACACACACACACACACACACATACATACATACATACACAAACACACATGCATACAGTACACACACAAATACATACATACATACACAGACACACAAACACACACCTAAAGATTTTTTTATTCTTCTCATCAGATAATTCAGACATTTTGCAACATTTCTAAACATGTGACACTTTGATGGTAGAAATTAATTATATACTTGAATCTCTGTTTTATGGTCTTCTTGTGGATCTTTTTCTACTGCTGTTGTACATATTCTAGGGCTCTCAAGTTTTGAAGACAGGCAAGCGTGACATCTCAAAAAAAAAAAACCCAAAACAAAAAAACAACAAAAAAAAACAAAACAAAACAAACAAACAAACAAAAACAAACAAACAAACAAAAAAAACAATAATTGGGAGATGTTTTGTTTGATAAGGATCACTGACCGCAATTTAACCAAATACAAAGTATTTGTTTAATTTCCATTTATTAATTTTTGTGTGTGTGTGTGTGTGTGTGTGTGTGTGTGTGTGTGTGGACTCCTTTATCATTTGTAATGTTGCTCCCATTTAAAACAGTTCGGCTCAAGCCCAGCTATTTTTTAGGGTCATGATTTAGGACAATGTCCCGTCCAGAGACAAGCTGTTTCGTGTTGAGGTTTTGTTCAAAGCGACCATCGAAAATACCCTCGCTAATGATTTTTTTTTCATTCGTTGTTACGTTAAATCTTACCCAGCTAGTGCTATTTTCTGATGGGCTGTTGTGTAACCTCTTTTTTTGATTGGCTGATAAGTGTCAGGCTCGACTAAGAACTCCAGGTGAGACGCACTTGATTGTGCGGTGCGGACAGATACATTTTGGGCGCTGCAGCACATTAAATAAAGGATAAATAGTCACAAAGTTTTTCTGTGTGAGAAATACGATGTGTGGCGGGAGAGCGTGACAACAGACCCAATGCGTGACTGTCACTCTCAATGCGTGACACCTGACAGCCCTGTTCTTCCCTTTGATGATATTTACATATGGTTGCAATGAAAAAGAGAACAAATAGTGAGTCGTATAGGTGCTATAATAATAATAGTAATAATAATAATAATAATAATAATAATAATAATAATAATAATAATAATAAGAAGAAGAAGAAGAAGAAGAAGAAGAAGTAGTAGTTTCAGGTCCTAGCTTCCTCTGTGTGCAATGAATATATTTGACCGCTAGGTGGCAGAATCTGTGCGAGCTACAAGCAAACGTTTTCGCGTCACACTGTAAAGGGTTGCCAGATTATAGAATTATCATCATTATTATTATTATTATTATTATTATTATTATTATTATTATTATTATTATTATTATTATTACACCTACATGACCGAAAGTGTTCATCACACCCATCTTATCCCTGAACATCTCACTCCAGCTGTTATAATCAGCTCCACACTTCAGTGAACTTTTCTGTGGCTGTGGGGATTTGTGGGGATTCATTCAGCTTGAAGAGCATTAATGAGGTTCATTTGACAGGTTGATTATCCCTTATATTCATGGGACAGTATGAACACGACTCTCACTTTTCTATACTTATAAACACACATCACAAAGGGTTCAGTCAAGAGCAAAGCCCATTTATGAAGGAATTAATGAATATTTTATATTAGACTAGCTTTTACTGAAGCAGGAAACTTGAGAGCCATCAGATCAGATCCCTTATTTATCACTACATCAGTCTGAAAAGATGCAACAACAACCTGCTGAATTAAAGAGAAACTGCACAATGAGCAGAGTTTCTGCTCAATAAAACACACATTATGGCATGAAAAGTAGATAATATATTTTAATAATTCCACCGAAAAAGCAGAAAACCTGTTCCACCTGAGACTATTAATAGGTGACAGATAGATGCGTTGAGGGCAAAAGCAACAAAGTCTTACAATCAGATGAGATTCTTGCACTTGAAACAAAAGTGTGACCCGGATAATAAACAGTACAGCCAGCGCGTCACTTCCGCTACTCTATACCAACATGGCGGCGCCCGGTAGCGGCGGTGCCTCTAAACGCCTTGTGCAGTATGTTGTAGTTCGGTCGGATTTAATACACGCCTTGTCGTGGCCTTTAGGAGCGGTTATAACGCAGGCGTGTCACGCCGCCACTGCTGCCATTCACATGAACTACAACGACCCGGACACGCAGGAATACCTGTCAGACCTGGACAACATGCACAAAGTGGTGCTGCAGGTGAGACACTGAGCCACAGCACACCTGCTTTACGCGTGTCACGGCTGAGGGAGTGAAAAATACAGGATTTGAAGGGAAATAAAGTGCTGAATATATAAAATGTAAGAACCTGAGGGTGGGCTGATGGTGAAGTAAACACTAAATCTGGAGAGCTCTGATGTTCTGCTGTAACACCTGAGCACTAGGGCTGGGATTCGAACTCATGACCTTCCGATCAGTAGTTCAACACCTTAACCAACCAATAACCCACCCAAGTTGCTGAAGTCATCCTTTACTCCATATTTGGAATAATCGCTAGATTTGGCTGCTTTAGCCCCGCCCCATTTCCATGATAGTGATTGGGACATAACTAAAAACTCATTTTAATTTACATCTCCACACATCAGAAATAATGTTGGATAATCATATTTCAGCTCACGCTGAGATCGCCGCTAATAGCTTTCTTATGGTAACTGCTTTTTTAGGAGTTACTTGAAGATAAATCCGAAGGGGCGTGGCTTTAAAAAAAAAAAAAAAGAGTTGGACATGAGATTCAGGTCTGATGAACATTCTCACACACCTGAAGATGCTCAGAGTTGTCACAGTGTCATGTCGTGTTCTGCTGTACACTGTCCTGACCGTCAGTTGGGAATCATGTAGCTAACACCAGCGCAGGTTCATAATTTATTTATTAACATGTACACTCATGCAGTCCTCTAATCAGCCAATCACGTGTCAGCAGCACAGTGTGTAAACTCCTGCAGGTTCAGATCAAGCGCTTTAGTTCAAGTTCATGTCCTGAAGAAAATCCGATCTGTGAGACTTGAACCGTGGTATGGACGTTAGTTTGAACTTCTTAGAAGCTGCTGATCTCCTGCTGGGATTTTCACTCAACAGTTTCCACAGAATGGTAAGAAAAAACCAAAAGTATGCCATGAGAGGAGGATCTGCAGAATGAAGCAGCTTTGATAAGATCAGAGGGGAATGATCAGACTGGTCTGAGGTGACAGGAAGTCACTCATATAATCACTCTTTACAATCATGGTGAGTAGAACATCATATCAGAACACACATCACATCAGAACCTTGATGTGGATGAGCTACAACACCTCAAGACCACATCAGGTTCCTCTCCTGACTGACAGGAATATATTTATATTTACATTTGGTGGACACAGGGCAACTTACATTTTTCTCATTTTATACAATGGCACAATTGAGGGTTAAAGGCTTGCTCAGGAGACAAGCAGTGGCAGCTTGGTGGACCTGGGATTCAAACTCACAACCTTCACATTGGTAATTTAACACCTTACTAGGTGTATATTTGTTTGGGGGTGGGGGAAGTGTCTTAGAATCACCCTCAGTATTAAGACCAGACTGATGAATCTCTTCTGAGCTTCTTCACAAGAAGTTGCTTCAGTCTGCAGACCCTACATCCATGCTACGACTGAAGTCTCACAGATCCGACTTCTAATGTTTGACGTGAACTGAAGCTCATGAACTGAACCACACTGTGCCGCTGACACCTGATTGGCTGATCAGAGAACTGCATGAGCGTACGGGTGTTCATAATAAAGCGGACAGTGAGTATAATTAATGACAGCCACGTTGTCACAGGATTTCTGACTAAATTCTTGAATAAATTTGTCTGTTCAGCTGAACATACAGTGAACAGAGCAGTCATCAGGGTGACTAATCATCATCCCTTCAGTTCAGATAAACAACATGCTGTAACATTTCATTCACGATCCTCGTCTGGTTCTTCAGGCAGCAGATGAAGCGAGTCTGACTCACTTATCCACGACGCTCAGCGAGAAAGGCATCGCACACAAGCTGTGGACGGAGCAGCCGGAGAATCTCGCCACCTGCCTGGCGCTGAAGCCCTACCCCAAGGACACGGTGCAGCCTTTCCTCAGAAAGTTCAAGCTCTTCAAATGAGCAGAAACCTTCCAGTCTCATGCCTCGGGGTCACACATCATCATCATCATCAATAAACAGTTTTATTCTCACGTCTCACTGTTCTGTGTGAATTTTACAGAACAAGCCTTCTGAGATTCACAGAGTTAATTATTTATTTAAATAAGGGGGGGTGTGTGTGAAGGAGGACAGTCACAATGAGACACTTTTACATGGTGCTTTTATTGCAATGTGTTGCATTCTCACATTCATGGATGTTATAGAGATTTGTTAGTCAAAGCATCACGTCCTTCAAGGTCTGCATCATCACCGTAGACAAGCAACAGAAGGGGCCTTATGCACAAGAGGTGTGTGTGTGTGTGTACACTAGTGTAAACTAGTTTAGTTTTGAGCAGCCACATTTTCCATGAAATGGACAAGAGAAATAAGACTGAAGTAGATGAGGAAAAAAAAAATAACAAAACAAAAAAATAAACCAAACTAAACGACGACAGTTTTGCAGCCTGCAGGACAAACCTGCAGCTACTGGACCCAGCATGTGACTGATTGTCTACAACGTCCTAAGAAAGGTACAATATATATATATTTTTTTTATTTCCAAGACACTCCTGGATAGAAGAAACAAAACAAACAGGAAAATAAATCATGCTAACATGCAGAATTTCTCCCAGACACAGATTTCGTTCATAAAAATCCCGACGCAGCTGCAGCGAAGCCTCTCGAGGAAATAAAAAATAAAAAATTTAATTCACAAACTGGTATTATACAAACTGGACAAAATGAATAAAAATGTATAGTTATTTATAGATTTTTATATATATATATATATATATATATATATATATATATATATATATATATATACACACACACTTATTTATATTAATTTGACAGTTGAAAAGTGGAACCTCGCTTTGAGTAACCGGAGCGTCTCAGCAGAGTTTTTTTTTATGCCACTGCGACAAATGTGTATGAATAAGGCAGCAAAAAGATCTCGCTCAAGCAGCAGTGCCGACAGAGTAGAGCGGAGACGAGGGAAAGACGACGACGACCCGGCGCAGTGCGGTGTGGGTCTGGATCGCATCTCGGTGTGATGAGTTTAAAAGCAGTTGTTTGAGGAATGTCTGAGGAACATAAGCGTGAGAGAGATGGAGGAGTGGAGCACCTGAAGAACATTGGCATAGTTTGGAAAAAACTTCGCAGCAATTACAAGGAGAACACTTAAACGTAGCGGAAAAGTGAGGATACCCTGCTCGCTCGCCGATGACGATGAAGGGCTACTGCTTAGTTCTTTCTGAAGAACCTGAGAAACTTCCAAGTTTGACATCAAAAAAGCAAATCGACGCTCTGCTCTGTTACATTCAGGGGACGTGTGTAGTTTCGGACTCTGTTTTTTTTTTGTTTTTTTTTAATGTTGTAGGTTTTTTCCTAACGATGGCCTCTTTCCTTTGAATTGAATTATAAAGTGCAAAACTAGATTGTTTTCCTTGCAAATTCCTGGAACTTAGTTTTTGTTTTTTTTTGGTTTATTTTTTTTTTATTGTTTTTTTTTTGTTGAGTAAAAAAAAATATGTAAAGTACAGCAAACACGTTTTCTTACAAAGGTCGTTGATATATAAGAAAATCCGTCGACAAGAAAAATCCACAGACGAGAGGAAAGCGTCTCCTCCGCGACTAAAATATATATACAACAGGCACCTCCGATCTGGTAGAAAGAATTTCACTAAATAAAAGCAAAAAGTTTTAAGAATACTTGCATCAGTGTGGATTTTTTTTTGTTGTTTTAAACCATAAATCAGATCTTTCTGAGAGCTGAACACGAACGAACGGATAAACCGGGAGCAGAAATGGGAACCGGGTCTCGAGTTAAGGTGCATAGCTCGCTGTAGTACATTTTCTCTTCCTGAAAACAGTGATTAAGTTTTTCCCCGAAAGACATTTCTGTGTACGACAGGGCTGTGTTTAAAAACAAAACAAAACAAAACAAAACAAAAAAACGCAAACCCCACAGTAGTAGTCCAGAGCTCAGCCCGCAGCCTGCTCCGGTCTCGTAGTGTTTTACTAAATCTATTACACTAAAGTCTGTGCCGTCTGACTGAAGATAAATGATGCTACATTAATTCTATCCAATTGCATGAGCTTTGCATATAAGATTTTTTTGATAATCGAAGCTTTGGTCATTATTCCTTGCGAAAAAAGAAAAACAAAACACCTTGTGGCAAATGAAGTCTGAAGCCCGTTCACATCAAACCAAGGTTCCACTTCCTCAGAGCTGTTTAAACCTTTGATGGAAAAAATTAAATAATATGGCCTTTTTTTTTTTGTTAAGATTTTTTTTAGTTGTTTTTTTTTTTTTTTTTTTTTTAAATTAACCCGTACAAAAGCGAGACCATGCTGCTTCTCTCTCAGTAAAGTCACATTCAGCAGTCGCTAAATTCATTCTCACGTAAAAGATCTGAAACCCGAAGGAAAGACACAGGTATGGAAACAGGAGGAAAAAAAAAAAAAAAGAAATCAGGACGTTTTTCCATTTTTAAACATCTGATATACAGTATTAACCACACAGAGATACTTTCAGACAGTCATCAAAACATCCCAAAAAACAAAACAAAAACAAACAAACAAAAAAAAAAACATGGAAGAAAGTAGTTATTACCACAAAGAAGTCGGAGCACTACAATATTGTTGACTCGGAACAAATACATTATTCACATTTGTCTTGTTATTTACAGGATAAACCATTGTACCTTGGAGTGGAACTGACCAGGAGCCGTTTATTAGAGTTAATAAAGAGAAAGCTGTGGTTAAGAGGCACTGCGTTCGAACACGGACCATTTGGCATCTCAGAAACGGTGCGAAAGGGAATCGGATCGAAGGGTAAAAACAAGAAGAAAAGTACCTGATTAACTGGCACGTAATGTCTAAAGACATCGTTCTACAGGAATGCCTTTGTGAAGCAGAAGCAAACATCTGACCAGAGCGTTCCTCCTCACCCGTCTCATCACGTTCTCCAGCTGGCTGATGTCCTGGAGCATGTCTGAGGTTCTCTGATGGAACGAGAGGCTCGGGAAAGAACTCGCCGCTTCGCCGACATGCAGCCTGGAAGAAAGCAGCAGTTCATCCTGGTGTGGGATTGAGCTTTTAAAAAAAAAAAGGTAGAACGAGGCGTTGATCTGAGTAAACAAACAGACCGGTGAAGAGGAGTGACGGTGTGAGTGTAGGATGAAGAAGCAGGTGGGGGAGGGGCTTTTATAACATCTTTGAGATACTTCTTTGAGATACTTTGGGTGTGTGTACATGGAGACAAATTTGGACCACAGGCGTATTTATAAATATAGATCTCTATATTATCTGACTATCCCCCCCCCCCCCCCGATTCTTCATCTCTCTGCTTATTAACGATCTGATCCAATGATGATCTTACAGGCTGAAACCCAAATCCATAAACTTGTCTATGTGCTCCACTGTGAGGCTAAAAAAAAAAAAAACCCCAAACATTAAAAATAAAGAGGATATGGAGGAGGACAGGTGGAGGGACGAGTGAGGAGGCGAGGTGAGGCAATGCTGATGAAGAACAGTGTCTGACTGGGCAAACAGTAGTCACGTGAGCAGTCGAAGAGCCGGAGGACGCAGTGCGAGAGAGGAGACGACGACGCGTCCTGACAGAGCCGGAAATAAGCGACTTGGGAGTTCTGTCTGAACACAAAGCAAGTAAACGCCACTGAATTCTCAAAATCAGTTCAGATAATTTATAATAAGCTTCATTACCTTATCATGTATAATACAAGAGAATTTGGGGACCGTAACATGTGTGCCAGAAGACACAAAGCATATTAATATCGATCAGAAAAAAAAAATATATATATATATTTATATTTCTATATATAATTTTGCAAGACCTCTCTTTTCCCTTTCCTTCATGACGTGAGAGCGGGACACCTCCCCGGGTCATATTCAGCTGTTACTTAGTACATACAATTTCTTGATTTCAAACATCATTCTTTTAAAATAAGAAGAAAAAGAAAAAAAACAAAACAAAAAAAACACGTCCTTGTAAGCTATAAAAGAAGAGAGCCAGTTTGAAACCCATGACGTTTGGCTGTAGAGTGATTCCACAAGGTTTTTCCAAACTGAAATCAGAACGTGTGTGAGCTCGTCCTGACCTTTGTCCCCGGTTGTGCTGTACAATAATACCAACCTGTACAATACACATGGCAAACAACACTGATAGGCTGATGTGACCTTAAAGTGGCTCGTATTCACAGCTGCTGAGAGGTGGGTGGAGGGATGTCTGGGACATCTGTTTATGCTTGTTTTCAAAATGTCTGCCATTTTAAAACGAGTTCTCCCAGGAAAGCTTGTAGTAGATCTGAGATGTTTCTCCCAACCTGGTGATGCTTGTTCTGACAAAACAGGCAACGAAAGAAAATAAAACTCATTGAGGAAATCGGTCGAGAGAGAGAGAGAAAAATGTAACGCTGGGAAACTCCCCATTGTGTGAGGAGAGCTGATCAGTCACAGATCCAGCTGAAACTGAGCTGTCCAGTGCGAGAGAACTTAAACACTCCCGAGCGCTGTCCCATTGGCGAGGCTCACACAGATAACTGCAGCAAGTCCCTGCCCCAGTTTCCATGAAGCACGGTGCCGATGGCCTAGTTAGGGGATGTGAGCTGGCGAGAAAGCAGCAGGTCCTTTTACAGAACTTGGCAAATTTCTGGAACGTGATCATTATAATCGCTTGTTTTGAACCCTATTGAGGAAGCAGACTTTGAAATGTAGGTGAGCAGGAATGAGCGCTGCTTCAGCCGTCTGACAACCCGGACCATACGTCCTGAACTCAGCAGCTGTTCCCCCAAACACAAACCAGAATGGTGACGAACAGAAACTGATGTTAGGGATGTCTCTACATAGAGGTGTGTGTGTATGTATGTCTGAGTGTGTGTGTGTGTGTGAGAGAGAGTCACGGTCACTCAGTCAGGAGCTGCTGTAAGAGACTCTTCTGCTGTGACTGGGAAGTGCTGGTGCTGCTCTGGGGCTTCTGGTGGCCTACTTGGCCGGGCTGATTCAGGTAGGAGTCACTCCCAACTAGGTTCACCGTGCACTGGACGTCGGCAAACACTTGAACCTGTTGTACCTGGTGGTTTAAAAGAAACAAAAGTTTCAAACCTTTGCCCAATGTGACCTTCGTTAGTTAATAAAAGCACCTTTTTTGTCCAAGTTTAATACTAAGAAACCATCACTGCTTGTATCCCGAACCGCTCACCTGATCATTACACATAGAGCCGACACTGCCAAGGCTGTTGTTGCCGATGGCAACCGGTGGTCCAATAGGAGGTAGTGAACCCGCGGCTCCCGAGCCTCCGGCCATGGAGACAGTGATACTCATGTTGTTGTACACACCCTGCTGTCCAAAACTCTGTGAGCCAGTCTGACCAGGCTGGTTATACAAACTGGCAAAAGAAAACAAACACCACTTCAAATGTAGCATATAAACATTAGCCTTTTTAAGTGATTCAAAAATGACAAAAAATCCCATAATCACGTCACAACCGCAAGCTGTACGGGCCTGTACGGGTCACCTCCCAAATGAACTCACATCGATGGTCTTACCTGTTAGTCACGCCTCCTTGCCAGTTCTTGATGTCAGGTGACTGGTAGCCAGGTGGGGGCTGAGTCTGCTGAAGCAGAGGACTCTGGGAGGTTGGGTTCTGTGGTGACAGCAAGGGGCTGGTGGGGCCGAGCTCAGGGTTGAATGATGGATCTCCTTGCTGGACCATACCTTTAAATTAGAATTTCACAGTTATAAATGCTTGTTGGGAGAATATTAGCTTCCACTCCCATGTGTATTACGTTTGACAAAGTCAAATCTACCTGCACCCCCAAACTGCTGGAAGAGCCCCTGCTGAACAGGAGCGTTGACCGGTGCCCCAAATTGCCCCTGCATGCCTCCTATCATGCCTTGGTTGTTAGCTATTGGCAGCCTGGCAGACATTTTGGGGTCCATCGGTGTCCCCATGGGGCTGAAGTGGCTGGGGGAGGTAGAAGTGCTTCCAGGCACAGTGTTGTAGCCTGGTGTGTAGCCAAACTGCTGCGCTTGCTGCTGTGGCTGCTGAGGGCCTTTGGGGAGACGCTGGGCTCCCATGGGCCCGGGGTTCATTCCCTGCCTCATCATCATGACCTTCTGCTGCAGTAGTTGCCTCTGGCGGTGCTGGAAGCTGTAGAGCTCCCTCTGCCTCTGAGCAAGCATCTGAGCGTTTAGCGGGGGCTGAAGGAGAGAACCACAGAAGGGTCAATATACACAAACAAACAACTGCATTGAAAACAAGCTAGAAATAGATTAAAATGTATGATTTATAAAATATTTTATTTTCTAACACCATAAAGCACATCCTGTTTGATTCGTCACAACACTGCAGACTGAATTTCACAACGACCTCCATAGACTATAAAAAAACTGCATTACAACATAAATGATTCCACTACGCAGGTCTGCCGCATTCAGCTTCACTGCACACTAATCACACACTAACCTGAGAGGGCATCTGGGGCTGAGACAGGCCTGGTCTTACCCCCATTGCAACAGGTACCCCTTGTGGAAACTGGCTCATGGCCGCCAACCTGTTCTGCATCTGAAAGAGTGAGGGAGGAAGAATAAAGCACAGATCGATGAGAGCAGTTAATCACCCCACAAAAGGCAAGCATCGCTCCACAGCATGCTACCACAAACAACAGGCCTTTTGTGGAGCTGAAACAGAGCGGTGCCATCTCCAGGGAGAGCTCCGGCAGCTGGAGTGTGGGGTTTAGTAAGAGTGATAAGTATAAAAGCAAAATTATACATGAGTGGAAAAAAGGGGTGTAGCTGAGGTGTGTTGTGGTGTTGTGTAGCTGAGGGGTGTGTTGGTGAGGTGTGTAGCTGAAGGGAGGTGTGTAGCCGAGGTGAGGTGTGTTGTTGTGGTGTGAAACTGAGGGAATGTGTGTTGTGGTGTGTAGCTGATGTGAGTTATGTTGTTAAAGGTGTGTAGCTGAGGCGAGGTATGTTTTTGAGGTGTATACAGTAGCTGAGGCGAGGTTTGTTTTTGAGGTGTGTAGCTGAGGTGAGGTATGTTTTTGAGGTGTATACAGTAGCTGAGGTATGTTTTTGAGGTGTGTAGCCGAGGTGAGGTATGTTTTTGAGGTGTATACAGTGGCTGAGGTGAGGTATGTTTTTGAGGTGTATACTGTAGCTGAGGTATGTTTTTGAGGTGTGTAGCCGAGGTGAGGTATGTTTTTGAGGTGTATACAGTAGCTGAGGTGAGGTATGTTTTTGAGGTGTATACAGTAGCTGAGGCGAGGTATGTTTTTGAGGTGTGTAGCCGAGGTGAGGTATGTTTTTGAGGTGTATACGGTGGCTGAGGTGAGGTATGTTTTTGAGGTGTGTAGCTGAGGTGAGGTATGTTTTTGAGGTGTATACAGTAGCTGAGGTGAGGTATGTTTTTGAGGTGTATACAGTAGCTGAGGTGAGGTATGTTTTTGAGGTGTATACAGTAGCTGAGGTGAGGTATGTTTTTGAGGTGTATACAGTAGCTGAGGTGAGGTATGTTTTTGAGGTGTGTAGCTGAGGTGAGGTATGTTTTTGAGGTGTGTAGCTGAGGTGAGGTATGTTTTTGAGGTGTGTAGCTGAGGTGAGGTATGTTTTTGAGGTGTGTAGCTGAGGTGAGGTATGTTTTTGAGGTGTGTAGCTGAGGTGAGGTATGTTTTTGAGGTGTGTAGCTGAGGTGAGGTATGTTTTTGAGGTGTGTAGCTGAGGTGAGGTATGTTTTTGAGGTGTGTAGCTGAGGTGAGGTATGTTTTTGAGGTGTATACAGTAGCTGAGGTGAGGTATGTTTTTGAGGTGTATACAGTAGCTGAGGTGAGGTATGTTTTTGAGGTGTATACAGTAGCTGAGGTGAGGTATGTTTTTGAGGTGTATAGCTGAGGTGAGGTATGTTTTTGAGGTGTGTAGCTGAGGTGAGGTATGTTTTTGAGGTGCGTAGCTGAGGTGAGGTATGTTTTTGAGGTGCGTAGCTGAGGTGAGGTATGTTTTTGAGGTGCGTAGCTGAGGTGAGGTATGTTTTTGAGGTGTATACAGTAGCTGAGGTGAGGTATGTTTTTGAGGTGTGTAGCTGAGGTGAGGTATGTTTTTGAGGTGTGTAGCTGAGGTGAGGTATGTTTTTGAGGTGTGTAGCTGAGGTGAGGTATGTTTTTGAGGTGTGTAGCTGAGGTGAGGTATGTTTTTGAGGTGTATACAGTAGCTGAGGTGAGGTATGTTTTTGAGGTGTATACAGTAGCTGAGGTGAGGTATGTTTTTGAGGTGTGTAGCTGAGGTGAGGTATGTTTTTGAGGTGTATACAGTAGCTGAGGTGAGGTATGTTTTTGAGGTGTATACAGTAGCTGAGGTGAGGTATGTTTTTGAGGTGTGTAGCTGAGGTGAGGTATGTTTTTGAGGTGTGTAGCTGAGGTGAGGTGTGTTGTACCTGCTGAGGCCCCTGTACACGTTGCTGTAGCTGCAGTCTCAGCTGGTTTGGTGGCAGGCGGATCTGAGAGCTCATCACTGGTGCCCGGTTCATTCCAGGCCGCATCTGGCTCATACCCACATTGCCGGGGAAGGAGCCGCGCGGCGATCCGAAATTCATCCCCTGTGTCGTGTTCATCTCAGCTGAAAACTGTGAAGGAGAGTTGGGGAACTGGGACGGGTAACTGGGCAGAGGGGTTGAGGGCTGAGGCTGGGCAAAGCGCTGGGTGATTTGATCCAGGCATCCGCTCTACAGAACACAGACAGAAAGTCAGACAGGATGGATAAAGGCTGATTGAACTGGAAAGAAAGAAAAATAAAAAGGTAGAACTGCTCACTTGTACTATCTTGTCGATGCCCAGCGCCCGGTCGAGCTCCACAAGCTCACTTTCATCTGTGCCACTCAGAAAAGACAAAAGCTGCTCAAGCAGGACCTTCTCATCGTTATGAGCTTCCAGAGTAGTGGGTGGGACTAGCATCTCATCCAGGGGACACGGAACACATTGCCTGAGATACGGCAAAGAAAAGCAAATTGGTGTAGAAGGGCGAGTATTTTCATAAACGCACACAAAAACAAATCAGATAAAATAATCAAACAGTTCAGTAATATAAGGTGAAGACTCCAAGAGTCACATTTCTCTGTGCACTTGAATCAGTGTTTTGCAGTATTCAGCAGTGTTCAGGAGTATACAAAGGGACTTTAATTCTTGATCATTTGCAGTATCCATAAGCAGGCCGTTAGTTCATTACAACAAGCACTCACTCCTGAGGTGAGGACATAGGAGCATTAGCCTGGTTCCCCAGAGTGCCGTCAAAAGGCATGGAATCAGCCAGAGACATGGGCTGGAACTGCTGTGACTCGGGAATGTCGAGCTTTGGTAGGCCTACATCAGAAAAAAAAATGCTGGAGTTGGACAGTGCTATTGTCACCAACAGGAAATAAACAACATAAAAGCACGAGTTAGTACAGAAAATGTCCAACAGAAGTCCGGACCTGTGTTGGTGTTAAACATGCTGATGTTGGAGGGGTCACTGAAGGGGCTACTGCTCTCCTTGGACAGCTGAAAGGGGTCAATCTGCCCCAGGACTGGAGCAGGAACCTGGCTCTGAGCCTGGGTGGGTGTGGAGGGACTGCAGAAGTCAAAGGGAGACTGACTCTGGAGACTAGAGCCATCAGGGAACACTGCAGACAGAAAACATGTTTATGGTTAGAAAGAAATCCTTTTAGTTATAAAAGGCATTGTGTGTAAATCTGAAGCAGAAACAAACACTGGAAATAAAAACATTTCT
Organism: Tachysurus fulvidraco; assembly: GCF_022655615.1. Lineage (NCBI taxonomy): Eukaryota > Metazoa > Chordata > Actinopteri > Siluriformes > Bagridae > Tachysurus > Tachysurus fulvidraco. Next base: position 20,069,135 of record NC_062526.1, on the reverse strand, counting down.
GTTCCTCGCTGTACACAGTGTCTCCAACTGACTGAGTGGAAAGTTCTCATGTTGTTCTCAGTCATTAAACTGCACCAAGAACATCTTCACAAACACCTACGTTATTATATGTACTTGTTTTGGATATGCAGATTTGTTCTTGTTTGTGTGTGCGTATGCGTGTTGGGCAGTATGAAGCATCCTAACCACGGCTCGGTGTTCCAGGTGGTTCACGTTTCACGCTCACACCAATGGGAACGCCGTCACCACCCTGCTGAGGTAGCCCCGATTCATCCACCGACTTCTCCCCCACAGGTCTGAGGGTGGGCAGTACCTGGTTCAACGGATGCAGATCAGCACCAGGAAACTGCTACATACACACAGACACAACAAGGGTAGAGGAACAGGAGAGCAAAGGTTAGGGAACATCAGAGAGAAGTAAAGTTAAACCTCACTCAGGGTTAGAGCTACTTACTCTCACTCTGAGGAACGTTACACTTTAATGCCAGAACACTTGGCTTCTACAGTAGGACTAACTGTCCATCCACTGTCTGTATTTAGATATCATTCATATTATTATATAGTTTGTTGTTAAAAAAACCCTGTGTTTAGAGACAGTGATGCCTAAATACCAACTATACAGTTTGCAAACATTTCTTATATAAATAACAGTGAAAGTTTGCCTCCTTTTTTTTTTTTTATAGATTCCATCTCCCTTCAGAATATAACACACAAACACTACCACTTTTCACAGAGAAAGTGTGGCAGTTCATACCGGACTTGGCTTATCACTGGATTTGGATGAGCATGTGACTTGTGGAGCAGGAGGTGTAGCAGTGCTACACTGCCCACTTTCGTCTCCTTGTTTGTTCTCAGCTTTGACGCGCACTGTGTCCAGGCTTAGCACTGCAGGGGGCAGGTCTACCAGGTCCTTCTCATCTGTGTCGAGCAGGAAGCGGAGAAGCTGGTGGTCCTGCTGCTGTTGCTGTTGCTGTTGTTGTTGTTGCTGCTGTTGTTGTTGCAGCTGCTGTTTAGCATTTCCTATGGCAGGTGGCAGTCCCAGACCAGCTCTTGGGCTACCGGCGGACGCCTCCTTCTTGATCTCGGGCTCGTTGGTGCCTTCGGCAGGGCTGTCCTGGAGCAGGCGGTGCAGGATCTTGTGGCGCTCTGTCAGCGTGCTGTGGGATGCTGGACACTGGCCAGCGGGTGCCAAGCGACTCTGAGATGCAGGTGAGGTCTCGTGGTCTGTGGAGCATCCCGTGCCGTCCAGAAGCTGGCCGAGTTTAGGGTTAGCACTTCTGGGTTCGTCGTTGTGGCCCGGCTCAGGCAGCTTAGCCGGAAGAGGACGTGCAGGTGAGCTGCTGGGCGTGGGAGTCTGCCTGGCCAGCGGGGAAGGAAGAGAAAAAGGCAACCCATCACCGCCTGAATGCTGCCGTGCCAGTGTTCCAGCAGGAGAGTGAATGCCAGGTGTTGGTGGTGAAAATGGGTGGCCTGAGACACGTGGGCTGTTTGCCAGGCCCGGGCTGGCTCGGGGAGGCCGAGGAGACATGAACGAGGTAGGGGTGGCTGTGAGGGGGCTGCCCAGTGGCGACAGACTACTGCCCTGCTGAGGAGGTGCAATCCGACTGGGGATGTTCGTGCCAGGGCCAGATGTGCCTCCGTTGGCATTGTTGTGGTGCAGACTGACTTCACCAGAGGACTGCAGGGCAGGAGAGCAAGCCGGGGCAGCTGGTGTGGACAAGAGGCTATGGGTAGTGTTTTCCTGAGAGCTAGCAGTGTTGTTTTCCCTGAGACACACAAACATACAGATAATCATGTATATGTACAGGATTATACCACATATGATAAATGCATTCGAGTCACTGTAGTTCCTGCAGGATGGGCAGTTATCTGTCCATCTAGGCTGTTTGCTTATTACACCGGTCATTCTCCTTAAACAACAAGCATGTCGCTTTGGTTGAATTTAGAGACGATTATAATCATTATGGGAAACTTTAACTGGCCTTTTGAATGATATTCGAGTGTATATTATATATATTATATATATTATATTCTATTATAGTCTATTATATTCTATTATATATAGAAAATATAAATGTATAAAACTATATTGCAAATAAAAGGTATCAAATGACCAAACCTGTGTAAACATAGTACTGTAAACCAGTTAGCACTGTGTCTATATTACTCAGAAAGCTGTGTGTGTGTAGATCAACAGCACCTGTCGATAGTGTGGATGCCCATGATGAATGGCTGTACATCGGGGTTGGGAGGGCAGCAGAACTTGCAGCGAGTCTGTGCACTGAGGGGCGTCCCGTCACTAAGAGTGAAACGGTACAGAGGGCTGACGGCCGAACCATGGGTCATCACTGTCCAGAACACACACACAGTGAAACCATGACTTTCATGAATTGTGTTTAGTAAGACTTGGAAATATATGTATCCCTCTAAAATAGCGATTAACATGTCGGATGTTAGACATGAGGGCCTTGTGTACCCTCTTGTAGCAGCTTCTTGGCATGGGAGGGTTCTTTGCCCTGTGGCTGGAAGAAGGCATAGATGCACTTCCTGACCAGGTCCTCCCAGCCTGGCCGGCCTGTCGCTCTCAGAGCACTTGTCTCGATGGAGATGATTTTCCCTGAAGGACACACACACACACACAAAAATCAGCATTTCTTTAATTTAAGCACTTAAAGCAATATGCTGTATTTTTCTTTCAACTCACTCACTCGGGTTAAGGCTTGTGTACAGTGAGAGCAGAATGAAAACCATACCTGTGGGGTCCTGCTTGGTGATGAAGGACTCTGTACTGACATGAATCGGTGGCACTCGGGGCGCACGGCACGCAATGCATATCAGGCAGCTCTGCAAGTCTGCACACATGCGCGCACACACACACACACACACACACAGTTTGTATCACTTTTCTACTAAAACTGAATACTAACATAACATAGTACATCAGGCTATGCTGTAGATCTGTATTTAAATAAAGTGAAGCTGCCTGATAAGCATCTTGTTTCACTAGGTTGGTCATTAAGCAGCTTTACAGGTCAGATTTGCCAAATCAAACAGCAAACCAAAAGCAACTATGATTTTTCAGGCATATACTCAGGAATAAGAGTGGACTGGCACTGTGTTGGATTTAAATCCAATTACAATATTTTATCATTTTATGATGGATCTTTAAAATAACTTGAGTTCAATACGTAAACTAATACATACTATTACGACAGTGCTGATTAATTCCAAAATGAACACATTGCACCGTACCATAAGAGCTGTGTATTTGTGTGTGTGTGTATGTGAGAGGGTGTAAGAGATTGTGTGTGTGTTTGTGTTGTACCATCTCCTTCCTCCTGCACTGCTCTGGGCTGAGAGACGGTGAAACACTGCATGTGCTCGTACTGCTGACGTGCCTCCTGGTTTTCTGCATCTGCTTCATCTGGAGGTCTTTTCAGAAGTCTACAGTTAAACGTGTGACTGTTCCTCTGCCCCTGCTCCTGTGGCCATGGCACGCCGTTAACTGTACAGACACACACAGCACAGTAAACCATGAAGGCGGTGTATCGGTGGCCGTACACAGACACTACCTCTACACTACACGTCCCTCACCTAAGCTTTTGGGGAGTAGGTTGCGCACAAACTCGTTGTGGTCGCCAACGTGCAAGATGCTGTAGACACTGGAAGTCATCAGCTCTTCCTGGGTGTAACCTAGGTAGTTTGTGACGTTCTCGGATACGAACACAATCCGCCCCTCACGGTTCACCACAAAGAAGAAGCCGTTCAGAGCCTGGAGGAACAGATAACAGGAAGGGAAAATTTTAAGACGGTGTCACCATCATCAAATCACCACCATCAATGCTGTTCTTCTTCTAGTAGGGCTGCAGTAGACTCTATATTGGATTTTTGTAACATTTGTCACCTGTCTGGTTGTGTGTGTGTGTGTGTGTGTGTGTGTGTGTGAATTCAGGAAATACATTTATAGTATCTCTAAATACAACTAATGTCGCATACCTCCAGGAGGAGTGGACCGAGAGCCTCCTTCTCCACCATGCCCTGACTGCTGGAGGACACGTCACTCTTCTGCACCTCATCGTCAGGGGACATCAGAGCTACTTTCTCTGTGGACACAGCACAATACAGAATAACATAACTGCAAGTGACTCAAATATTCACTTGACTGGAATTGATCAGATTTGTTTTTTGTGGCACTGAATCGTTTTTTGTAATGCTTTCTTCATGGATCAACACGGTGCACTTCTCCCATACCCATCTGTCTTCTGAAAGAGAAGCAGATTAAAGCAAAACACAGAACAGTTCACCTAAAGCCCCTGAAGCAGATCTGGCTTGAAGTCAACCACAACAAGAACTTCAGTCTCTCAAGAAACAGAGAAAAGCAAAATCCACAACGTTGGTTTTCACGTATCCACCAAAGACGATGCGTCAATTGATTATTCTTCAGCCAAGGAGCTCAACCTCATCATCTGTCTTCTAGATCAAAGCTGTCAGACCACCACATGAGAACGCTGCCGATTCCAACAACCGGATGGAGAAGAGGCTCGAATCTGTTTGTTTTGGGTTTCATTCAGAGCGGTGTCTCATTGAGGAAGCCTCAAACTTTAGATTTTTAGAGGCAGGATGTTGTCTGTGTTGTCATGTACCATAGTTACACACAAAGTAGCAATGTAGCTTCCCAAACACAGTCGAATGTGTGCAAGGAACTCCGTGTCAGTGGTCTGGCTCACGAACTCACTTATTGTGTTGAAACAAAAATGTTTAAGATGGGTCAGAGTTTGGAGCAGAGAGAGGACATTGAGAGAACACTGAGGTGTTAGAAGAACACTGGGTGTTTAGACGAACACTGGGGGTTTAGACGAACACTGGGGGTTTAGACGAACACCAGGTTTAGAAGAACACTGGGGGTTTAGCTTTACGCATCTCTGAACAACAAATAAATTCATTTCATACACAACACTCAGATTTTAACAAAATACATCATGAAGGAATTATTTTAATTTCATAAAAATGAGAAGTGGAACACTGGGTAAAGCTGATAGAACATATACAGAGTCACATGACTGATTGGTGCATTTCTATTGGTTGGCACTAGCTCCTTTTCAGGAAATTCAAGAAGTGTTCCTGTTGCCTGGAGGACAGTACAGGGTTTAAAACATAATCAACATCTTCAAAAAATACTCAGGTCTATTAACACATCAGACAGCGTCACGCTGTAACTGAGCAGCTCTGCTGATGTTCTCTGGTAGTTTCTGGTTTCTGTGTGAACGCTCAGTGCAGCTTTCAGTCTGCTTGTGGTGTTGGAGAAAGAGATGAGAGTTCAGCACATGGTGTTGTCTAACAGAGCTGACACCATGAGAGAGGCGAAGCCAGTGAGAGGCCCCTCGCTTACAAGGTCAGGGGGCAGTGGAGCGCTGCCATTGGTCATTCTCTCACACGCCCCTGTGGCCCCTCCCACCGTGGCGTGAGGCTCTGAACAGAAAAAAGCCCAGACGTTCTCCAGAGTCATGAAGGACAACAGTGAGACCCAGGATCCTGATATCTGTATCAGCCAGTTTCAATACATTTCTATACAATTCCACCTGGTACTACACAAAGGAGCTCCTTCTGCAAATAAGGTGTAAAATAATAACACACAACACAACTCTCACACACACACAAACCTCACACACCATCGTCCACCTTGTTGTGTATGTATGTATGTGTGTGTGTGTGTGTGTGTGTGTGGTTACCCTGCTCCCGCCTCTTGATCTGCTGGATCTTCTCCACCATGCTCTTTAGAATGTGGCATTTGTCAGGTTTCACGCTGAGGCTGGCGAGGTCACCCATGTTAGCTGACAGCAGCTCAGCCAGCTCGTCGATGTAGCGACACTCCAGCTCCCTGCGCCACTTCTCCCCACTGCAGCACAGAACACAACAACAAACACATAACAGGACAATAGTCAACAATAACACACAAAAAGCAGTTCACAACTACAAGACAGAGAGAGAGAGAGGAAAGAGAGAGAGAGAGAGAGGGATAGAGAGAAAGGAGAGAGAGGGGGGAAGAGAGAAAAGAGAGAGATATAGAGAGAGAAAAGAGAGAGAGAGAGAAAGGGGAAGATAGAAAAGAGAGAGAAAGGGAGGGATAGAGGAAAGAGAGAGAGAGGGGGGTAGAGGAAATAGAGAGAGAGAGAGAGAGAGAGAGAGAGAGAGAGAGAGAGAGAGAGAGAAAAGGAAGAGAGAGAGATGGAGAAAGTGAGAGCGCTATATAGAAAGAGAGAGAGAGATGATAAAACAGGAGATTCATCTCAGTCAAGACAACCGAATAAAAAGCAACACTATGGAAATTCTGGTCCAAACACCATGTCAGGAAACATCAGGACCGTTCACACACCTGCTAGCTACATTGCTAACAGTTAGCCTCAGTATCAAACACTGCATACAGGTGACTGTTTAGTCACCGAGATGTGAGTTTTAGTGTAGAAATATCAGTTTAGAAGATCACAGAGCAAGACAAACATACAGGGCTATAATCTCACACACTGACACACACTCTCGTGAGCGCACACATCTCTGACAGACATTAATCATTGGTATTTAACATTAGACACGTTTACATTCAACGTTAATATATTTAAGAAGCTGAAAGCTGGCAACAAGAAAACTCTAGAGGAAATTTTTAAATGTGAAATAATCATACAGCAAAGTGTCAAACTGAACACTTTCCACCTCCCGCTAATGACGACGAGTAACATGATTAAATACTCCTCCTGGAAACTCACATTCTGTCATCGGGTTTTTATCAGATGATAATAAATAACTAGAAAAAATCCTCTGAATCCTAGTGTAGTTGCCACACCTCTGTCTCATGCCATGCTTTTTTGAGCTGTGTTGTAATGACACTTGGCACAGTTTCACCGATCTCCTGATTCACTGACCTACTTGTACGTTATGCGGGTCGTTTTCTTGATAAAAATAAAGAACACAATCGTGTCAGTAGAGCTCGCTTTAAAGTGGAGGAGAATAACGTCTGATGAGCCGAACCCATGTGACTGCCTGCACCTCTGAGCCTACAGCTAAAAAGTTGAATACTCTAAAAGTACCAGAAGCTCATAAAGCAATACTTTCTTAACAAGTCATGAACTTCCTCTAGACGGTGATGCACCTTCATGCTGCATGTACAGAACCTTTATCTTAAACCAGGAATAAATTCTAGCTGGTGGAGCCGACGACGAGGCTGCTCAGGGAGATGTGGTGTGATGTGTGTGAGCTGGGACACGATCACATTTTCGCTGCAGCACCACAGCAGGAGGAATAAAGAAACCAGAGACCAGGACCCGAGGGTCCTTAAAGGCGCTGTGTGCGATGTTTAAAAAATGCTTGTGAAAACTGAGTCGGCCCGACTAACAAGACAGCCAAATTAGCAGAAAGGGGCGTGTCTGACATCAGCCGAAAGTGATTGACTGCAAGTCTTTGAGCCTGCAAAAAGTGCACACGCTCCAAGTCTTCTGATTCCAGGTGTTTATCCGCAGCAACGTTACGACCTCTGCCTCTAACTTTACCTCTGCCTCGGGTTTTAGGTGTTGAACGTCTTCATCCGCGTTAAACAGAGCTAAACCTTTCACGGTACAACACACAGTACTATAAAAACACATTTATATTACCATAGTATTATTCATTGAGGTCATTTACTGATAAAAATATCCTCTCGGCCAGCTGCCCCAGCAGGTTCCGCCATAATAGTTGCCCAGGTTCAATTCAATTCAAGTTTATTTGTATAGCGCTTTTTACAATAGACATTGTCTCAAAGCAGCTTTACAGAACATAAACATAGAACAGAAGGTAAACATAATTAATGATAAAGGAAATAACAAATAATGAAAGTAAAAGAATTGACAGAATAAAAATTCTAGATTATTATTAGATATATATAGTTCACAATGTGTATGTATTTATCCCCCTATGAGCAAGTCTGAGGTGACTCAGGCAGCAGTGGCGAGGAAAAACTCCCTTAAATTGGTAAAGGAAGAAACCTTGTGAGGAACCGGACTCAAGGGGGACCCATCCTAATATGGGTGACACTGGGGGTGTGATTGTAATATACAGTCAGTTAAATGTTGTATTGGTGTAAGGATCATGGACTTCGGATCTCCTTAGGGTTGCGTATGTATGTGTGTGGGGGAGCTATCAAAGGGGGTGAGAACCATTTGGGTTAGGGGCGTGTTTGTTTTGGTGATTTCAAATGTCAACAATGGCTTTCAGAGATCGTGCACCGCGCCTTTAAGGGTTCTCATTTAGGTCCTGCACAAAACAACAGAGGAGGAGTTCTGTTCTTACCTACTTAACCACTAGTGAAGATCTTCTGCATGCTTTCTTGAGTGTGTGTGGACCTTCACATGACTTCACCCCACAGTATTAATATAAACACAGATCTCATGCAGTCACGGTTTCCCTTTCTTCATCTCATCCCGTACACATCAGGACCTCAGCTGTCAATCACATACACCTTATGATTGACAGCTGAGCTTCTACCTCAGATTGGACTTCCTCTACTCTGACGATGCATCAGTGGACTGAGAGATAAATTCTCACCATAACACCAGAGTGACCATATGGTTGGTTAGTTGTGCTGCTCGGCACAACTGGTCTGCTCCTTCCTGTGTTACCCGCTCTATTTGGGTGACTGCAATAATTCATCAGCTTAAACGTGACACCACCTGCCACCAGTGGGTACTGTGTGGACCACGAGAAGGTGATTGTCCCTTCACCGACTGGCCCGCTGAAGAACATCTGGCATCATCTCTAAACACCTTTCTGTGAGGTCACTTCCAGTTCTACTGCTGACATTCTCTGCCCTAGTGGTTAAGATGGTAGAATAACTCAGGTTCTTTATAGTGAGTGAAAACCTGCTCAGGATCTCAGCACCAATCTGCCAGGAACCTCCACCCCAAAAAAATCCAGAAGAAACTATGCCACATGAGGACGGTATTTCTATCATGTACATCATCACGATCAAAATTCTCAGTGTGTTTGCTGAAGATCTCAACATGTCTGCACACACATATACACAGGTGTATGTGTATATTCTTCACTGCCAGATATTTTCCAGGGTTTATAGAGACACAGCAGAGTTTGTGTGTGTGTGTGGGAGAGAGTGTTTGTGTGTGAGAGAAAGAGAGTGTGTGAGTGAGTGAGAGAGAGAGAGAGAGAGAGAGAGAAAGAGAGAGCGAGCGGCTGAAATGACGAATCAGAGTGGGGTACAGTGTTATGGCAGGAACTGTTTACTCTAACATTCTCTGCTCGTTTGGCGGTGTGTGTGTGTGTGTGTCACATCTTCCACATGTGTAACTGACTGATATGACTGCAATAATATGTGAGGGCCAGGAGAGAGCTTATCTGAGGTGACTGAGTACATGTACATATGGAATATGGATGACTCATACATGTGGGGTGTGTGTGTGTGTGTGTGTGTGTGTGGGGCGAGTTAGCTAAGAAAGTAGGTCAGTGCATTGCCAAGGTTGCACGCAGGCGCATTGTGTAGATCAGGTGCTGCGTGGGGTTGCTGTAGAAACAAGAGGTTACTCAGTCCCACCAAGGCCTCATTCAGGAGAGACATTCGTTCACTCACCCACACACGGCACATCTTCACACACTACATACATCTACACGCTGCACAAACACAATACACACTTCCATTCTGCACATCTTCACACACCACACACCCACACTGCCCACACACCCACACCCACTAAACACACATTCTCTGCTAAATCCCACTAATTCTACACAATCTGATACAAACCCACCCTAATCCCTATATTACTGCGGCTGCTCGAAGGACATGATCACACTCCGAACTCAGACAGGTGAGAACCAAAGTTCTGAAAGCCCACAGATGTTTTTTTTATAAACAGCATGATCACTAGATCAGCCTCATGTTCTCCTATAAGGAGCCATGTGAAAAACTGCCAAAGAAAAAGCTCTCAGGCTCTGAAACCCAAAAACGATACAAGCTACTGATATTACAGACTACTGAATCACCATGCCAACGTGTGGTGGTGAAGATGATGATGATGAGGTGGTGCTGATGAGATTATTGTGATGATATGATGTCATGAGATCATTGTGATGAAATGGTGATGTGAAGTCCTAATGATGTGACGGTAGTTTATCTGCTTAACACTCGTCTTTTTAGCTTTTCATAGAACTTCGTGTCGGTCCTGAACTTCTAGAAAAGTTTGTTGAGGAAAATCCAAAAATCAAGAATCAATGCTTTCAAAGACGAGGGGTTTAATACGCCAACCGCCTTCGTGTTCCAGATTTGGACTACACACTAATTCACACACTCCCATCAGACTCTGATCACGTCATCCACCGGCTTCAATATTCTATGGGTTTAATCTAAAATAATCGAAACATAACATCACGTACATTATCGGGTGATGTAAACGTACCTGGGTCCAGAGGTGTCACAGGGAGAGCCTTTCCTCTTGCGTGACTCCGGGGGGGCGGGGTCCAGGCCACTCTCACCTGAGGCACTCATTATGAGCTCATGCGAAGCTGCAAGACAGAAACGGGGTTCAGTTCAGATCACAACCCGTGACTGGCACATCGACGGCAGTGAGATTGAAGATAAAACTGTGGTAGTGAAAGCAGCCTGTGAAGCTATGCATAAAGACCAGCACTGTATTAAACTCATCAGCGTTGGAAAAATGAAAGAAAGTCAAAAATCAGGTCTTTCTGTCGCTGGTAAAATAGATACAGCTGAGGCAGTAAACCCCTGAGAACACAGATGGAGCTGACAGATTTATCATGAAGTGATGCTCGTGAGATCTACGCTCATCTGTATGGTGATGAAGAAGCTCAGTATGTGCAGTACTGGATTCTGAGGTGTGTGTTAGTCTCTCGAGTGCTACAGGAAAGGGTGAGAGAGTCGAGACAGAGAGATGTTCTCAGCTCAGGCAGCATTGTATCTACGAACGCCAACAGCTGAGGATCTGACTGCAGTTGGGAGACTTTACAGAGCAAGATCCAGAGAATCTCCAATGACTGAAGGACCCAAACTCAGCTGAATGTCCAGCGGCCCAGCACGCACAATACACACACACAATACACACTACACAATGTTGTTTTAATAACACCACACAATTAAACAGAACTTAAAACAGTCGGTTCAACACTGTCCATATATAATAACACAACTAGGTTTTTTTTTTTGCCTGAAATAAGACCAACAGGTGAATATGCCGAGCTCTCATAACAAAGGTGTGTAACTGTGTCATAGCTCTTGGTGACGAAGAGGTCTGAAAATTTCATTTAAAATCTACTAGAGTTTGCGCATCAGAGGTCCTGATCAAACAGGAAGGTTAGTGGGACTCCGGTAAACCACCCTTTACACCGGCGATGAACAGAAAAACATTTGAGGTGGAGGAGCTTCGGCAGGAGATCACATCAGGTTTAGCTGTTAAAACGAGTGTGAGAACGAGTTACACCATTTCAGCGAATACAGTGAGGGAGGCTCACATTGTGGAGGAGGAGGAGGACAATGTGATAACAGACCAATACCACACTTGGTCCTGAATGCTTCACACAGCCTCACATCTCAAAGCCAGAAAGCCCACAATAACAAACCTGTTTATTCCCCATCACACCTCACTGTAAACCACACCAGCTCTAGAAACCTCTGAACCAACACTTTCTTTTGGGAGAAAACATTTAGGGCAGCAAAACTTCAATTCTTCTTAAACTGAAAAAGATGTGAAACAGGTGAATAATTTCGAACCCGTTTAACTCTGAAGGTGTGCATGATAAAGCGGTTTAAGGACTGCGACAGGTCTGATTAGACAGAGATAAAAGTTTACACACCCGCCAAAACCCAAAAAATAAAAAAACCATTAAACCCTTTTACGAAAGCTTCAGAAGAGAAAAAACACCGCGTTCATTACAGCACGCGTCAACAGGTTTCTGCAGATCAACATGAAACCAGTTCTGAATGAAGTCAGACGTCCTCTGTGTTAGACGTGTGTGCCTGTACCTGTACACGTACCTGGGGTTTGTCAGAGACTCTATGCCTTGAGGATGAAGGTAAAAAAAATATATATTAAGCACATTTCAGCACTGAAATCTGATTGGTTGATGGCAGTCATGTGTTTAAATGAACCCAATTATAATTAAAAATCCCTTTAAAGATTAGCACGACACGATCCAACAAATTCCTGTTGATAAATGTTCTCTACAACGTCATCGAACGACAACATTACAGCACTTCTTGTTTGACTACATACATAAACACTCCAGGAAGCACAGGTTAAAAAAAGGACAAAAGTATAAGTCATTAAATACGAGTTACTGCACAGGTCACATCAGTCATCATTAACGCTAGCTGGTAGACTGATGCTAACCGACATGTCCATGCATGTCGAACGCATTTAACATCGACTGCTCAACATCCCTGAGATCTTTAACACCACACACCCCACTATAATCATCACACGTACGTTCTAAAACCCTGGTGGGACATTTTCAGATTCCTGCATGTAGATTCAGTGAATTTACTGTGCTTTCCATTAAATCTAGAACAACTCCAGAACACTAAATTCTGTACATCTGCTCTCTAAGAGAGCCGAGTGCGCTAGGATGAGCTGGACCTGGAATCTTTCACTCTTCTGTAAGATCATGTGATCTGCCATGAATTCCAGTCATAGTTAAACACCACATGAATTCAGCAGTCTGAAAAGAAGACTTCATCAACGTAAAGTGACGTGACGTACGGCTACAGTAAGTACGTTGACCCATACTCAGAATTTGTTTTCTGCATTTGACCCATCAGAAGTGCACACACACAGCAGTGAACACACACACTGTGAACACACACCCGGAGCAGTGGGCAGCCATTTATGCTGCGGCGCCCAGCAAGCAGTTGGGGGGTTTGGTGCCTTGCTCAAGGGCACCTCAGTCGTGGCCGTTACGAACCAGACTCTCTAACCATTAGGCCACGTCTGCCCCAAGGAAACCTTAGAGTGACAACTCAACAACCAGGACATAGAACAGTGAATAATACTGAACAGAGGATGAAGGACACTGGTGGGGCATGGAGGGACACTGGTGGGGCATGGAGGGACACTGGTGGGGCATGGAGGGACACTGGTGGGGCATGGAGGGACACTGGTGGGGCATGGAGGGACACTGGTGGGGCATGGAGGGACACTGGTGGGGCATGGAGGGACACTGGTGGGGCATGGAGGGACACTGGTGGGGCATGGAGGGACACTGGTGGGGCATGGAGGGACACTGGTGGGGCATGGAGGGACACTGGTGGGGCATGGAGGGACACTGGTGGGGCATGGAGGGACACTGGTGGGGCATGGAGGGACACTGGTGGGGCATGGAGGGACACTGGTGGAACAAAAAATAGCTCTGACGTGTTACCAGAGAAAGTCCAAAGTCTGGAGAAAATGACTAAGGGGACTGTGCTAAGGAGCTTTGGAGACAACCAACCACAATGCCTCAGCTCAGGTTCTTTCCCAGAGACTCTACTCTCATTTACATTTACAGCATTTGGCAGACGCCCTCATCCACATACGAAAGTGCTTTTAAGTCATTGAATACATTAACTCTGGTTCACTAGGTCACAGACTTAAGATACCATGAGTCTAAATGACTGTTCAAAAGTGCACTGCGTTTTATACGCAAAATGTTTTAAACAGGTTCTCCCTGGAACTCCGCAGAGCATCGAAGTACTCCATACACACGACTTATTTAATGAATAGAAGCTTTGTCCTTTATCATGAGAGTTTCCTCCTCAGTCATGTCCTTCTAAACGTCATCTGTGTTTCGTTGTTCTGCGTCTGAACCTCAGCCGGAACTTCGTTTGTTTTGTTTTGGTTTCGGCACGAGACAAAAGAAAGGAAAGCTTCCTGGAGCATCTCCATACTCAGAGGGGAAAAAAAAGGGTGAAAACTCTCTTCCCTCAGGATCCAAAATCTTCATCACATACACATCAATCCAGATGTGATACACGCTCATGCAGTTCTCTAAATCAGCCAATCACGTGTCAGCAGCACAATGTGTAAACTTCTGCAGGTTCCGTTCAAGAGCTTCAGTTAATGTTCAAGTCATGAAAAAAAACCCAATCTGTGACACTTGGACTATGGCATGGATGTTAGTTTGAGTTTTTCAGAAGCTGCTGATCTCCTGCTGGGATTTTCACACATCAGTCTCCAGAGTTTCAACAGAATGGTAAGAAAAACCAAAAGAATGTCGTGAGGAGGATCTGCAGAGTGAAGCAGCTTTGAGAAGATCAGAGGAGAATGATCAGACGCAGAGGTGACAGGAAGTCACTCATATAATCACTCTTTTTAATCATGGCGAGCAGAACATCATATCAGAACGCATCAGACTTTGACACGAACGAACAACAGCACAAGACCACATCAGCTTCCTCTCCTGACTGACAGGAACAGGAATCTGAGTCACTCATATAATAAAGTGACAGTTGGTTCCTGCTCCTGATTAGCTAATTAAATAACCGTTCCTTATAAAGTGGCCAAGTACACACTGTCTACAGACTGTCAGCTTCGGTGGTGTATGTTAGAAAAGTGTTCACTGGGGTCTACAATAACAGACTGAACAGCCATAAGGAAATCATTAGCGCTCCACTGTGGTTTCATTAATATTCAAATTTATTCAAAGGGGAGGAGTTATGCTTCACAATTTGCAGAATTAAACCGAGTTCCTTGATTCACTGCAAAAATAATAAATAGATGTTATGACATGGACAAAAATTTCTGAGTCTCTACAGCAGACCTACAGATTCATCTAAGGGTGATTTTGGACTGATGGATGCCAGCAGCAGACTTGTGTAAATCTCAGTGAGTAAGATAGAGGTTCACACTTCAGCACTTGAGTCACAAAGTCAGAGCTGCTGAAGTTGTTGGGAAAAAAAAAGGTTTCTGTCACGCTCCTGGTCTGTTACAGAGGCTTACAGCTGTGACACGCTTAACACTGTGATGTGCAAACAAACACCTGACTAGGGCTGGGCGATAAAACGATAACGATATGTATCGCGATAGACGTGTGATCGATATCAATAAAAAATGTGTTTGATATAACGTTCTATATTTTTTATTCTTCGTTGGAAGAAAACAGAGGTTGCAAAGCAAGTTTGGTTGCATTAACAAAGGCACTCACTCTCTGGTAACCTAGCAACGTAGGGAGTGACACGCTAACAGCCAATAATGTAACAGTATCTTGTTTGGTTGCGCCGTATCGTTGTCTCGTGCTGGTCTGCTGGATTCCTCTTCAGTATAACCGGGCGACTGATAAGCAGAAAATGAGCGCAGCATAGAGCGAGGAAATTGTAAATAAAAGAGGAAAAGTCAGCTCGCCAGTATGGCAGTTTTTTGGAAATTCTTGGTCCATAGTCAGACCAATGTCATCTGCAAATTATGCAAGACCGTCGTCAAAAATCAAAACAAAAATTAAAACAAACGTGTAGCCAATGAGGAGAAAGGGGCGGGGCATGTCAATATGCGGCGGAGAGAGTGGTCAGAGCGCATGTGTAAAAGGATTACGATAAGGCAAGAAGTAGGACCCGTGTTAATATAGGATCAGCTTTCCAGCACTGGAGAGAACTGAAGGAGCAGGAATTTTCACAGATTGGAGTTTCCCCGAGTCAATAACTCCTGAGCTAAACGCTGTTACTACACAAATAACACCTCTTTTCTATCATAGTAATGTAGAGAGGCAGCTTCAACCACGTTTTGTGTAGTAACAGCGTTTAGCTCAGGAGTTATTGACTTGGGAATCTCCAATCTGTGAATATGCGGCCAACTTTACTTAAGGCCCCGAGGCGCTTTTTACTTTCTCGATAGGTGAGTAACGTTGGTTTTGCTTTGTTACACAGAACTAATATATGCCTTTGTCCTTTGCATGATTATGCTTGTGTGTCATTTTTGCTTGTTTGTTTATCTGCAATCGTATTGTTCTTCCCTTCAGCTATGATAAAGACATATTTCTTCCCTTTAGTTGCCTGGGTTACGTA
Source organism: Tachysurus fulvidraco (assembly GCF_022655615.1). Taxonomy (NCBI): domain Eukaryota; kingdom Metazoa; phylum Chordata; class Actinopteri; order Siluriformes; family Bagridae; genus Tachysurus; species Tachysurus fulvidraco. The sequence continues at coordinate 20,053,114 of NC_062526.1, read as the reverse complement.
TGTATGTGTAGGCGGAGCTATCAATACAGGGGTGGGACCCATTTGGGTTAGGGGCGTGTTTGTTTTGGTGATTTTAAATGTCAGTAATGGCTTTCAAACGTCGGAGACCCTGCCTTTAAGTGTTCATTGTGACTTTAGACTTATGTTTACATTTTAATTATTTGAGTTTTCCATGGTTGTTGACATTTCTGTCTTAATAACTGATGGGATTATGGTCAGAGGAAGGTCAAGTTTAAAATAAAAAATGTTTAAATGTAATATTTTTTCTCCTGGTCTTTATTTTAAATAGGTAATAAAAAATATAAATAATTATCGATATCAACCGATATGAAAACACTGATATCGTGATACAGTTTTCAGCCGTATCGCCCAGCACTACACCTGACCATCTCGAGTTTTAAGTGAAACACAGGCTGAAAGCCTTATTAGTAAAGGGGCGTTAAATATCCCACGACTTGTGCTGTAAAAAACACACACACCCTGACCTTTGACCCATTGTATAACTGGATATTATTATTAACTAGCCAGAAAAAAAACCAGACTGGTCTTCTACACACGAGCCACCGCATCTGAATATTCAACACAGAGCACAGCACAGACAGCTGAAGTAGTCATGATCATCATCATCATCATCATTTCAGCTGCAGACTGAAAACGACACGAGGAGACACTGGAGCAGAGCCTGAGTGTGTGAACTTACGTGCTCATGGAGGGAAAGCTGCTGTGTGTGGTCCAGGGCACCGGCCTGGTGTGATGGTGAAGGACGAACAGAGGCGCGAGTCAGTGTGGCTACAGTGCCATGCCCTCGCTGTCATGCAGCACCATCCCACTGCGTCCGCCGGGAAACAATGACACACTGAACACAACCTGCGACGGAGACAAAGAAAGGTTTTATACGGTCTGAATGAGAAAGGGAGAGAGATAAAGAAGGATTGGAAAGTTCATGAATGTATGTAGACCCTCTTTTAACCAGTGGGTCGTGTTCAGGTCAAAATCATCCACTTGACTGATTTAAAGAGAATTATTATTCCCCCAATGTGAAGTGCCTCTAAACGGGCATCAAAAGAATGAACAATCGTCATTAGATCACATTTATGACCTCTGAGGCAGGTGAAGGAAGCGTGAGGGGTGGGGGTGGGTTTAAAAATGTACCCATTGACAAATGATTCCTGAGTCAAATGGGAAAAAACGTTACAAATGAATAAACAAGGTGTTTGATGCGGCAACTGTGGAAAACCCTCCTTAAGCTTACGCTCCTATCATTTCTGATAGAAAGTAGAGGAATTGTGAAAATAAAATGTGTTTCACACCGCAAATAAACCCCCAAAGGAAGAAATCTCTCAAAACTCAAGCCTCATCATCAGTTCATCAATGATTCAGTCAGTTTTAGGTCAGAGAAATGAACAGAATCAAGAGAACAAGGACATCAGATTTATGTCACGTGAACATCATCATGCATACAGACTTCATTTGTGTGAACGTGAGTACAGATCTCAGAGAAACTCAGACAAGTCTCAGTGGAAGGATCCTGTACTAATTCTAGTCATTTTACACACACACACACACACACACACACACACACACACACACACACACACACACACACACACACACACACACACACACACACACACACACACACACACACACACACACACACAAACCCCACAAAAACTCCACAAGCTGCATCACAAATTTGGGGGAAAAGCTACACAATCACATCTGCTCCTCACCGTCTCTACACTCCACTGGGCACTAATTACTGTAATTACTTTGATTAGAGCAGTCAGCTGTGGTGACAAATTAGTAGTATTTCTTGTTTTTAGACTTTTTCAGGTTCTTTCTGTAACGATTGAAAAGCTTGTCCTTTGTAGAGAGAGTGAAGAGCGATCTACGAGGCCCAACCTTGAGTCGTAACGTCTCTATGAGGTTGAAAAGTAAAGAAAGTCCTTCATAGTTCACCTTCATGACTCCTTGAAGGTGGACCTCCTACTAAACTTTCTCTCACCACAGTAACCCATGATATTCTTCTCTTCATCTCTATTACAGCTTTTTCCCTTGAATCATTCAGAGCTTTTTATAAGAACACAGTGGGTCACTTTAAGAGAAGAGGAATCGTCGAGGTGTTCCTCAGGGCTCAGTCCTCCCCAGCTCCTGTTTATCATAAACACAACTACAGTAACACAAACCTTAAGGAGTTCCCAGTGGAAGGTCCTTCATCATTCCTTCACGACAGCTTTACACAAAAAGTTCTTCCAAAGTAAAGCTTTACACAAATTAAACAAAACACAGATATAGCAGAGCTTAAAAAGCCAAATATTCAGACCGTCTGATAACTCTGATGACATGTCTGTCCAATCTCGCGGTCAGAACCGTGCTAGCTCTGTAACTCCAGCTTCACTATTCTTATTATATATCCTTAAAGCATCAGCTCCTGTATGGATTGTGTAAATCTCTATTCTATTATTCTACCAGCTTACCTGAAAAACAGCAAAACGTTTAAGTCAGCTGTAAGAAAGATTAAAGATTAGATCATAAAATACACCACGCTGTATCAGTTACACTGCTCTTCACTATAAACCCCTCAATCACCTCACATGCCTCCACCTCTCCCCATTTTCACTTAATTGGAGCTGCAAACTCTGCTCCATCATCACAATGTCCCTGTGCACAAAGCAGCTCCATGACGACTTAACCCCACTGAACACCTTTGGGATAAACTGGATCTGGAGTCTCCTCAACATCGGAACATCAGAGTCTGATTTCACTACTGCTCTTGTGGCTGAATGAATCCACAGAGTCATGATCCAACATCTAGTGGAGAACCTTCCAGAAGAGTGGAGCTGGAATGAGAGGTTCATCAGTAATGTGACCGTGAGGCACAGCCGGCAGTGTAAAACCAACAGCAGTGTCGCATCAAAAAGAGTTGATTCTTTGTGGTAACACGTTCTACCATTTCCATCAAATGTGTGTTTATGCAAAAATGAAGTTAAGTAGCACAACTCAACAAGACAAAACAGCTCAGAGTCATCAGGGTATGGATTCTGAAGACTCTCAAGTTGTGAGATGGAACCTGCATGGATCTGACTCATTTGTCCAGCACATCCTACAGAATTATTGATCAGACTGAGATCTGGGAATTTGGAGGCAATGTCAACACCTTGAACAGTACCAGCAGTGTGCCGGGAGCATCATTCCCGCTGAAAGGGGACACTGTGATTAGGCAACACCTTGACCAAGTAGGGTTTGAGTTGGTCTGCAGCAGTGTTTAGTAGGTGATGTGTCAAAATAACATCCACATAAGCTCCAGGACCCAAGGTTTACCTGCAGAACATTGTCTAGAGCAGGGGTGTTCAACCAGTCAGAGACCAAGAGCCGCATTTTTTACTGTGTTACCGCAAAGAGCCGCATTATACACATGGGCACACAAATTCACCTTTATTTACCCTGCCATTTTGAGAGCGAACTTAACACAAATTGTTTACTCAAATGATATTGCTCCTACTGGGAAACTTTGAGGTATTTTCATCCCACTCACATTCCCGTTTGATGAAAATACCGTAATTTAACTCAAGCGAAGCGAACACAAACAATAAAACGACACAAATACAAACTTTGATATGAACCTAAGACATGAAACCGGGCAAAGAGCCGAATGCGGCTCGGCCACCCCTGGTCTAGAGCATTACTCCACTCCAGAGCAGCCTCCACCATCTCACCTGTACCCATGAACCTGGTGCCATCTCTTCCTCAGGTAAGAGACACACACTCACCAGACTTCCTCATGATGTAAAAAAAACAAAAACAAACAAAAACAAACTGATTCATCAAACCAGACCTCCTTCTTCCACTGCTCCATGGTTCAGTTCTGATGCTCACTTGTCCATTGTAGGAGCTTTCAGAAGATTCATTTGGTGTTACAGAAACCCATCTTTGAGATCGGACTAGATGGCTAGCCTTCTCTCTCCACACACATCAATGAACCAGTTGCTGGTTCACTGGTTCTCCTTCATTGAAGGTGAGGTGGTTGGTTCTAACCCCTGCACACCAGGCACATCACACAAGATCTACAGTTATGGAGATGCTCTGACCCACTTGTTTGGATATCAATATTTGGTCAGCAACTCACTCTGATCTTACACTTGTCCATTTTTCTTTCTTCCAACACATCAACTGGAGAAGTTCCGACCAGGGAGCTGTAACCTGATCACCGTTCACTTCACCCATCAGTAGCTTCGATATTTGGGTCACTAAGAACTTTTAAACCATCATCTCATCATGATGATATTGTTTATTTTTGTTCGTATTTTCTTGATGTCTATGTGTTTGAAAGGCCGGTGATGAAAAACCTCTAAAGGTGTAAAACACAAAACTCCTGCAATCAGCAACAACAAATACACAAGTGTGTAAAGAGCAGGTGAAGGCTGGAGGCTGCGTATAAACAGACTGAGAGATTAAACACCATCACACTGTTCACACAGAACTCTCTCTCTCTCACACACACACACACACACACACATTCCACAAACCGTCTCAAAAAAAAAAAAAAAAACCCTGCAAAAACAACTTCTCTTCTAACATCCAGGACTCCATCTCTCTCTCCCACTTCTATATAATTGATCGGATCATATTTACAAACACACACACGCCATATCATGCGCGTGCGTGTAGCTGTTTCCGGGTCACTCAATCACAACCCTGAGGTGACATACTGGCTGAACTGGAACTGCTGGTTAACTGTTGTTTTGAAACTGCTTTCAAACCCACATATCTGCATATATGTCTATGTATACATGTATATATGTCTATGAATATATGTATATGTATATGTCTATATATAATGTCAATGTGTAATATATATATATATACACACACATGTATACATTACATATGTAGATGAATTTAATCCACGCAAACAAACAGTTCTACAGCATGAAGAGTGTGAAGCGCGGTTATGTAACAGCTACACAGTGAGGATGGAGTGACAGCAGGAATGTGAGTTAAGCTAGGGTTAGCTATAGCCTGCTGTGTGTGTGTGTGTGTGTGTTTACTAAAAGCAAATGAATCCATCACATGACACCGACTCTTCTCTTTCTTTCTGTTTCTCTCTCTTTCTCTCTCTCTCTCTCTCTCCACACACACACACACACACACACACACACACACACACACACACACACACACACACACACACCTACCTGCTTAGATGGAGAGCTCAGTCCTGCATTCAGTTTAATGCAAATGTTTTGCAAGCCGCAGGTCCGCGCGCGCTACAGTTCTGTCTGATTGATTGATTATTATTATTGTTGTTGTTGCACGCGCTATTAATCCGACACCGCGCGTGTGTAAATTATAATTCCGTGAACACACGGAAAGTTTTGCGTTGTTTGTTTTTGCACGAGCTGTGGCTACATCACGCTTTAGCCAATAAGGTTGCGTGTGCTAGTTGAAGGCTAACCAGGCTAACGGAGTTAGCCGAGAGCTACTTGAAATCCAGGACGCAGCTCGTTTTCCCTTCGCGTCTTGCACTAAAGCCGGAAGTGAAGATAAATCCTGCGCTGGAAACGTCCGTGCGTGCGTCTGTCGCCGTGAGTCGCGTGCACGCTGTCACCCTAAGCGAGGCATTATTCGTGTGTTTAATCCTCGCAGTGCTCGGGTTCTCTCTCTCCCCGCACCGCCATTTTCACCATTAAGCTACACAAACAAACAGCGAACCCGCTTACGTCACCTTCATGATGCGCTCACGCCCCCCCTCCCGCTGATCTACATACCATGGTGAGCGCGTGCGTTAACGGCTCACATGGCTTATGAATCCGATCGTCCGCGCACGTCTTGCACGACACCGCGGCTCGAAGGATTCCAGGCGGTGCGCGTGCACGAGACTCAGCGGACCGAAGCCTCCATGAAGCGCGTTCACGAGCGCCGTGTGTTTTTTTTACGTTAATATGAAACGAAGCAGTAAGTGAGTGAGCACTGAACTCTACCGGAGAGTTAGGTTTGATTTTACTTTAATCTCTGAGCTCTAATCCTATAATAACCTCATGATAAAACCCTCACTCCGTGTAAAAAACCGTACAGTGTTTATAAACATGGCGACCGAGACACACTTTAATATCGCCTCAACTCCATTTTTACTGCCTTTGGTTTTATATTTATGTACAATAATAACAACAACAACAATTAGTCAGTGTTACTATCACTACCACATGAGCAATCTCACACGGATGTGATGTCACAGATGGAGGCGTGGCGAGATGCAGCCA
>NC_062526.1:19941851-20041851 GCF_022655615.1 Tachysurus fulvidraco | reverse complement strand
TCCAAAGAACTAGCTGGTAGATTCAGCTACAACACTGTAGATGTCTAAATAAATCTGTTCTACAGTTGTGTGTGTGTGGAGTCTGGGTCTAGATGTCACTGATCATGGTTCATCTCTACCGTATGTCTCTGTAGGTCAGTATGGAATCATCTGTTTGGAGGATCTCATCCATGAGATCTACTCGACTGGAAATAACTTCAAAGTGGTGAACAGATTCCTCGTGCCGTTCTGTTTGTCTGTTCCTCGACACTCAGCCAGAGACAAAGTCGGGCTTCTGAAAGAGATGGGTGAGCCTGGACCTCGAGCCGAAGACATCAACAGAGTGATCAGGACATTTAACTGAGCCTCTTCTACTGGAGCTCAGACAAACTGGACTGTTTTGCGGAGAGTCGTTGGCTTTCCTGTCTTTACTTTTTTCTCATTCTGATGTGAGATTGGATGTGCTTTCAGATTGTCTTCACAAGAATGGATCAGATCAGATTTCATCATCACCAGTGTAATGAATGAAGTTGAAATGTTGCGTCTCTTGGACCAGGTTCTTTAACTCTGTGCAGCAGTTTATATTAAAACTATTGTGGTTTATTACAAAAACTAATCCCATGCTGTCGCTGTGTCTGTGTGGGGTTTAGTGTTGAGAAACCAGCACTCATGTCAGATTTAAAAATGACTTCTGAAAGCTTAGTGTAATATGGTGTTGAAGTGCAGGAAATATGTAACAGTGCAGCTAGCTCATACGAGTGAAGTCACTCATTTTTAACTAGCAGGTAATGAGGTAAGTGTTCTTGTGCTTGGTGATGCCCCAGCAGGAGGCAGGAATGCAGACCTTTACAGAGAGAAGAGCGTGAGAAACCTCACTCATAACGTCGTTTTTCACGTCAAAAATCCAAGCTACTTTTACTGCTCGACCACTGACCTCTTCAGTGTATGAACCTACAGTCATAATACAGATTTCTGTCTTTGAATATCAATAAAATGACAAAATCTAGAAAGAATAACTAAATTATGTGGCGATTATATGACGAAAGTCATGTACCATGTACTCATTGATATCAGACATCAGGTCAGATCTTTGTGTGTAATCTATATCCTGTTATTTTTGTTTTAGAGAATGCGGTCTGTTTCTTTAGAAGAAAACAACATTTATGACCCTAGTTATACTCCTCCATCACCATGTAGCCATATTTTTATTTTATTAAGAGTGTACGATCTGTACGATCTTCTCATCAAGATGAGCGTCAAGTATCATACCAGCTTTTTATTTTATTTCAGTTTCAGTGACTGCAGAGCTTTAGAAAAAAAAAATGCAGAATCCTTTTATTAAAAAAAACCTTCCCGGAATTTCTCCTACTGAGTTAGATGAACGTTTGATCTCCAGCCCAGATTAGTGTCCTTCACTCTGTTTATGTTTATGTTTATGTATAAACATGTTTATGACACACAACGTTTTTTTTTGTTGTTGTTTAAATGGAAAAAGTTCTTCCCAAAGTGATTAAGTACCGTTTTCACTGGGATTAAGGTCATGGGACTGAGGAGAACACTTGAGGACTGTTTTAATTGTGTGTGTGCGCAGTGTGTTTGGGGTTGTTAGTGTTGAAAAAAACACGTTTGATCTCCGAACTCATCCTCCATCCTCAACATTATGTTCTGGAAAATGTGCGGTTGTTGAAACGTTTTGAAAGTGACCGAACTCTAGATCTTTCCGACACGTGCCACAGACATTCATCCCCATACTATTGTTTCAGCTGTGTACTTGACTCTTCCAAGCAAGCATTTAGCATCAAAATGTTCTCCATGTCCCCATGATCCTACCTGACATCATCTGACTTAAGCGTATTGAACTTCGACTCGTCAGACCACAGAACACTGTTCCAATCTTCATTAATTCGATCCATTTTTTTTGTGGCTAACGAACTAATAAATGGTTTCTTTGCTGCCACACGACATCTTAACCCAGGTCTTAACCTTGTAGCTGTTGCCTTGCAGTTCAATACGATAAGATGTTCTTGGCCACCATGCGACTCATACACGACTTTGGAAGCTGTTTTGAAGCAGTCACACATTAAGATAAGGATTATATTATACAGTCAACATAGTAACTGACACCTATAGCAATTGTAGTCTATGAATAATGAACGCAGGCTTAGTATATCAGCTTTGTCATGTTTAATTACATCAGGAAAAAATCTGAATAAAGTCTGAGAAGTAATGTTCCACAAATCCGACATCACTTTTGATCACTTCTGTAGACGATTGCTCCCATAAAATGGATCAGACTATTGCTAGTGCACGTGCGCGCCCAGCAGGAAAAAGGCGGGAATCGCTACATTCACCCGGAAGTACTGAATGAAAATCAATGTCATTTATACATAATTGTACCTCAAGCACAAACTTTTACCTCAGAGTTAATCGAAATGAAATGTGAAATAATATTGTCATGACACATGCTTGCTTTGTTCAGACTTAAAGTAACCTCATGACTCATGCGGTCACTTTAAGCCTGAATGAAGCAAGCTGAAAAATACTGTATTGTGCAAAGACTCGATTTGCACGTACGTGGAAGTAACGTTATAGTAAGATCAGACGTGTACGTGCGCTCTGCCTCGTGCTAATAAATTCATAGGTAAGATGTTAGAAATCAGTTGAAATACTGAGATGATGTTTTATACAAAAACTGGCGTTTTTAAACAAGTTCGTTTCATTTTCCAGTTGAATTAAGTATATGAAATATGGTTCAATCAATCATGAAGATTTACGCAAACTATTTATTCTCAAGAAACTGAAAAAAACTGAGTGTGATTCACACAGACTACACACAGTGCCGAGTGTGAGCCGGACTGGTGTAATGCTCTACAGCAGTGGAAACATAAAGGAGTGATGACGCAGTGTTCTGACAGTGTTCCACATATCTGACAGTGTGAGGGATAAATCTGGTTTAGTGGACGTCAGTAGAACACTCATTCCTGGAACATAGTGCTGAGAGTAAGCATTCTAAGTGGAGGAGGGATAACGGTCTGGTTTTGGCTTCTTAGCTCCAGTAAAGGGGAATAATGCTATTGTACTGAAACATTTTAGACATTTGAATGGTTCCAACTTTGGAGAAGAACCTTTCCGTTTCCAGCTTGACTGTGCTTAATGAGGTCGGCATGGAAGACTTCATAGATCCCTGACCTCAAGGCCTTTCGGATGAACAGGAACTGGAGTCTTTCAACATTTCACTCATGCTTTTGTAGCTGAATGAACACAAATTCACCACAGTCACATTGAGCATGAGTAGAATGTATTAGAACATTTTTCTAACGAATGTTGGAATTTCATGAATGTATTTCTGATGAAAATACTTCTATAAAAGTTTTATGAATTAATCCATTCATACCCAGCTTGATAAATGAAGCCCATTGTTCAGTCTTTACACAAAATTCTTTCTGTGTTCTTTCCTCCTCTCCCTCTGTTTTCTTTATCATTTCTGTTCATGTGTTTGACCAAAACCTGCTGGTTGATTTGAGTTTCAGTAAACTCTTTGTAAACTATCTTTGTAGAGTTGCTCTGTGTGTGTGTGTGTGTGTGTGTGTGTGTGTGTGTGTGTGTGTGTGTGTGTGTGTGTGTGTGTGTGTCTGTGAGATGACCTGCAATGGACTGACATTACTTATACATATGCATATAATTCATAACACACTGATAATAAACACCAGTTCATCTATAGCCTCTAAAGTTTTAACAGAAACATAAAGTTTGTATAGGAGGAATTATGGCTTTAATTATATGATTATACATTTTAGTGAGTTCAACACAATTTTATAAATAAAAAACACAATACATGAATACATAAAGCTATCTTGTCTACATGTAAATATTATATGATTACAGCTGTGATTTGTCTTTATAATAAAAGGCCATTATAAAAGTATGAATGCACATATGAATTAATTTAAAAAAAGATACAAACAGGAGGTTTTATAAAAAGAAGTGTTTGTGATATAAAATAATTTGGATAACAGTTATAAAGCCTCTCTGGCTGAATGTATTTGGTAGGGAGTTCAAGGCAAGTCTTTATACAGTAGCTGCTTATTCAGACAGAAACAATACCGACTCGGATCACAACATGAGGCTCTGGTAAAGTTACTACAATTAAATACTAAAAGGTTTTTAAGAAGGTCTTAAGTTGTAACACATCTTCAACAGGTAGAAAGTCGGGATAAAAACTCAGCCCTGTTAGGAGTTCAATATCTCGTATCCGTGCAACGTGAAACTGCGTCCACTTTTCAACCCAGGAATAATCACTTTCGTTCTGTAAGGGACACATACACAGGAATAAAGAATACACCATGGCTGTGTGTGTGTGTGTGTGTGTGTGTGTGTGTGTGTGTGTGTGTGTGTGTGTGTGTGTGTGTGTGTGTGTGTGTGTGAGAGTGGGTAAAAGACAAGGTCCTTTTCAAACTGATTTTTTTTAACTTCACCAACATTTATAAATAAAAATAAGGATCTGTGGATCTGGATCATAGATTGCATTCAGAATAGTATGTATTAAGGTGTAAATTGGGGTGTGTATTGACGTGTCAATAATGAAACACATCACACATACAGACGTACTTGCTGCTTGGACAGCACTAGAAGATGGCTGTGTGGTTATATGGTTATATTCTATATCTTACTGCAGTTATTGTTAACAGCGAAGAAGGAAATGTTCCAGTCGATATTGGGGACCGGTGTGTGTGTGTGTTTAATTACAACACAACAAAAGTAAAATTGTGTTTTAATATAGAGAATTTTCCCCATGATCATAACCTTTTCTTTTCAGCTGCACCTGTGTATATGTTATTCCTATTTTCTTTATTAGAATAAAGACTCAAGATCAACATTGAATATTCATACCCTCTTTATAACTACTTAAATTTTGATCTCAGAAATAAATGACTGATAATTTGTAGTAAGCTTATTTGAGCGTATAAGGATCAAATAAGACATGATTCTAGTCAGTAGTAGTTTTTAATCTGATGATTAGTGACAGCAGCAGGAAACACGGTGACACTTACATGACACGTCTCAGTGTTATCAGGACGATGTGGCAGGACGAAGGACATGGTCTCAATCGGACCATGGCACTTTTGTAGAGTTGTTTGTGAGTTCTTGGATGAGTTCTTACAGCTCGTCAATATCACAAAGAAATGAGTGGGTAAAGGAGCCGTAGTCCTGTTACTGAAAAACATCAAGGTGTTTTTCAGTTTGTCTTCCTTATAGAAATATTAGTGTCAACTCTAACACTCTGATCATAATACAGGTTTATTTTCTCATTAAAAGTGACTGACAGCTCTATGACTTTTTTTATTTTCAAAAGGTCACCATGTCAAATAACTCACGTTGTTTTCTGTTTTAAGACGTCATATTTTCCATCAAAGTCTTTATCGAATATTGGTCCACTCATGACATTTACACTGCTCAGAGTTTTGGAATATTTTACCACAAGAACATTGTGGAAATAATCCCAAATACCTTAAGAAGAAAAGAAAAGAAAAAAAAAATTTAAATCTGAAACTCTGGTGTATGTGTGTGTGTGTGTCTGTGTGTGTGTGAGAGAGTGAGAATGTGTGTGTGTGTGTGTGAGTGAGTGTGTGTGTGTGAACGTTAAAGGATAATAAATTAGTCTGTAGAGTGGAACACTAAAGTAACTCAAATGTAAACTAGAAGAATTAATACAGTACATTTACGTGACAATAAATAAGGAATTACCTTTAAATATTTTAAACATTGGTGCCATGTTACTTGTGATCAGTGAGTCAGACTCATTTCCACCAGAAGCAAAATCTGTAGGAGACATGAACCTTATTAAATAGTGAAAATATAGCCATATTCATGAAATATTAAAAGCTTACACACCCCATTGTTAAAATGGCAAGTTTTTGTGATGTTATATATGAAACCAACAGAAATCCTGTCAGAATTTTTACAACACACGATGAATAAAAAGTACAAAACAATTAGAAACATTCGTAGGAAAAAAAGGGAAAACTTGCATATGCTAGTATAAACACACCTAAGCTAATATTTTTTTGAAGGAGCTTTTGATATGATAAAACCGCTGTTTGTGAAAGTGATTGGTTCTTTCAGAACATAGCCACACCCCCAATTATAAAACGGTGTGCAAATTGGTTATAGTAACTTTTTTTTTAATTTTTCTTCAAAAAAATAAATAAATAAAAGTCTTTGGCTTTTTATAACCACTGTAAATGTTAATTATGTCTGTTTATTTTAAGTAAACACGAATATATCCAGACTTCAGGTTGAACCTACTGGGAGGATGAAGAAACCCATATGTCACTGTGAGGTTGTCTTTGTAGAAGTTGCAGGACTGACTTGCTTTGACTGGAATACGCACATCAGCACGAACACACTTTTCCTGTGCAGAGCTTAGAGGCTGCACATCAGTCTGAGAGAGTGAGAGTGAGAGTGAGAGAGAGAGAGAGAGAGAGAGAGAGAGAGAGAGAGAGAGAGAGAGATAAACAAGGAACAGAGAGTTTAGTTCAAGTCAATATTTCTCAAGTCCATTTTACACGTATAATAAACACCTCGTTGAATAAGGTCTACAGTAAAACATTTTCCCATGATGTGATTTTATGTTCCATAAAATGTAGCTCTGTCCATGTCTTATGTAATTTGCTTGATTTGCAACACATACTAGGGAACTAGTCTAAGGCTTGTGGAATTGGTGTGACTATGCACAACAGACTCTGACTCAATAATTGTCCAAAATGTTAACATTTCTAAAAAAAATCTCCTTTTTACACCAGTCTATCCTCTCAGGGTTGAGCTTCGTTTACACAAACTTCGTTTGGACACGTTTCCATGAAGCTTTTCTGTGAAGTTTAAAGCTACAAGATTATGATTCTTATTTTATTACCAAAATGTTCTCCACCATGTTGGCCTTTAGATATTCACATGAAACCATGAAACCTGACCCTGACCCCATCTGTCACACCGGGAGGAGGAAGACAGACCCATACACAGGATAGCTTCAAAAAGATAGGTTTAATAACTTAAAATACAATGAACAGGAACAAAGACGAAAACTACACAGGACAAAGGATGAGGGTACAAAGGCGAGGCAGACACGTGACACGGAACATACACAAACGTACATGGCCAAAAGTCAAAGGTTTCAAAGGATGATCATCTTAATTCCAGCCTTTCCTAGGCACTGTTCGAATCAGGGTAGTGTGTTGAACCTGTGACCAAAACCCCAAATACAGACCCAGATAGCAGATGCACCCTGATCTCAGTGAGATCAAGAAGCAGCTTCAACTCTTAACTAACCTAACATTTTAGAGCTGGGTTGGCCTTGCCGGCCCTTATTTTCCTGCATGTGCTGACACAGTTTCCTAAAGAAGCATGTGAGCATCAGTGCATTGTAAGACACTCCTTTAGACTTTTACTACATTCAAATGGGGAAATCAGTGAACCATCTCACTCATTTAAAATGCAACTAATTTAACTGAAACAGTGCACATAATAAAAAAGTCAATTTTTGTCAAAATAAATTTTTTATTATGACTATTTAAACTACAACAGCCACCTTAATAATTGGCCTTAATAATGAGAAAAATAAAATTTTAGATTTCGCAAGAGCAATGAAATTGGGTGTACATGTTGTCAATGCAATACATTGCAGTGGTGCACGTGCTGGATTGTGAGTTTTTTTTTTTGTGAAAAAACAAAGGAAGAAATGAACAAAAGAAATAATACTAATAAAAGTTCTTATCATTCATTGTCCTGTCAGTCATCAAGTCTCACAGGAGAGGCTGTTCACGTCCCTCACCTAACGTCATGTTACTAATGCTCTGTGCTGCGACTGTGAATGGAACAGACCTAACTGTAGGGTCCGTTATTCTACTGAAATATATTTATTCTAGAGATGTGTTTTTTTGAATATATGACCTTGCGGCCAGGATCCGGCCTGTGGGACCCAATTGAATAGCTCGTCTCTTTGCCTTACAGAGAAGCTCCACAGCTCCGAGGTTTAGCTTCACTGAGAGGGACATACCTACTGAACAGCTAGAGCACTGACATGGCACCAGAAGTGATGCAACAAACTATTCTAAATAAAAACAATATAAAAACTAAAACATTGCTGAGTCTTAAAGTTGTAAAAATGTCATTCAATTATTTATCCATGTTCACTCTCATAGCTGTGATGAGACATTGTGACATTTCAGATTCGTCATTCTCAGAGTATGTAAAAGAATCTCACCAGTGGCTTTATACTATATGCAACCCAGAGAGGCATGAGGATGTCTTTACTGTATCCACTGATGTAGGAAACATGCTGAAGCATGCAGTAATCTGCACTCTCTTGTAGAACTCGTGGAGCTCCATATGGCAGATGAAGATGTTTGTCTGTGGGCTCTGTGGTGTAGATGAACACGTTAATCAGCAATGCTGAAAATGTGAAGCAAATGTAAAGTCTGAAGAAGGATTTACTTACTAAAACTAATCAGACGGTGGTTAAGGTTTTCCACCTGTAACAGACAAATATAAATCCACTTAAAGTGTCAGTTCACACGTCTTGTATCGGGATTGCATACATGTACACTTGGTTCATATATACATATCCCAAACAATATATACATAACAGAGCAAGTGAAATCATCAAATATTTATTCATGCTGTTTAAAAATCTTATAGTTTCAGAGGTAAATACAACATGACACATAATCCCCCCTGAGCTTTTATCATTGTTGTGCCAACCTGGGATTTATTGTGAAGCATGCAGGAGCAGCCAAGGTCATCTTTATGAACAATGGAGGAACAGTTGGAGGCTGAGGAGATCTCAGGAGGGTGGACTGGATGATGAGGTGGGTTTCTAAGTAGGTGGTTAAGACTCCCATGAGTTCCATTGTTAGGAGCAGGAGGAATTGTCAACAAATCTAAATGAAGATGAACAGTTATCAAGTTGCATTTTAGAGATGACACATTTTCCCAAATGTCTCCATAAATGATGTTCTTTTTATTTAAACATTACACACTAGCTGATGATGTTACCTAAAGTTTTCTACATACATGTGTAAAACCATTAAAAACCACTAAATTATTAAATTCAATGAAATTGAAAGATTTTTCTTGGTCCTTTTCCAATCTTCAGCTATATAATCTTTGACCATTGTAGCTTCAGATCACAGTTTTTGGCAGGCATGAGTGGAACCCAATGTGGGCTTCTGCTGCTCTATTCCATCTGCCTGAAGATTTGACATGTTGTCAGCAGATGGGTCAAAGCAGACTTTATCTACAGAAATACTGTACCATCTTTTTTAAACAGGTTGGTGGGGGGGGGGGGGAGAGACAAGTTAAAGAGGCATCTCTTTAAACTACCAAAGAAAGGCAATCTGAAGGATTGTCATCTGAGGGAAAGGCAGGACAGAGCTTGCAAGTACAGATGTAGCCCCAGTGTGTAGGAGAATAAACCAGTCAATGGAATGGAAATACAGCACCTTCCTCAACTTCCAAATAACAGTCAAGACCAGTCCATTCTGTGGCAGCTAATAAGTACTACGGCGTTCCAGAGAACCTTGTCAAGGAACATGACAAAAAAGTAAAAAGAAACCTACTGAGAACTGCCTACACACCATCTGAGGAAACAACTGGGCAGGAAGTAGAGGTGGAATGTCAGAAGAAGCAGTCTTTATTTGTCACAAATTCATTTCTTCACATATCCCAGCTTGTTAGGAGGTTGGGGTCAAAGTACAGTGTCATTTATGCTACAGCCCCCTGGAGCAGTGGGGGTTAAGGGCCTTGCTCAAGAGCCCAAAACAGGGAGCTTGGAGGTGCTGGGGCTTGAACCTGCCCTTGATCTTTTAATCAGTAGCCCAGAGCCTTAACACTTAGGCCATCACTGCATCCCACACACAAGAACAACATCACTAGAGAGGTCTTTGACATGGAACCCCAAAGGAAAGAAATACAGTGGAAGTCCCAAGAACATCTGGAGATGATCAGTAGAGGCTGAGATGAAAGAATTAGTATTTTGCTGAAATGAGCGGGACACAAAAATGACCAAGAACAGAGTCAGACCATTGTTCCAGCTCGTGGTTGTAGTACAGACTTGTTTTCTGGGATTGTGCTCGTGTAATTTACTTAGTGTGGGTTTGTGGTATGAATAAACTGCATAAAATGTAGAAGGTTAAGTAATAAAAATTTATCTAGTCAGTGGAGTTAATATGAAAAAAATGTTGAGGTCACTTACCACACAGGAGGTTATATACTTCTATATTTTCAAAGGGAGCTACAGTAGTGTTGTATTTCATTCCTGGTCCATATCCTATGAAAATGGTCTGTAAACAATGACAGTTTTAAAAGACCCTGAATATATGTTTTTGGTTCTATTCATTTTAGAACTCTTTTTATGAAATACTAACAATATTTCATACTCTCTTAGGGAAATGCAAAAAAAAGTGCTTAATGATTTCTCTAGATGAAGATGAAAAAGCTTTATTTGTAACTTATACATTACAGAACAGTGAAATTCTTTCTTTTCATATCCCAGTTGGTTAAGAAGTGTACATTTACATTTACAGCAGACGGTCTTATCCAGAGCGATAAGCCAATGAAGACATCATTTCTAGTTCACTCTGGTTCACATAAATTTTAGAAATGTTTTGTTGTTCTTTCAGCTGCTCCCTGTTCAGGTAACCGCAGCAGATTACATGTTATGCATATTAGTTCTGGCTCAGGTTTTACGGGTGTCCTTCCTGACACAACCCTCCCATTTTACCCAGGCTTGGGAAAGACATGGAAAGTTAACTCCTGCCTGGGAATTGAACTCAGGAAGTGGCAATAAGAGCACAGGATTCTGCGACTGGAACATCATTAGGCCTCACATATATTTTCATATATAGAATATATACAAAAAGAAAAAAGTTTAAGTTGGGGTCAGAGTGCAGGCTCAGCAGCCCCCTAGAGCAGAGATGGTTAAAGGACTTGCTCAAGTCCCAACACTGAGGACCCAACACTGTACATCTTTGGGTTTTAAGTCCCTGGATAAGTTAGTGTTCTATTTTAGACTCCAGCAGCTACCTGCTCTGATATGAAACTGTTGCCCAGCTATTCTATATTCAGGTGAGTTAGTGAACATAGAGAAAACATTTTAATAGAACTCCCATCTTACATTGTGTTGTGTGTTTCTAATTATTAATGACATAATATTTGTATTAATTTAATTACATTGCAGCTGTGAGTACTGGGCATCAGATGCACTGTGATGAGTTCAATCATGTCCTTTTAGTTATTAGCTTACAGACAAACCAAGAAAAACAGACAGGATGCAGCCCCATCAGTATAAACGATAAAGTGTTATCCTCATTATTTAGTAAATAAGACACACTACACTGACCTGCATGTTTGTGAAGGTGTTATCTGAACCATGGAAACCTCCAGAACAGTACTTAATTTCATTTTCCTTGCTGGAAAAAAAAACAGAGAGACAAAGACAATGATGAATGCAATTTCAAGACTTGTTAAAAATGTTAAAAAAATAAATAAACCAGCAGTCAGTGACAAAAAGTGTGTATTCTTACATGGCCACTTGCCACTTAGATCTCATGTAGAGATGAGCTCTTTCTATACGGACATTGTTAGCAAAATGGAATCGTTTCGGAAGGTGTTCTGTTAGATAAGGCTTCATCGGCTGATCGTGAGCTCTGCACTTCAAATGCATGGAGTGGGAAAAGAAAGAATAACAGATATGTTAACTTGAAAAAGCTCAGACTAATATACGTGTTAGTTGTTCATAATAAAAAGATTCATACCGATAGATTCTTCACTAGCTCTTCATAGTTGACTGTCGGAGGACAAAACAGAGAAAAAAAATCACTGTATGACCAATACACAAACATGCAACAATGCAATCTAATCGTAAAGTTTCTGCAGCTCAGGACACACATGCATACGTTTTGTGTGAGCTGAGACTTACAAGTAAAAAAGTCTTCCGGGAGGCGTTTGGGTCGGATTCGTGCAGCGGCACCCTGGATGACGGTGAATGCATCAGTGTCTGCCTGGTATGATGACACATAAGCAGCTCTCTCACACGAAGCTTCCTCCATTCCTAATTGTCACAGCAACAACCACATAAAAAGCTCAGAGTCTGGAATTAGATGTTTTGCTCCTTAACTTAATTTACATCCTCTTTGCATAATAAATAAATCGAGTGTTAGGACACTGCTTGGACATTCTTGTGTTGTCACGTGTTTCGTTTCACGTCTGGACCTCCTCATCTGTTCCTAAATACCTGTTAATCACTGTCTATTTATTTCCTCTGCATTGCATCTAGTTTCGAGTCCTTGTCTGCTCTCTGTCCATGTTATTTATGTAACCGGTTTGTTTTGTTCTGTTGGATTTTTTCCCCCGTCTGTGTTATAAAATTGTGCTTTGTTATCCCTGCATTCGGGTCAGGTTTTATCCTCGCCATGGCTACTGCCGTTCCTGACATTCAGAGTAAATTCTCATGCAATTTTGCTTTTAAAAATAGTCCATTCAAGAGTTAAACTGCAAACTTGCACACTGATTAATAAAATATAATCAGATCACTAGTGTAGATTACGTCACCATTTCACAGAAACACTACGTCTATGTGCTCAGATGCAGTATCCTGGACTGTCCTGGACACAAACACAGTCTCTTAATTCAAAGATGACACTGATGTCTGTCTGCTGCACTGCACCCGGGTCCTTTGTTATGTGTTAAGCAGGTCTTCAGTTAGTAAATCTTCAGACTAACTGGCTCTCACTTCACACAAGTTTCAGTTTAGTACTGAATCAGACCTGCGAGCCAAACACAGTGAGTGCAAGCTGTGAGGATTAGGAAGCCTAGTAGTTCACAAAGAAACACAGGACATAAACTTGTGCAGCCATGCCAGCGGACAGTCACCAGCTGGGTTTCTACAGCTAATCAGGCTGCTAGCTGCAAAAAACCCAACAAGAAACGCTTTTCTCAGAGCAGATGATTAGCCTGACAGTAGACTACGTTCGGTTAAAATCATTTTATAATCATTCTACTATAGCTCACACCTTCTGAGCCTTCCTGCTGGTGTTCAACTGAGGAGCACAAGAACATGTCTGTGGTTATATTCAGGCCATAGAGAAAGAACCAACCACTGAATTGTGTCACCTGTTTTCAGACAACCCCAGCATTGGTACAGATCATACTGGGCCAGCTGACAGACACAGATAACAGGCTCCAGATCTGCTGTGACAGACATCTCTTAGAATTCTGGCATCTCAAAAGAGGTCACATTAACAGCATGAGACAGGATTAAGCCAAGACTAGATCATCCTGAAACACATGCTCAGTGAGGAACCCTAAAGAGCATCACTCTTTTTGTGATCAGTCTTTAAGTTACACTGCTCCATTGTCTTGTAAAGGTGGTGGTGGTGGTGGTGAATTGCTGATGAAGATACATCATATAAATACACATCTGGCATTCATGTGTAAGGCTTTGGAGATTTTTAACAGAACAAGTATAGAAGATGTCTGTGCTCTGACATCCTCTGAAGCTCCATAGGTCCGAGAGAGCTGGACAGACTGAAAGTCTGCGTTACAATGGGTGCTAACTCCCACTGGCTCCTTTATCAGCAGGTAGTGAAAGGCATTGTGGTTAATGTAGGACCAACCAACATGTCATTAAAAGGAGTGAGTTTTCCTTCTAAGCAGTTGTTTAAAATGATTTCTTCTCTGATTCTTCCAGTGTCACATAATTGCTTGATGATTTGATAAATCTCTCTCTCTCTCTCTCTCTCTCTCTCTCTCTCTCTCTCTCTCTCTCTCTCTCTTTCTCTCTCTTTCTCTCTCTCTCTCTCTCTCTCTCTCTCTCTCTCTCTCTCTCTCTCTCTCTCTCTCTCTCTCACACACACACACACACACACACACACACACACACACACACACACACACACACACAAGAATTTTGTGGATTACATTCAGTATAAGCTGACAAACCAATTTGAAGCAGATGCACTAGTTAAAGCAACCTGTAGACACTTACCATGATCTGACAGAAGAACCAGATTGACACATTTATGAAGATTTTGCTGCTTCAGACCGTCCATTAACATTCCCATAATCCGGTCAACTTTCGATAGAGCATGAAACACCTAAAACAAACAAATTCTTTTAAAAGTCTTTTTATTATATTTTCCACATTCGTATATGACATTTGAATTTACTGATGAATATCGTTTGAGGATTTTATAGATGATGGAAAAATTTTCTCATCACCACCGCTGTTCAGTGTTGCTCTGATTAGAGAAATTAATTGTTCTGAATCTGATCACTAAACTGAATCATTTTAAAAATGCATTATGTCAATATGGGAAAACATGGCCTTTAAAAACACAGACACACTGTGGAGTTGTTACACAATCACCACAAAAGGTGACAGAAATGATTGTGATTTCTCTGTTAAGAAAGATGATTTCATGTTTGATCACTTTATAATGTGTATAGTGATAGTGGGACATGCATGAAAGCATGATTATTTATGTAAAGGTTATGGAGCAGACAGCCACAATGACAAAAACCTGGTTCCAAGTAAATTAAATGAATTGCATTAACACAGTTTGTTTTCATATAACCAACAGGATCAAAGTCTGTGCTGAGGATCGAAGCCTGATGGTCAGTGAGGTTCCACACTGCACCATCACACCTCCTTCCTGTCAGCACCAACATCCTTCTGAGACTTTATACTGGAACTGGATCCACTCACTGTACATAAAATCTAGAGACGTGTTTAAATGAAATGTACTGATGCAACTTTCATATCAATTGTGGATGTAAACTTGTGAAATGGACTAAAACACAGACCATTTATCAGGTCCTCTAGTCTATAAGAGAAAAATCTGCATGACCAAGAACTGCATTACACATGAACAAAAACTTGTAATTGCTGCTGCACTGTTGATCTTTTGAGGTGGATCAACACAACAAATCTTTGCACACAATCTCTATTACAACACTACAGTCATTTACTCAAAGGACGATGATAAGAAGTCACACACAACACAGTGAATCCTGAAGAACAGAACGTTAAAACACATCTGAAATATCAGCTCCGTCCCATGCGGCTATGTGAAGATCGCAGAAAAAACACTTAAAATATATAAACACTAACAATTAAACACAGTAGTGTCTTAATTCATACATTTTGTCATACATAATCAAGAATATCAAAATGTAGTATTTTCCCTGTTGTATGGAATCAATAACCTCTCTGAGGCAGGAGTCTGTAATCTTTTAGTATGGAGTACAGAGACAGGGCAGGTAACCTGCCACACCTGCTGTTTTGTCTCTCTCTGTCTTTTTCTTGGGCATTGGAGCAGTTCATCTACCAGCCTGAACATCAGAGTATTTCCACTTTCCAACAACCATTTCGTCACAAGCACCAGGTTCCACCGAGTCCCAGAGAGCTGAGACAAGGTCCTGCTTTCTAGAACTAGGACATTTCCAAGCATAATGCAGTCCCATGGTACTCCATCTAGTCTGGCTAATGACAAGGTTTACTACTCAATTAATTTCCAAAGCACATTTATTTGCAATGAACAGTGTCTCAAAGCAGCTTTAAAGAAGTACAGAAACATAGTAACTTAATTTAAAACTTTAACATTTTTATGCTATGTAGGTTTCACTGGTCATGCTCTATGGTAATGGCAGTGGTGTACATATTGTCATGAAAATCCGCTCAGGATTCTGCTGGTCACCGCAAATACATTGTTACACCTTCTCCCTCCTTGTCATGTTGAGACTCAATAGCATGAAAAACTGTTTCATATTAGTTCTAGTGGACTATGTGACAGAATAGTGCTTCTGAGAACAATATCATGAATATATAGCATAGCAGAGTCATTAGTAATCTCCCAAACTGGGATCTGAAACCTTTTTGGTCCATCCTGGACCTGAGAACAAAGATTCACGTGTCCCTCAGGAGAAGCTGCAACAGCTTAATAATAGGCAATCCTGCCCAAGACAATTTACACCAGAAACGGACTATAAGACTTTAAAGAGAAAACGCTAGACATTTAGACCAACATGACCTGCAAAAACATGGGAGGGAGGACGTTCTAGTTACTCTGGCAGAAAGAGATGAATGGGGACCCTGATCACTGTGGTTTCTCCATATGAGGACTGGAAGGGTTTAAAAGGGGTGGAAACAGTAATGAAATTGTAATGAACATGACTGGCAGCTCTCTCTCTCTCTCTCTCTCTCTCTCTCTCTCTCTCTCTCTCTCTCTCAGGAAGTTAACAGTGACACCAAATGCTGGGCAGAGAGGGACTCTGTAGCTGTCTTTTTCTTTCCGATTTATTTTTATTGTCAGTCTATTATAACCATCATTCCACCCTTTTGTAATTTGAGAAGAGAAGCAAAGAAAAGAAAGTGCACAGAGAAGTCAGAAAAGGAGGGGAGGAGAAATATAATGAAACGTGTGGACACTGATGTGCTGGATGTATTTAGCCAAAAACAAACTTTCTGAGAATTTCTACATATAGTTTATTGAGTTTTACTCTGACACAGTCTCAATATGATGGATTGACATTTCATGACATATTTTAGACGAGTATTACTCCTGTGTGTGGAGTGAAGTGTGAAGTCTTAACTTTGTGACTATGCCACTAAGCTGATGTTCATCATGATGTTCATCTGAGTGATCATAGCTTCTGCCTGAGGCCACCAGACCTTCCTCTACTGAATCTTTCACTGTTTCTTGTCCTCTCTACGATTTGGCCGTGTCTCTAACTCCAAGTCTCCTTTCAGGTAAGAATGACTGAAGCCCACATTTCTCAAAATAAAATTATTACTACTGACAGAAGAAAAATAGTAATCTTTACCTAATCATCACTGCACACACTGAATGAGGTTGAGGTTTTCCATGTTGTAACACAGCAATTGTTACTTACATTTAGTGTCACAGCCTGATGAGGATTTCGAGCAGATCTGATTAGAAAAGTCTCCATTTGCAATCTTAAAGCAAACATGTTCTCTTTTAGAAGCAAGTGAATATGGAAAGAAAAAAATAAAGGAACTGGTATGGGGTATAAGGTAGGGTGTAGAAATTCTTAGTGGTGAAAAAAATGTGCAAAAGTTGTAATGCCAAAGCAGAGAGAATCTCAGGAAAGAGATCAGAACTGAAACACTAGCAGTTTTACACTTTCATTAATCATCTGTTTTGGGCAAACATTTGGACTCAATATTAAACATTTCACCTTAATATCATGCCCAAACTACCCACTAAAGCTAATATTAGCCAGTGGTCAATATGATGTCATGCTTCTGATGTGTACATTGGCAGAACGGGGCAACCACAGTAGCCTGGTGTCTGAGGCAGTTGTGTGTTTTGCCCTGTCCAAGATCCAGCGTTGAACTCTTACTGAATATGTACCCCACATCGTGACGGAGGACCAGGCCTGACCTGAATATACACCTAATGGTGATGAAGGACCAGCACTCACCCTGTATATACACCTGAGAGTGACAGAGGTCCAGCCCTGACCGGTATATACACCTGAGAGTGACAGAGGTCCAGCCCTGACCTGTATATACACCTGAGAGTGACAAGAGGTCCAGCCCTGACCTGTATATACACCTGATAGTGACAGAGGTCCAGCCCTGACCTGTATATACACCTGAGAGTGACAGAGGTCCAGCCCTGACCTGTATATACACCTGAGAGTGACAGAGGTCCAGCCCTGACCTGTATATACACCTGATAGTGACAGAGGTCCAGCCCTGACCTGTATATACACCTGAGAGTGACAGAGGTCCAGCCCTGACCTGTATATACACCTGAGAGTGACAGAGGTCCAGCCCTGACCTGTATATACACCTGAGAGTGACAAGAGGTCCAGCCCTGACCTGTATATACACCTGAGAGTGACAGAGGTCCAGCCCTGACCTGTATATACACCTGAGAGTGACAGAGGTCCAGCCCTGACCTGTATATACACCTGATTGTGACAGAGGTCCAGCCCTGACCTGTATATACACCTGAGAGTGACAGAGGTCCAGCCCTGACCTGTATATACACCTGATTGTGACAGAGGTCCAGCCCTGACCTGTATATACACCTGAGAGTGACAGAGGTCCAGCCCTGACCTGTATATACACCTGGTAGTGACAGAGGTCCATCCCTGACCTGTATATACACCTGAGAGTGACAGAGGTCCAGTCCTGACCTGTATATACACCTGACAGTGATAGAGGACCAGCTCTGACCTGGTTAAACACCTGATAGTAAAGGAGGACCAGTTCTGACCTGTATATACACCTGACAGTGATGGAGGACCAGCTCTGACCTGCTTATACACCCTATAATGATGGAGGACCAGCCTTGACATGTATATACACCTGATACTAGAGGAGGACCAGTCCTGACCTGTATATACACCTGCTAGTGACATAGATCCAGCCCTGACCCTGTATATACACCTGATAATGATGGAGGACCAGCCCTGACCTGTATATACACCTGACAGTGATGGAGATGCGGAGATGGCAGCAACTACAATGTTTCTAGTGACACTGTGTCTGACTTTGTAACTGATTTAGTCAGAGTTACACACTCTGTAGTTTGAAGCTACATCCACCTTCCAATCTGCTTTATTATTCCAGCATTTTTGCAGTGAACATTTGAATATTTGCAACTTTCCTATTCTAAGGGCAAAATATGGAGGATTATTATAATTCTTAATCTATTTCAACCCTAATTAGTGGATATAACAGTCTTTATTTTAGAAGTGTGTAAAAAAATGTTTGTTTATTTGGTTTATTTATCTCGTGATTTTTTTCAATTCACTTTATTTGCATTAAAAATGCCCCTCATGGCAAGAGGACACCAAGTGGCAGAAAATACCAATTAAGGACCTACTGTTTCTCAGCAGTATAATAATAATTATATTATATTATCTAAATACTTATATTTATAATAATTAAATGAAAATAATAACATTAGAAAAACAGGAATAGACAATAAAGAGATAAAAATCTGTTCACATTGAAACTAAATATAAACCTTTGCCGTCTCCTACAAAAGTGACAAGTTTGATAGTATCTGGGGTTGTCTGAATATAGTCTGAATACTTTCTTGTTTACAAACTAACACATCTTTCAACAATGTCACAGAGTGACACATGATGAAAAAAGGCTTATACACCTCAGAGGTCAGCTGGTGCCATTCCTGATGGCTTATGTATAAACCAAGCAGAGACCTTTTCTTTTCACCTAAGAACATCCAGGTCCTGTGTGCTAGAGTTTCTGGTGTAAAAGCCTTTCTAGGTCACAGTTTTTATTTGGGGAATCATTTTGTGTGGTCAGATGCACAGTTATAGATGAAGCTGTCAAATCTGACCACACTACATCATCTCCGTGTCCACCAGGAGTGTTACATACCACAGCCTTCAAATGGAAGAGGTTTGAATTCATTTGCATCAATTAATTCATTTAATAAAAAAAAAAACAGTCTGCTACAAGCTCCTTCTTAGCCTTTCAGCTTTTTTACACATATATAAACTAAAACCTGTTTACCAGACTGAACTTTGAAATGTTATGAGTGTTATATATTTATATTTACAGCATTTAGCAGATGCCCTTATCCAGAGCGACTTACATTTTATCTCATTAACCAGTAATATCATCCTCTTCTTCCTAATATTTAATACAGGCTACAGTGTACAATATATGATGATGATGATAATAATAATAATAATAATAATAATAATAATAATAATAATAATAATAATAATAATAATAATAATAATAATAATAATAATCCAGTTGGAAGCATACCTCGTTGCTATTTGGTCCAAACCCATGTCCAGATCTATCGGGCTCTTCCAAATATAAAGTGTAAAAGTCTGGCCTAAAGAAGTAGAGAATGATATAATTATAATATCATTTTAATACATTCAGTACTCATTTAGGTCATGATTAACTGTTAATCAATCAAGTGGTGTAACTCAATTAAAACTTAAGTGAGAATTTATTTAAACCTGTTAAAATAAATAAATAATAAATCCGGCCTGCAGACAACATATTAGGTATAAAGCTAGTTTAACAAAAACTTTCAGTCTACAGACACAAGCTAAATTCGCTGTGAAAAGTCCTGGACCAGGCTGAATGTAGCCTTCTGTCATTTTCATGTAAAACCAGAGTAAAATGCTATTTGTGGTTTAGATTTTAGCTGAAAGATACTTCAGTTTAGAAAAAGAATGAAAGAAATTTTACACACACACACACACACACACACACACACACACACACACACACACACACACACACACACACACACACACACACACACACACACACACACACACACATGCATTATTGTTTGTACATAAAAGACATCCAATTACCTTTCTCTTGGTGGCAAATTCAACCATTTTAAAATGGTCTGCACTCTTACCTCAAATGGAATATCTCTAATGTAACAATACAATATAATTAGTGCCTTTACAATGTATTTCACATTAAATATTTTGAACTGCATGTTCAAAATTCGGGGACATCTCTTTTAAGATCAGTGGCAGAACTCACAATAAGACCTTGTGGCCCTTGAGGTCTAATCGTACTTTGTTGTAATGTGTTTATTAATTATATATATATATATATATATATATATATATATATATATATATATATATATATATATATATATATTTTTTTTTTTTTTTTTTAAAGTAAAAACTTTAAACTAATGTTCAAAAACTCTAAACAACTAAAAAAAAATTACTGATGCTTTACTGAAGATCCTCAGCATGATCTGATTGGAGTTTATAGTCGTAAAGAAAAATTATTTATAATCCCACAACACACTGTGTTTATAATAATAATGACAACACTTTTTAATTAAAACAGGATGAAATTAGCTGGTGTCCCCAAATGTCTGACATGCAGTGCATATTCAATAAAACAAAACAATTAGGATGATGGTCAGTGAAGAGATTAAGCAAGGCTGCCAATTTATGAGTTCATCTTAGAGTGAGATGTTGGGGGCGGGGCTTTGGTTATGGGGAGGGGCTTATGGAGGGGCATGGCTTGGTGTGGAAAAAATACAAACACAAAATCCTTGCATTAGCAGAAGTGTATTAAGTATATATTGATTGTCAAAGTGTTTGGTATATGTACAGAATTTCTTGGGAGATTTACATTACATTACATTACATTCAGAAATAGGATTAACATATTGATACAAAGCGTTCTTTTCTTGCCTGTCCCTGACAATTTATCCTATAACAATTATAATCCTATAATTCAAATTTATACATACTGACACCACCACCAATCAAATATCTGGACATGACTGATGAGTTGTGATTGATATAAATGAAATAATTTTATTATGGGATGTCGTTGACTTGACATTCTGTTCTTAGAAAACAATAATTAACATTAACTACTAGGCATGCCCAGATATTTGTCATCTGGAAATGCTTTTGTACTGTTTTTTATAATAAAATTATGTAAAATAGCTGCTCAGTGCTGCAAAACAAACAACTATGCTAATGCTAACTTAATTCTATATAAACTATATAACAGCATAGGCCTATTAGTTACTAGCCTAAACTGTACGGAGACACGGAGCGCCCTGTAACTCACTGACCTGCCTGCGTTCACAATTCACACGGTGCAGATGGGAGGGAGAACGCTGACTACACAGTTTATGGGAATAAATTGTGTAGTTCCCTCACAATTGTCACAAAAAACTCACTACACTGTCTGTCTGGTCTCTCTGCGCGTTGCTTTGCGAGATCATGCAGCGCGATTTTTTTCCCCTCACTGCTGCACGAGTCTGCGGGAGAATATGGGAGTGTGGCGTGAGAATTGGGTCAATTGCGTGAGTCTCGTGCTGAATGCGTGAGAGTTGGAAGCCTTGGATTAAGATTGAGATTAAGAATTAAAACACACTTACCTGTTAAAGATTTTATACAAATTTGGATACTGTCCTTTAATACGTACATCTGATCCAGGCCAGAAGAAGGTCCCAGACTTCAGGTTGTTGTTCATGGCAGTGAGCCAAAACTACACCACAGATAAACACCACAGCATTTCTAAACATATGTCTACTCCATCTTCAACACAAGTGATTTAACTCTGAGCTGCTTGTTCTGAAGTTTTTAGCCTAGAATGTGACTTAAGATGATGCACCAAGGCTTCTGCAGTCGCACATACTAACAGAAAGTGGTGGAGTTACGAACAGTACAGGCAGACAGCCACTAGAGGCCCTTTAGAGACATTCAGTCTTTATTTAGATCCACTTATGAACAGCCACATGCACATTTTCTTTCAAAAGAGGGAGCTCTTTGTGTGTGAGTCTGTGTGTGTGTGTGTGTGCATGCAATGATACAGCCCTCTAAAGCTGGTGGAAAGCTGCCGGGTTTCAGCAATAGAAAGTACAGTAGCACTTGTGTCTTTTCTGCCTGTTTCTATCTTTTACTCTGATGTCTGAGAATCACGCTCATTGACTCTGTTTGTGATCTTTCTTTTCTTTCTTAGCTAAACTGTGATTGTGTTTCAGTAAATTATATGCTGTCTTTATGAAGGATTAAAGGACAATGTTTTATAGACTGTGTATTGCTACACCTCCTCGTATGCATGTTACAGCTGGTCTGAATAACGTCAGAGTGTGTTTGTACCACATATTCCGCAGTTAACTGAGTCTCAGAGCCAGTGAAGTAACGACAGTGTACACAATAACATTATTACAAAGGAGGAATAGAGGATAGTGTGGTATTA
Organism: Tachysurus fulvidraco; assembly: GCF_022655615.1. Classification (NCBI taxonomy): domain Eukaryota; kingdom Metazoa; phylum Chordata; class Actinopteri; order Siluriformes; family Bagridae; genus Tachysurus; species Tachysurus fulvidraco. Next base: position 20,019,092 of record NC_062526.1, on the reverse strand, counting down.
CACTTAAATAAAAAATATTTAAATGCCCAATTTATAGAACTCTATTCACCGTCTCTGTACAGTAAATCAACTCTGTGTTTAGCTCAGACTGCTAATTTGTAATATATTAACTCATAATAACGTGACAGTGTAAAAAGGAATTTTTCAGCGTTTATCAATTCAGGACCAGACATCATGCTCCGGCAAATAAGAGGGCAAGTAAAGAAGTATTCTAGATAAAATATCCACACAAGGAAGAGCACCTGCAATATTCTGTAAAATGTGGTGATCACTTCATGGGCTTTTCACAGCTCATGCAATTAAAAAAGGGCTGTGAAGAATTACTGTATGAAGAATTTCACTGAACTTGGTTTCTTTTGCCAGAAGGTTAACAAGATAAAGACCAAAGACATTCCAATCAACATAGAGATAACACCACAATAAAAGGAATGGTTTCTGATTTTAGCTTATGGACCAGAAACCTAAGAATATCAGTAAAGATCTTAAGATCTTTGTCTGTCTGTGTGTCTGTCTGTCTATGTGTGTCTGTCTGTGTGTGTGTGTTTGTGTGTGTCTGTCTGTGTGTGTGACTGTCTGTCTGTGTGTGTGTCTGTCTGTGTGTGTGTGTTTGTGTGTGTCTGTCTGTGTGTGTGACTGTCTGTCTGTGTGTGTGTCTGTGTGTGTGTCTGTCTGTGTGTGTGACTGTTGGTGTGTGTGTGTCTGTGTGTGTGTCTGTGTGTGTGTGTGTCTGTCTGTGTGTCTTTGTGTGTGTGTCTGTGTGTGTGTGTGTGTGTGTCTGTCTGTCTGTCTGTGTGTGTCTGTCTGTCTGTGTGTGGCTGTCGGTGTGTGCGACTGTCTGTTTGTGTGACTGCCTGTGTGACTGTATGTCTGTCTGTCTGTGAGACTGTCTGTGTGTCTGATATACTGTGTGTCTGTTTCATGAAAACCACAAAGCCTGCATATGTCCAAACTCACAATATGTGACTAGTTTGAAATACTCACTGGTTCACCCTGGTACCAATACGAGTTAAACTTCTCTTCTGATTTCAGACTGAAGCTGGCGTTTCTGTTAACATCATACATCTTATTGTCCACAATCCCATGTGATTCTGGATACATACCCTGTGAAAATATATTGTAGTATGTATTTATATATAAAACAGTATATTTTGGTAAATGTTTATTCTGAATAAAATGCGAGAGCGCTCTATACTGACTGTTACAATGGTGTAATGATTGGGGAATGTCTTTGTAGGATAAGCAGGACGCATATATTGCGTAGAAGTTCCACATTGTCCTGAAAAGACAACGGAAAATGTTTTCCTTGGTTTTTCCAAATAACCTTGTATCTTAAAGACAGTAAATGTCTTCAGGGTGCAAATACATTGTATACAGACAAGAAAAAATGTTTAAATGGGATTCCTATTGCAGTGAAGTCTTTCCATATTTATTTATTAAAAAAAACTTTCATCGGACAGAAATGAATTATAATACATACTGAGCTTCTTGATGTTTGGAAGCTTGTCTCCGTAAACATTCAGGTAGCCTGCTCTGAAGCCATCCAATGAGATTAGAAGCAGTGGAGGTTTGGAGAAACTGGAAAAACAAAATAAAGACAATCAGTTTGCGGTAGTAGGACTAAGATGAATAACAATGTTCCAGATTAAAGATGTTACGCTGATTAATCAGTCTTTTTGGATTAGCCATTAAATGAGTCAGGACTGTATCTGTCTGAGACAAGATTGACTCAACATGATTTGTCAGAAAAATGACAGAAGCAAAACTCTGATCAGGGATTTACTCATGTTGTAATTTTCATGGGAATCTCAACATGTTTTGCACAATTAATGAGGAAGAAACTGGCTGAACATACAGTACATGTGGCATCAAGTACCTGTAGTGCTGTACACACACACACACACACAAGTAAGCACACGCGTGAGCACACACACACACACACACACACACACACACACACACACACACACAGGTTACAGAAAAAAGGCCAATACATCCAGAGCTGTTGACTCTTTAACTTAATCTAGGAATCAACACAATAGTTTCAATCCTCTGTAATGTGCAGACACACAGCCAGTACATGTGGGAGGAATTCACACATTTTGACTAACTTTCCCAATCAATACAGATGTACCATGAACATGTTTCAACAGGTCAGGAACTCATGGAAAGTACAGACTCACTAACTGACTTCGTGCAGTTACATAACTTTCAAAGACTTTTAAGAATAATGTCATAAGATTTCTAGGAAAAGGCCATAATAATGTTCTAAAATTCTATGATTGTATGAAAATATATGTTCCATTGTCAGGACCTGGTCATACTTTAAAACCTGAACAACACAGTTGAGTGAACTGTCAGTTGCTTGCCATACCACTAGATGGTGGGCTGACAGGTCTCCTTGTTTCAGGTGTTGCCACCTTGTCTTGGTTGTTTGATTAGGTTTGTTATATATGTCTGTCCAGGGGCCTGTTTCAGAAAGCAGGTTAAGTGAAAACACTGAGTATGTTAACCCTGAAATGAGGGAAACTCTGGGTTTTCCGTTTCAGAAAGAGATGTATGTTAAAACCGAGAAAGCAGGTTAAATCAAGCCAGTTTCCGAAAGAGAGGTAACTTATACTCAGAGTCAGTTACCATAGTAACTTACTCCGTGAACCTAATCTGGTTGGGAGCAGGTTTTCTTCAGTAAACCCAGAGTTTCTGTTGGTCTCCTCCCCTTTTTTAAAGAGGAAGCAACTTTTAAACACCTCATTCATTGCCCACATTTCAGTTACTCAGCGAGCATCAAAGGGATTGTGGGATGTGGTAGCTCAGTGGTTAAGGTGTTGGACTACTGATCAGAAGGTCATGGGTTCAGGTCCACCAAGCTTTTGTGGACACAATTGCTCAGTTGTATAAATTGAAACAAAATATAAGTCACTCTGGGTAAGGGGGTCTGCTAAATGCCATAAATGTAAATTGAATGAAATGGCATGTCCTTTTATGGATGATCCTGTTGACGAAGAGTCTGTATTAATTTGTTTGAACCCAGAGTGGATTTTTGTCACATCCCTATGCATTTTTATTTGAGCGGTACCATTTTTCTTTACGGTTAAAAAGATCCATAATCTCATCCATTCTTCCATCAGCCATCGTGGCAGTGCTCTTACATCCAAGCAGATGCTTTGCATTGCTTTACAGTTCTTTGCAAATTGTAGTTTTGAATATAACATCGGAGATGCAGAACATATTAGTAAGGCTACTGTTTGTAGAGCCGTCAGGAAAGTGCACCTCGCTCTTAAGCGCTTTCTGACAATTTTTGTGTTGGAATTTACTCTAAAATAGTTCTTAATTACTAACTACAAATTACATCTTCAACAAGTCTAATTAGATTAATGTAATAATTACTATCTCTAGAAAGTATTGGTCTACTTATTAATTTGGTCTATTTACTTATTAATTACTTTCTAAATCCCAAATCAACCTCAACCACCAACCACTTGAACAATAAGGAGAGACAAGAAACTGCACTTCTAATGCTTTCAAATAAACAATATACAATTACATGAATTATCCTTGAATTGAACAAAGTGTGTAACTAGAGGGAAAAGTTTACATTAAAAAAATACCTTTTATATAGATATATAGATATATAGATATTTTTTTTTAAAATACACCTTTTAAAATTTGATGTTAAATCCACTATTGTTTTATACAGCAGTGTTGCCTTTTTTTTTTTTTTTTTTTTTAAATACATGTTCATATTCTCCATATGCTTGCATAAGCACTTCCAGATCTGGTGGGAAGAAATATGCAGACTTTTCTTTTGTCTGACGATGTTGCCATGGTGACTATTTATATCAGCACTCCATTGCTAATGGATTTTTTTTTTACATGCTTAACTCAGAGTCAGTCAATTTAGAGTTGATAAAACTAACTCTTTTCAGCTGTTCTGTAATCAAAAACTCAGGCGTTTCCCATCTCAGGGTTTGTCAACTCAGAGTTCAAGTTTAAACTCAGAGTTGGTTGAACCACCTTTCTGAAACAGGCCCCAGGTGTTGAGAGTTTGGTGAGTCATTGTTGTTTGCGTGAACATGTGTGTGCCATGTTCATGTGGCCAGGATTATGTTAGTTATGTGTGCTTATGTTCTTGTATGCCAGGGAAGCCATGCCATGCTAGTTAAGTGCGTTCGATGTTCATGTTACTAGAATAGCTATAGTTATATTAGTCATGTGTGTGCTATGTTTACCATGTTTGCCAAGATTGTCATGTTAGTCACAGTGTCATGTTCCATGAAGTAAGATAATCTGTGTTTTTTGAATAAGTATCCAAGCACACTGGAATCTTGCTTTTGTTACTGGTACTTTCTCTGCGCCCTCAGCGGTGTTTACGCACCTGTGCATGTTATAAACACAAACAACTTGAATTTTAAATAGCCGAACCTATAACCTGAGTGCTAAAACACTGTCCTCCAACGTCCTCTTATATTATGGCAGAAGCTGTCAGAATGCGTAAAGCAAATAGAAACGCTGCTTCCAAAAAAAACCAAACCACTTCACTAGATTTCTGACTGTTGTAAACATTTAATATGTGTACAGATGCCTGTAGAGCTCATGATGTAGCGCTTGGCTTTTTCTTTATACCTCTGAGCAGTAAAATGTGTGACCTTGGAAACAGGAAGCATGTAAAACACCCCCCCCTCATTTAGACTTGCTCATTAATGAAAATATAAAATTTGATAATTATCTTTATTTTTCCATTCCTATAAAGCAGCTTGGAGGCAGTGTCCATTGTTGAAAGCGCTATACAAATACATTTGAATTGAATTTGCATTGCTAATCACTGAGGTTTCCTAATATCAGCAAGAGAATCTAAGACCCAGTGTATCAGAGTGCTGTACAAAAGCTTTGACTTGGTGATAACTCTTAGGGGCTTTTTACACCTGGTCACTTCATGCGGTTTCTGTGATCCGATAGCTATCTCATCGTAAAAAGACCAGGTCTAAATGCCTTCTGAAATGTTTTCGAGACGGATATAAATCCGATCCTTCAAACCACTTCAGGAGGAGGTCTGGGACGCATTTCAGATGAAACTGGACAGGTGTAAATGAATGTGGTTGTTCAAGCCACTTACGCCAGCGCTATACTCCTCCCAAACGGAAGTACGTCACTCGCAAGTGACTCACGAGTCGCGCATCGTGCCAGAAACAAACAGTAAATGCTGTTTTTTGTAGCATAGCCGTCATAACAAGTTATTTCATCTTCTTTTTGATTGCATTCTGAAAACCGTATACACCAAAGCGTGTTCCATTTCAATTACCCCGGAAATGAGGTAAAATATATTTGCATATTGGGCTGGAGTAGAAAGATCCGTTTGATATCCGATTCGCCAAGACGCATTTATGTGGCGTAATGGAGATGGAACAGTTTTAACAAATCAGTTAGCTATCGGATCAGAGAAAACACTTGAAGTGACCAGGTGTAAAAAAGCCCTTAGTGTGTTTCAACATTGTTAGTGAAGTGTCTGGAGTGGTGGAGTTGATTCTTTGGCTAAATAACTTAAATAGGACACAGTAAAAATTAATTTGTTATCTTTATAAATGTTATCTAGACACAACAAAAACAGAGAAAATAAAATATTTCACAATTTTCAAATGCGCATTTAACCTGATCCAAAGTCATGCCTGTGCTGGTAATATATGGTATCAACATTACTATAACAACAAGCAGCTTGTAAATGCAAAATCCTTATGCAGGTCTTTTTTCTTGCTAATCCTCTAATATTTTATTACATGTGTGGTGTAAAATCTCGCTGAAACCACAATATTTGCCGGATCACTGTCAGCTTTCCAAAACCCCCTAAAATCCGCTTTAACTGCTGCTTTGAACACTGTTAAGCTGAGTAACTTGCATACCACCAGATGGTGCCAAGATGAAAAGATGTCATCTATACGTACAAACATCTGTTCATGTATGCTAAGCTAAGTATGAGTATGAGTAAGTATGAGTAAGGCAGTGGCTTTTCTAGCTTCTGCTGCCCTATCAATTTATGTGGGAGGAAGTGCCTGTGACCAATTGCAGACCAACATGAATTTAAGCAGAAAATTAGAGTCCTATCACCCCATGACACTCACTGCACCTAGACTGGTGAGGAAGATGGTGGTGAACACCTTATGGTGAACCACTCCCAGGCATAAGGCTTGTATCTGTATGAGGTCAGGGTCAGTTCCCATTTCACTGAGATGGAAATGTCTTTATTGTTCGATCCTGTGGTTCAGCCTCAGACTGATGACCAGTCTCTTACCCGCAGTTACTCCAACAGACCCAAATAAACTACTGCCATGGATGCAGTCAGCAATCTGTAGGTCTGTGACTTGCTGTGATTTCAGGATGGCTATGATTGTATGTATTGGGCAGATACTTTGATATGAACCACTCTCATGGCTGCATGGCATGAACAGCATGAAAGCTATAGCAGGAGAAAAGGAAGGACTTTCAGGAATCAATTCAGTCTCTAGACTCTAAAGAAGGATTGAGAGCTGTTATCCTATCTGATCATGAAGATACTAGAAAGAACTCCTTGTTCTGAACAGGGTACAGTTTTTTTGTACAGCACTTCTGTCCAAGATGGAAAGGACATCTTGGGTCAGAACAGCAACTTTTGAGGGTCTGAATTTGGTGAGGCTCTGAGATAGTCATCGGTCAAGAGACATGCCTCTCCAGGAGATCTATCGAGTATCTCTCAAGATTCTACAAGGTCACCATGACCTCTCCTATTGGTGATAGGATGGGAATCATTGCTTTAATTTTCATACTGTAGTGGTTCCTCACCACCTTGCGGTTAGGGGCATCTGGGTTTTAAACACCATCTCTGGCACAGAGATGGTGTTTTAAAAAGTGCAAGTTATGAATGGAACACAGACACACTATGACTTTGTTGAAGGTGTATTCAAACCTAGAACCTTTGTACCTAGAATTAAATGACCTTAAATATACTTTAGACATATACCCGTAATCAGGGCATAGCTTCAAATGTCGTAAAATGTACACAACTGAGCACAGAAATTTTGATTACTAACTGTATATCATACCTTTCAGGGCACTGGGGTGTCGTGATATCCTCACATTTGTCTTCTACCCATGCCTTTTCTCCTGCACAAAATAGTCAAAACCATAAGTTAAAAAACATGATCTGTTAGAGGTTTTTGTAAAAAGTGCATTAAGAGCAAAAGGTTTGACCTTCTATAGAAATATGAGAAATATGTTTAATGTTCAAAATGTACAAACCACACCACATACAGTACAATCAAAACTTGAATACTTATTAACGGATAATAAATGATTTGATGTGGCACAGTGGCAAAGAAGCATGTCTACACGTCTACCCTCATTTAAAAGCATCCATGTTCTAAGAGGCTAAAACGAGGAAATAGCTCTAATCCTACATGAACCTCAAGTAACCCGTCAACTAACCCTAGTTATTAAATAGCCAGGCTCGAGCTGACTACTGTATGTACTTTGCTCTACACTTTGGGTCATCAACATTTACTGATGACTTTGCAGTATGTAAACAGAAGCCTGTCCAACTTCCCCTGACATCAACATTACATCATCTCGGTCTGTAAAACCCCAAAGAAGTATACAGTTATGCTTGGCTTGTTTGACAAAGCTAACAATTTTACAAGATTCCTTAGTAGCCTCCTTCATAAAGCCAGACAATTTGCACACTGAATCCCAAATGGCTAAATATTGGACATACAGGATATTATAAAAACTTTTTATGTACAACTCACTCATGTACATGAGTAATGATCTATAAAAGACTCCTGGGTAACCTCTCTTTACCACAGCGGAATTTGGATCATGTCCATTGTTGACCTGGTGAGTTAAAATGCTGAATCAGTGTTTGGAAAACTATTTTTATCATCCAAACATGCTCATATTCAAATTTACTTTCAAATATCTGGGATGGCTTTAAATATCTATGCATAAACACCTTGTCTGAGAGCAAGGGTAATAGGTGAGTAAGTTTCTATAAAAAGCAGGTAAATATAAAGAGCAGAATCAACATGACTTATTTACTTCAGACACTTATAAGAGTCCAACGGGAGACAGGATTTTCTCACAGGAAAACACATCCACTACATGGCCTAATCTCTTTGGCCTTCTCGCATGAAACCCCACCCGTATTTTCTGTCACTAAAGTAAACTATGTTAAATCTAAAAATCTTAATCTTTATAATTAACATTTTTGCTGGTTCCAGGTTGTTTTTATTTATTTTCAACTTGTTTCCATAAATGGAAATGGACCACTGGAAACTAAGCTTCATTCGGGTCTCGTTTACATTTCCATTCATCTTTATTTAGTACAATACTGCATTTCTTTAGATCAAACTCTTTTATAGTAATAAAAATGCATAACGAATGAATGAATAACGCACGAGTTAACTGGTCCAGGATAAATAAATGTGGTGTTGACATTGTGATGGAAGCATGTCTGAAAACTCAACGCTCTTGCAGAGAAACAGCATGACATCAGAAAGACAAAAATGTACTTAAAATGAAAAAAAAAAAAAAGACAATGAACATTTCCACCTTGATTGCTCCAGTAAATTCACATTCATAAATCTTACTCCAGAAATATCTGCAGTGCTTTGACACCATCGTCCCAAACATCCGCAGGTTTTGGCAAACATTGACTACTGAAACATTACTTAATCTAAATTGACATGTTTGACAAAGAGGACTAATGTAAATATTCTCATAACATTTGTGTTACTTTTACTCGGCTGTTTGATCCAGCAGGGTGACATTCTGGCAGATGAGCAGACCTGGGTGCAGCTTTAGTGAACATGATGTCAGTGGGTCACGGATAAAATACAGACCCATATGCAGGGATAAGATAAAAAGGGGGTTTATTAGAGAAAATAACAAAAGGCTAGAAACACTAGGGATGCTGAAACACAAAACAGAAACAACAACAAACCAAAGACTAGGAACGAACGAAAAGGACTCAGCAAACAACAGGCACAAGACAACAGGATTAAATAGGGTAGTGTTAGAAATAAAAAATGCGTAGTGTAAAAATAAGACGATGATGTTGAAGATGAAGAACAAGAAGTTTATTCCAGCATAGCAGTGACAAAATACATGACGTACTTTGGGTTCATCGGAGTCAATAAGAACCCAGAGCAAATCCTGCTCACGCATTTTATACTTTAGTTTTCCTCTTTGTAGTTTAAATGAGGTTCTGCTTTGAATGTGTATTGAGTATAAGATCTGAGTGTCTCCCAAATGGCTGGGTCACACCTTGTTATTTAGCCAGATGTCTTTAAATGTTAATCACGGTCACGTATACCTTGTCTTGGTATTGTTACAGTTGTTATCAACCAAATGGTCACTTTAAATGGTAATTGCGGTCACGTAAACCCTTTGTTCGTGGTGATCCTCGATGTCCTGCTGCCGTTCCCATATTTATAATTGAATCAAGTTTATACATTTAGAGTCCCAAACGTATTATCTTATGATACTTAAACCTTTTTAGGAATGAGCTCTTTTAGATGTGTACCTTGGAGTGGAATTTGGGTTCAATTTCTGTAATTTCTTACAGTATCAAATCATAGAAATACAAGGAACAGGTGTGCAGAGGTGGGAACCGATTAAGTATCAGGCAGACACCTGAACACAAAACAAATACAAAAGCACATGGAATAAGACACAAAATACTGCCAGAATGCCCCCCTAATATACAGGGAAGAAATAATCCCAGCCATTCCTGACACATGATGGTTAATGATCCATTATTTTTAATGAAACCTGACCTTACTTACATTCCTGCTTTCCGGAAAGTACCTGAGTATCAGGGAAGGCATGCTAAGACATTTCACATATGGCACTCACACATCCAGAAAAATGCACCTTCAGATCAAAACTGATATGTTTCAGTGATTTATTCAGAGTCTGTAAATCATGCAACAGTGAATCTTTGTGATAAACATAAACATTGTAAATCAACCTTCAAAAGAAAACCTCTCTTCTAAAGACAAATAACTAAAACCCAGTTTCAGAATAAAGGGAAGCTCTATCTGAACTTATCTGAATACACGAGCACACAGATGCTTATGTATAGTGCTGCTTGGATTAAAGCAGAGAGACTGTTTGCCCTACACTCCACCCTAAGAGCAAAGCCAAGTTCCCTCTCTTGACTCTCCTGGCCATAATCTCCAGGGCCTGTATTCAAGAAAATTCTTAGTGCAAACAGTTACTTCTAGTGACATACTTCTAGGAACATTCTTAGAAATGGGGTTTCGGCTTAAAAATAAAGTGTTAGGATTAACGAGGAGAACCTTTAAGAGTTTCTTTAGCAAAGGAGAAAATGGCTGAAAGGTGAAGAGGGAAAAGAACTGTACCGAAGACAATATTTAATAATGATAGTGAGTTAATAAAATGCTACAGATTAGATCGTGTAGGAATTATTTTTTGACCAACCATAGTAGAGTTAACATCAGACACAGCGCTAAATGAAGAACTCTCAGAAGATCCTTAGAATCTTCATGAATACGGGCTTTGAAGTGACCAATTATAAATCTTCACTTGCTCAGGGCAAATTCTTAAACATTGCTAGTCTGTATAATGAGTGTATGAGTTCATAGAACTGAATAAGATCTAGTCAAATGAATGACCTCAGGGTGAATAAAGGCACAAACAGGCTCTCTGTTCCAATAGATTCCATGCGCCATTAGATTCGTGTGCAGGTTCCTAGACTGTAAACAACAGACAAATAATTTGAATGGAAAAGTCTTTATGTCACTAAAACAAATTCCTCGCATGTGAAAACATGCCTGGCAATAAAGCTGCTTCTGATCTCAAATGGAGATAGAAACCTTCTTAGATTAATTTACAATCTTAAAAATTAAAATTCAGCTTTTTAGTCTATATAAGGTTCCACTTAGCCCCATCGCAGTAGAACATGACATCGATCATTTATATTATTTTGCCAATTGTCTTAGGATATTCTTTCTTGTTAGAAATAACTCCACCTCCACCACAGTGTGACCTGGTCACCAAACGATACGCATGTTTGGTGCAAAAATATCACATAGGCAAAAGTGCAGGGCACAAGCATGGTGTTGGTAGCATCAGAGCTACTTTAGAGCTGCTTCAGAGCTGCTTTTCTTCCAACCAGAACTGGATGAGCTTCTCCAATCTATCACTTTGTATACTGCTGTCACTTTGTATACCTGCTTGTGCTCAGGTTCTTCTCCCTTTGAAAGCTAGCATTGTCACTCCTATCCTTAAAGCCCCACATTAGACAATCATGATCTAGGTCATTATAGACCTCTTTTCAGTTTCCTCATCATGAGTCTGTTCTCATGGCTTTAATCATACCTCCCTGACAGACTTCAGTTTATTTCCATCTGCAATTCCAAATCCCACACAGTTCCAATGTCTCAGTTCTCCGTAATGGGATTTTTACACTCTACGTAATCCACAGACACTCCCTAAACGAATCCACAGACACTCCCTAAAAACTGTTCCCACACATATTATAATTTAATGTCTTCTTTACAGTTGTTCCTGTGGAAATATGAAGACATCCTGTTCCTGTCAGTTTCATACAGTTATTTTATATATTAATGTTAATGAGCTTGAGTTTGTCACACCTTCTATAAAAATTATGTTCAATACATATTAGGTTTAGATTTAAGATCTACCTATTAAAACTTATTATGGTATAAAACATATCCGTATTTAATCCATTAGTGATTTGATTATAAAGCACTTTGTCTAACCTACAGTGCTCTCAAAACCTTTCATCTGAGATACATCTCTGACCTGCTCACTGCTGGCGGCAGATCTCAGGGTGTTGGCTGCTGGAATTTAAGTCATTAAGTCCTAAAATTTCAACTTACTGCAACCACATATGTAGGAGTATTTTTCCATCAGCACCAGACTCTGACATGCAACTTTCTCTCTCATTTTTTTCTTTTGTCCTGATGTCTTAAAGCGTGCTGATTTATCTAATCTGTTCTTTACCACTTTGTCATGTTATTGTTTGATTTTATTCATAATTTTTTTTGGCTTATTGACTCACCTGTAAACCTACTTTTTAATAATTAATAATAACATTACACTCACCCTGAAATACACATACAAAAGTATGTGCCCCCTGACCATCATGTGGTTGTATACAACTTATCTGTATGCTGTAGTGTCAGTTTCTCTTCAGTGGAACTACAAACTATCTTCCAGCATGACAATGTCCATGTGAATAAAGTAGCTCCCTGAAGATATGGCATGGAAGTGGAGGTTGGAGAGAAGAAATTGAGTTTCCTGCACAGAACCCTGACTCTTACTGAACCCCACCGAACACCTCGTGGATGAACTGGAACTGGAGTTTCCTCAACATCCAAACATCAGAGTCTGATCTCAATAATGCTCTTGTAGCTGAATGAATCCACATAGACATGAACCTAGTGAATAGCCTTCCAGATTATTAGGAAAGAGAGGGGACTAATATAGGTGTGATGGTCAGGGTTATTCATACATTCGGGATTAAAATGTACATTTCCTTACATTTAAACCAATTTTTTATGTTAAAAATTTAACCTCTTGAATCTGCTTCCAATACTCAAGAACACAAGAATGGGAATCAATCATGAGGTCATGAACTTTAGGTTATGCAACAGAAAAACCACTTGTTCTGAAATAATAATAATAATAATAATAATAATAATAATAATAATAATAATAATCAATCACAAAAGCCTTTAGGTGAATTTTAATGTTTGTGTATTTCTTTTACATATTTCTCCATGTGTAATGTTCACATGGCCACATGATCACTGGTCTGCTGCTGATCAAAAACCTCACCAGAGAATTTACAAAAATTCAGTTTAAAGTATATTCAATCATGTTTAGGTCAAAATCTTTGTTAGTATTTTCCCCCTCATGAAGGATGAGAGATTTAAGGAACTCTTCTTTAATCGTTTGAGATTACTGGGTCGATCTCCCCTGTGTGAGTCGAGTCTGATTACAAAGAACCATCAACATCGAATAGAAAACAGACATCATATCAGCTTGTCTTTCTGGGAAGAGGGCGGGAAGAAATCTCTGTGAGAAATCTCCTGCTATCTGTTCTCATAGTTTATGATGAAGTGATGAATTCTACAGATCTTGAAATCTGCTACTGAAGACATCAGCATTGTATTTACTCAGCCTGCACATCCTCATGCTCTAGTTTACTGTTTACTGTGTATAATCAAATTTTACCTGCGATTTATTCTTATCTAAGATCACCAAACATTTGCACACACTTAATATAACTGTAACTGAAGAGTTCTAGTGTCTCTGATACAGCTAGACACAGCTTCATCACAGATCCACAGTTTAAAATACCTGACTGTAAAATGTTGTTTTTCAGAATAAATCTATTGAAAAATAAAAGTTTCATATGTAGTATGAAAGAGAAAATAAAGATCTTTACCTTTTACACCAGAGTGCTGTTTCCAGGCAAATATGACGACTAGGATTAGAGCCAGTAATGTGATCAGAATAACCTGAGGGACAAGTAAAAGCATAATTAACATCATCATAACAAATGAAAATATAACATTAATGCATGTGAATAAAAGCTTTGTGTGTGTGTTTTTCCTGTATATTTTGTCGTCTTTTAAGTTAGTTGTGAGTCTTAGTCGTATCAAACATGTCACACATGTGAAGCTGTTTAAGAACCCGAATTGTGGTTAATGGTGTTTTCATAATTTTTTCTTTCTATTACCTGATTTCTGCAGGTCAATGCCTTCTGTCTCCTTTGTGTAATAAACACAGAGTTTATTCAGATATTTTAATTAAATGAATTACTCTGAAATCCATCACTTTTAATATTAGAGAATTAGATGAGGATAATAGGATTAAATTTGGACCTGCACTTTACCTCATACACATATTCTGAATACATAATATTGAGTTTCTCAAATAAACACAACATCAGGCTGCCGCTAAAGTTCGTTTGAATAAACTGCAGACCTGAGAATAATGATGAGGTTCATACAGTAGCAAGAAAAAGCATAAACATCCACAATGTTCAGGAGGAATTTCAGAACGATCTATTCACAAAACTGCTTCAGCACAAACATACACTGATGGTGATCTTTAGCTGGTGCAGAGCCCTGACACTCTATTAAAGTGACGTGACATACAGCTAAGTATGGTGACCCATACTCAGAATTCCTTCTCTGCATTTAACCCATCCAAAGTGCACACACACACAACAGTGAACACACACACTGTGAACACACACCCGAACCATTTATGCTGTGGCGCCTGGGGAGCAGTTGGGGGCACCTCAGTTGTGGTATTGCCGGCCTGTGACTCGAAACCACAACCTTAGGGTTAGGAGTTAAACTCTCTAACCATTAGGCCACGACTTCACCAAAGGATATCTTGTTGTACTTGCTCCAGATGCCAATGTTCCTCCAACACACATAACTACTGGTATGCAGGGCTTACAGCTCAACTAGAATTTTAGTCAACAAAATATTTTCACAGTAGAATTGTGGTAAGTCATGAGTGCCTTTGGTAAACTTCGGGCTCACAGAAGTGTTTTTTGTATTTATCTCTAATTGAAAACTTGTGTTTGTAATATTTTCCGTATGGTCAACTCATGAAACTAGAGGCGTTATCCACTTCACATTTTTTAGCCATCATCAGCTGTTTTTTGACCCTAAACAGTCACTTCAAGAAATTTCCATTTATACACAATCTACCACTGGACAGATGTGTATAAATTCTTTGAATAAAATGACACAAGGTTCACATTATTAGATGCTTCCTGTGAATAACAAACTCAAAATGTTTAGTGCTTTTTTTTTTTTAGATCAGAGAAGGTCTAAACCACAGCTCTAATTTCATTTCACTTTGTATCAGCTGGAATGTTAGTGAATCTGCTGCTATATAACTTAAAAAAAAAACACACACAAAGTTTTCAGTAAACAATTGAAGGGAAAGCTAAATATTTTCTCATTAGTTTAAACTCCATCTGAAGTGCAACTCATCTGTTCTTTAGGTTTCTCATAAACCTCCACCAAAACCCTAACAAATCTGATGGATCTTTATCCACTTCCTGTTTTCAGAAGGTTATTCAGACACTGTGCAGCACGATAAATGGACCTGAAAACAGCTTTCCACTTGAAGGCTTCACTTCTGAACGTGAATTTCTGTTAATTTCTGCAATAAACAAATTTGTAAATAAGCACAGGAAAAAAATTCCTTGCGTGTACACTGTCTTTGTTTCTTGTTTCTTTCTATAACCACTTTATCAGCTTTCACACTTAAATATAAAAATAAAAATAGCTCCAGAAATAGATATGAAAGTATGAGATTTGTTACTGAGCAGAAAGAGTCGTATGGGAGATGCTACAATTCAGCACAGATACTGCATGTTACAATTCAACCTCCATCTGGAGCTGAAACCTTTGTAATGCTCATCATTATCTTAGCTGAAGTGAATTCTGGGTGTTTTTTTTAGAGTTCTGGAGACCTTTAAGGAACTCCTCACTTTTCAAATGCAGGGATGATTATTATTTATTATTATTATTATTATTATTATTATTATTATTATTATTATTAGTTTTCTGACACATTCTGTTGTAAGCAGTTAGAAGTTCAGAAACTGAGATTAATCAGGTGACATGAACAGCAATCAATCTGAGTTTTTTAGGGCTGTGATTAAGGTATTGGAACATCATAACCTATTCTTTTTCTCCTACTTCACACTAAATACATTTAGGTTTGAGATGTAAAAAAAAAACCCAAAACCCGGAGAGTTTTTCCTCTCTTCACTCTCCTCAACATCGTTTTAAGCTCAAACCCAAAAGTCTTTAGTGTATAGCACAAACAAAAGAATAGACCTTGCTTACACACAGTATACATATATATATATATAATTTTGTTTGTGCTATACACTAAACACTTTTGGGCACTAAAGGTTTGAGCTTAAAACGATGTTCATATATATATTTTAGTTTTAAAAATTCCATGTTTCCTGATTTAGAACTGCACTAACCACCATCCTACAGAGCTGTTTGGACAGTATTTTTCTTTTTTGTGGGTGTATGTGTCTGTGTTGTGTATGTGTGTGTTTGTGTGTGTGTGTGTGTGTGTGTGTGTGTGAGTCACACCCTGAGGTTTTCTGACAGACACAAATAAACTAGACTGCACGACACTGTAAGCGATATGTTTATATTCTACTGTTATGGTAGTAAAGCATCTGCCTGACTCATTCACACAAGCTTCATTCACATTTTCATCTTTTACACTAGAAAACAATCTGTTAAAATATTTCTCATTGGTTTTGTTCATTAAAGAATTAAAAAGTCATGGTAAGAGACACATTTCCGACATCATAATGTACTGATGACACCAGACACATCACTGTAATGCTCAAGAATCACAAATCTCAGTGTTTCTAATAGCCGAAATACACAGACGTCCCTGTAAAACTTTCCAGGGTGTGTTTGTGTTTCACCATATTCTTTTTTAAAACCATTTAAAATTAGACTCCCATAACTCGTGTGTAAATAGAATAATCCCTGAGCTCCACTCACACAATTCACTGGCAGGACATCAACACGTTACTCTGCACAGTGGATAAAGCCGAACCACAGCCCTCAAGACACCTCGTGCACAAAAAAAAACTGTTTCTACGACAGTGGATTCCCTGTGCTTTCACTGGCAATACAAAGATGTTTTTAATGTATAAATAACTAAAACACAGACATTTTACGGCATGCTTCAGAGAGAAACAAACTTTTGCATTATAACAAACAAACAAATAAAAACATCCAATAAATTAATCTTTCTTTTGGATAAGAGAAACTTCAGTAAACATCTGGAAAGCACATGCTCTCTCTCTCTCTCTCTCTCTCTCTCTCTCTCTCTCTCTCTATTTTCCCCACTATCTCTTTCTCTCTCTTTCTTTATAAACAGCAGTTTTAAAAACACGCATGAACTCAAGATTAAAACTATTGTAGGTTTAATATACTAAAGAATGTGTGTGTGTGTGTGTGTGTGTGTGTGTGTGTGTGTGTGTGTGTGTGTGTGTGTGTGTGTGTGTGTGTGTGTTTTTCCCTGTGAACGGACTTACCCCAGTGACTAATTTCCTTTTATCTGCCCTACACATGGACCGGTGTGCTTGTCCCGGTGCCTGTCCCTGCTCTGTCCCCAGCAGTGTGTCCCCCTGCCTCTGTGTGGTCTCTTCTCTCTCCGCTATTTCCATTGTCAGTCACTTCCCCTCAGATGAACACACTTCACTAGTCAGATGTTCCAGCGTGTGAGTCTCTTGTCTCAGAGACGTCCTGCTCGTCACTGAGCGACTCGAACCCTCTGCATGTGGAACTGTGCGTTGTTATAAGCTTGTTTTCTTTTGACGTCACGTCAGTTACCGTTACACGCAGTGACAATTACGCCACGAGTTCAGCTGGAGACTCGGAATTAATTCTCCACATCCCAAATTGACACTAAGTCATCCGGAAATCTAACCTATTGTCTCGGCAACAGCTGGAATTACAGATGTTTAATTAGTGATGAATGTTTATTAGTAAACTGGATGTAATCGTTCGGTCTGAATTGCGCCGGAAATGTCCTGAAAGTGCAGGTTGAGAGCGAATTAAATGAAAATCATCCAGTATTCAAAAACCGAAACTCACTAAAAAACACACCTTATGCATCTGTAGTGTTTACTAAGAGCGCCACCATGTTGATGTGACGTCACACACAAGTTTCCGAGCTGGAATTACGAGCGCAGACTTACATTCTCTCTCTCTCTCTCTCTCTCTCTCTCTCTCTCTCTCTCTCTCTCTCTCTCTCTCTCTCTCTCTCTTTTACAACTGAGTAATTGAGGGTTAAAGGCCTTGCTCAGGGGCCCAACAGTGGCAGCTTGGGGGGCCTGAGATTGAACTCACAACCTTCTGATTGGTGGCCCAACACCTTAAACCACTAGGCTACCACATGCCCACAAGACTGTGGCTATTGAGAAGTTTTTTTTTTTTTGCACCTTATGAACAACTTTAATAAAGTCTATTAAAAACGTATCACATGGAGGACACGGTGTGTTTCTAGTCTTTAAGGATTTACTAAACTATTGATGACGGGGTCATGACCGATTGCAAAGTTAGTTTGGAATGTGGCTCTCCAGGTCTAACTGACTAAATTTCACTTTTAGGCTGTTAATCGCAGGGTGGAGGCTGTGGAGGTGCACTTACTGTACATGCATGATGTAAAAGTTCAGAGCTCACACCAGTTCCAGGCTCATGCACTCCAGATCTGGAAAAAAGGTTTTGAAACCTTGCTTATTGAAGTGCATAGTATACATATATAAATTGATCTATTATTCATAAGCAGACATTACACTCCTGGATCATCGTATACAGGCAAATGTTAAAAGATTTTCATGTAGAGTAAAAGAATATTCTAGAATATTATATGTTAAAAGAACTCTATCTTTTTCTATAACTGGATTTAAAATCACATTTTGTTGGAATTGCAGATTTTGAACAGAAATTCCATTTACTCACTTCTTCAAAATTCTGTAAAATGTTTACTGAATGTACTAGTCTCTGAACTTTAAAGGGATGAAATGATCATTATTGTAGGAAAAACAGACAAACCTCCACAGGTCCTTTAGACAAAGGTTTTTGGAAATCACAGGAATAATTCAGGATGTCAACTGGATCTAGAGCTTAAAAACAGACAATCGCAAGGTTTTGGAAAGAAGGACATTTGTAGAGTGGATTTGTTGAGTATTTGGGTGTGAAAAAGAAAACAAAAATTCTTTATTCACTTTTATTCATTTAAAACTACATTCATAGTTTAACTATATCCAATAGAGCTATAAAAAAGTATAAATGACCATAAAACCTTAAATCTACCCTATTTGTATTTCTTTTCCTTTAATACTCTGTGTTTCTTTTAGTATTTCATTTGACTGATATTTTAAATGTGCTCTAGTACACAGCATCAAGCCGCATCTTCCAAGTGTATCATGATTTCAAAATAGAAATCCCTTAATCTGTAGAGTAAAATGGAGCAATTTTTTTCAAAACTTCTAAGAACTTGCATCTGTTTTTAGATGTTCACTTAATCCATTACAGTAAATAAACTACATTTATCTGTAAGGTTTAACACATCGTTCTATTATCTCATTCTGTATCTTCTGTATGCAGCTCTCCATTTCTCTCTGTCTACTTTGGCAGTTCACTCTCCTCTAATGAAGAAGGAACTTCACCTAGAAACATTTTTTTTTTTGGTGGTTTCCTGTACAAGGCAGCTGCTAGGAGCCAGAGGGAGACCACAACCTTCACTGCTCCATATATCATTATCTGGTCTCTGGTTAGATTATTAACTAATGTCAGACTGCTGTTTCTACATGTTAGGAATGTGGCGTGAGCTGGAAACCAGTGAATCAGTGGACCATGATCCTTCAGAGCGTTCAGGTCCTTCAGTTAGTCCTTTTCTTCCACCCCATGGCTCTGTGATGCATGCAGCACCTCCAGTATCCATTCCTAACACAGGGGAAGAATACAGGTGGAAATAACTGATAACTACATTTGTGGTGTATTGTTAAAATTAAGTCCAAACCTGAGGCAAAATATAATAAATCACATTTGACTTTACCTCACTAAAATGTCTCAGAACACTAAAGTAAACAGATACTTGTGTAAACATATTCCCTTTATTTCAGTAGAAACTGAAACATGTTTCCATTGAAACATGACTAACATTTTGCTTCTTTATTCTAATTTTCTGAATAAAATCTCAGTTCACTGCCTGAATCTTGCATGTTCTTTGTCTATATGTCTGTCTCTAGTTTTTGGATTACTTGCTGAGGCACCAAACCCAATTTCACTTCAGAGAATATGTGTTTCAACACGCATTTATGTTAGCACATGAATGTTGATGTCCAAAGCTTTGAACGTGACAGAAACACCGTTTTGACTGTGTGAAACCACAGGTGTGTTTCTGATAAAGACTATTCAGAGAGAATCAATAGAGATATAATAGGAAATATTTTATTATTCAAAGTGAATAGAGAGTCTTTGATTAATATACTGTATTTTCTCCCTCTGGCCTTCTCTCCTTTTCTTCTTTGTGATCATTTTTTGTGAATTTATTTTTGATTGATTTATATTTTGTGTCTTTATGTACTATGGGACAGATGGACTTTTCTTTTTCTTTCTTTCTTTCTTTCTTTCTTTCTTTCTTTCTTTCTTTCTTTCTTTCTTTATTTCTTTATTTCTTTCTTTATTTGTGAATATCCGTGTTTAGTATTTCCGTCTCAAATTAGATTGCGCTAATAGTGTAGTATATCATGTTAAACTGTTGTTATATCAGATTCCAGCCCAAGTGTGTCAATTTAAAAGCTCTTTTCCTGTGTGGAAACTTCCGGAGGCTGTAGGTTGTTTTAGATTGTGGAGTTGTGGAGTCTTGAACTTGCATGTAATTAATGTGTTAATGATTTTTAGCAAGTCGAAGTGTGAGAATATGAAATGTGTATGACTCTTCAGCCTGTCAACATGACAAACCAAGAGGCATTTATTTATAATACACAACATGCTCTCTTTTCAACAAAATACCACATGACCCGATTCTCCAAAAAAAGAGGAAGATTATTATACAAAATATTAGAATAATGAATATATTGGTCATAATAAGACAATAGAGAATTTGGACACTCAATAGTCGCATCATTTCAGTTCCAGAGGTTCAGTATTTAGTTTCCTTCCTATAGTACTTGACAGTATCTGGGCCTGGAATCAGACAGTTAATGAAACAAAACAAGGGGTAGAAATTTCCTTAAGGTTTTCTCTCATCCTCCCTTTAATTACTACACAATTGATTCTGTAATTTTAATTCCACTGTACGGTGTAATGGACTGAAATAATTCTTGTGCTAATGTCCAGATTTTTGACTGGCATGTTTATCACACTATAGGCATTTCCCTGCCATGCCACTAGAGGGAAGCTCACATGCAATGTGATGGACATTTTTACCAAGAAGCTGTTTGTGAAGTTCTGAGTTTCCTTGTGCAGGACTAGAATTCGGTTTAGACTAGAAATTGTTATTGCTAGAGATTGTTTGTATAAACTTAGAGGGTCAGAATGAGCTGAAGATGCGTTGGCTCATAAACAACTCTAGGTAGATTATTCTGATCAGGAGATGATAAGGCGTTGTCCATCTAGCCAATGGTAGATGATGGTTTTCCTTCCTTCAGATTCTGTGTTTGAATCATGTTTATAAAAACTCAGTGTAACACATTATCAGGGCCCTTCCTCTCTGATGTTACTCAAGGAGTGTTGGGTCCTACTGTGCAGCAGCAGTACAAATAAATCATGAAACTTTTCAGTCTTGCCTGTGCTTACCAGTGTGACACTTTATACTTTACATATCTCAAAACTCAAACCTTCCAGAACAGTATTTATTTATATATATATTCTTAGTCTGTTGTTTTACTCATGTCCTGTATTTGTGTTTATAGTGTCTGTCTTGTGTTTGTCATGATTAATCTAACATATAAGTTTTGCGAGTTTCCTTCTTAGTTGAGCATCTACTAGGTTGTCTGTTGACGTTTGTGCTTATAGTTTGTGTCTTTGTTAAAAAGTCTGCTTTTGTGTCCAGTATCATTACAGTCTAAAAGGTTCCATACATAAAACCTCAGCCTTATAAGGTGACATGTGGTATTGTAGCTATTGCCGTCACTCACTATTCTCACATCAATTATTTGTCTCACCATGCCCCTAAAAACTCACACTTACTGTACTTATTGGAAACTTTTTTCAATTCTGTGAATTAAACAAGCATAACAGAGTTGTGTGTAATAGAGTAAGACAGTAGTACAGGTGAACACAGATGTGCAGGTCAGGATGTTCACAGTCATGCAGTTCCCCTGCTAAACTAACTCAGGTGTACAGAGCATCCAGATAGTCTTATTATTTCTCTTGGTGCTGTAATGCAGCTCTAAATAAAATGTAGACACTGATCTGTGCTTGTGCAGCTGCTGGAATTCTTCACAAAGGCATGATATTCTTCACACCTGCTCCTGAATGTGCCTGGATTTACACTTCACACCACACACTGTCTGGAGCAGAGGTGCTCTCGGACCTGACGGCACCAACTGTGACTAGCTCCAGGATCTGCTGCCTCTTCAGCTGCAGTCTGGGTCCTTGTGGCAGGTGAGACGCTACATCGCAGGTGAACTGATGCACTGGTAAAAAACACATCCTGGATGAGCAGATAACAGAATATATATAAAACTTTTGTTTGTTTGCTCACTGACCCTTCACTTTCATCACACACACACACACACACACACACACACACACACACACACACACACACACACACACACACACACACACACACACACACACACACACGCACACACACACACACACACACGCAATCCCACAACTAGTGTGAAGAAGTATTGTGTGTATTTGTGTGTGTGTGTGTGTGTGTGTGTGTGTGTGTGTGTGTGTGTGTGTGAGAGAGAGAGAGAGAGAGAGAGAGAGAGAGAGAGAGAGAGAGAGAGAGAGAGAGAGAGAGAGAGAGACCCTCATTAAATATATATAAAAGTCTATGAAACCCATGTTGATGTTTGTAAATATTATAACTGCCCCAGGTTTGTTCAGTTTAACAGCCATGTAACAGACCTGGTTATGAGGAGGTTTTCTTCTGGAGTTGAGATGTGACGATAAACAGAAGCTGCTATAACATGATCTTGGATCATTCAACTGAACTTACTCAAATTTTGGAAAATTTACATAATACAATATACACTGTGCACAAACACACACACACACACACACACACACACACACACACACACACACACACACACACACACACACACACACACACACACACACACACACACACACACACACACACACACACAGCATACATCTTTCTAGAATAAATCTTGGTCAGTAACAACACCAGAGTGCCAGTGTCACAGAAAACACATGATTTTATAGAGACTAAATTATGTCTATCTATGTAGTGTTTATAAATCTCTGAACGTGAGATGTTACACCACAGCTGTTTGCAGCCTGTATACAGTTTATGATTTACTCTTTCATTCAGGGTAGTATTAAACAGACTGTAGACTGGGACAGTAAATGTTAATAATAATAGAAAAAGGCACCTGGCCCAATCTACACAAATGAATAAAGAAACTCATCAGATATACTTAACATTTGAGTGGAGTGAGTATTATGTATGCATTTATTATAGAGAAATAAAATGTGATTTGTAGTTTTATGTGTGAGAAATATTTACTCAGTGATGTATATTTCTCCAGATTTCCACATGGTGTCGTGAATTCCCACTGTCTCTGAAATAGGTCTTTCTTTCTAGAATTTGGTGTGTGTGTGTGTGTGTGTGTGTGTGTGTGTGTGTGTGTGTGTGTGTGTGTGTGTGTGTGTGTGTGTGTGTGTGCGCTCACATGCAGTAATAATGCCACTCCTGAAATGTGTTTTCCTTCAGTGTTCATAAAGAGACATCAGTGTACATTACCTTGTACATTAACTGTGGAGACCAAAATATACAAAGAAATAAAAAGAACACAGTTTCCATTCTTTCAGGTCTCTTCCTCATCCTTTTGAGCTCTTCATCATCCTGAGGATATTATGGACGGATGCATCTTCAAGTAGACTTGAGTTTTCACTGGAATGTAGCCACCAATTCTCAGGTGGAGCAATGGAGCCTTTCCTTCTCAAAGCATTAAAAACAACAGCACCTGCAGAAAGCTCTTCAAACAAAGGCCATGGAATTCAGGGACAATCCTCAGTC
This sequence comes from Tachysurus fulvidraco, assembly GCF_022655615.1. Taxonomy (NCBI): domain Eukaryota; kingdom Metazoa; phylum Chordata; class Actinopteri; order Siluriformes; family Bagridae; genus Tachysurus; species Tachysurus fulvidraco. The sequence continues at coordinate 19,995,266 of NC_062526.1, read as the reverse complement.
AGTGTTCTGCAGTAATTATACAAACTCAAAAACCAACTAGGAGAGAAGAAGAGAAATCAAAATAAAATGTTCAGTCAGATCAAACTCCTTATTAATAATCTCTCGTTTCTATTCATTTTGTTAATCTCAGGTGTAGCAGTCAGGATTTGATGAAGGACGAAGGCAAAACCCACAGAAGCTTAAGGAGATTAATGAGTTTCATGGGTCACAGAACACAGACTCTTACAACAAGGGCAACTTTATCAGACTCCTTTAGAAGAAGCCTCAGTGAGTGGAGTGAACCTGTTGGAGGTCTGGTTTTCCCCAGGTCAGCTTTAGTGTTAATCATCATAAAAACACAAACGTACAATACAAAATTCAACTTCATCACACAGGAATACTGTTCTCATACGACAAAGGAAGAAATAAAAACCTCAAAAAGACAATAACCATAATGACGTGAACTACAACAGAGGGGAAAATTAACGAGAATAATTAACATATTCTATGAATCTGGAAGAGAAATTATGAAAAGAAAAAATTGCTCTGTATATAATGAACTGATTGCTTGTCAAATGATTTTTTGTTTTGTTACAAGTTGAATGATCACAAAGAAGATTCAAATAATTAATAGAAATTTGATTTCTGAGTGAAATTAATGTGGAGAATTGCTGGATACTGATATTGAAGACATATTACATGGGCTTGGTGTTGAGGGATAAAATAAATAAAATATACTCACTATAACCAGTCACTTTATGCTTTGTCTTGTAAACTAGCTGACTCTTTCATTTGAAATAATAATAATAATAATAATAATAATAATAATAATAATAATAATAATAATAATAATAAAAGGCTGTTTACAACTGTTTTGAACAAAACTAAATTTTCGGCTCAGGCATTTAACTAATGGCCGATTGCGACTCTGCAACCTAGAAGTTCGATTCAATTCGAAAGAACTGACTTGGCGAATTGAACCAAGCTTCCCAGGAATAATGCACAACTGAGCCTATCTCATGTCTAAAAGCTATTCATGAATTAACCTGAGCTAAAATTTCCCATCAGATCCTGAACTATTTCTACCAACAATTGTAGATTCTGAGAGAAATCGAAGGATGTTAACAATTTTCTTCGTTTTGTCGGTTAAAGTTGAATGATTACAGCTTGGAGTTAAATTACAATCAACTCTTCATCTGACCTTTCCCTTAATTTCACAGCTTTGTTAATTCCCCTGTTGTTCTCACTATTATTTATTTCTTGTGACATTGTTTGTTTTACCCCATCCTCGTACCTCCTACCCCCTCTCCTCTCTCCTCTCTTCTCATTTTCTCTCCTCTGGAAAGCAGATTTAGTTGAATAAGACTGCTGGAGCATTTGGGTGAGGCAGACCCCTGGAGCTCTATCAGTCTTAACACATTTCTTCATTTATCACAGCAGTACAGACTTCTGCCTCTTGTGTTGTTCATGTAGACTCTAACACTTTTACTATCTGAGACAAACTGAGCACCGAAGATTAAATCTTGTGTTTTAACTTTAAGCTGCTTTTAAACGCCAATTATATAAAATGTGTCTATTAGCACTTGTGATTTTAACCTTCTGCTCCACTCGAACCTGCACCGGAGACATTAATAAGTGTCCTCATGGGTGTGATTGCACAGACTGGAAAGGTTTTTATGTTTCGTGTACAGATATTTCTACCTTGCCGTTGTTTCCTGGAAACACTGAGACACTGTGAGTATGCTGCTTAATGAAAAATTATAAACATTTATTCACTCACATATCTACATCATATAGTATAGGTTATATATCATTACAGATCTATAAGATGTACAAGATTTATTTTTATTATTTCTTTATTATTCTTTATTTATTTTTAAATTCAGATCATATTTATTATGTATTATTATATATATATACAGTATATATTTATTCTATTATGCAGATTTATTTTGAGAATTTTCCATATTTGGAAAAATCTCATTAACATCTAAATAAATTTGACCAAAAAATTAAAAGCAGGTTGTTTCTGTATGATGTTTTGTGTATGTATCCTAAGACCTCGCTCATGTGTTTGTCCTCTGTAGTAGAGTTTTTTTCTTCTTTCATGCATCTGAGTTCAAAAAAACTTCTATAGAAACAAACAGTTTATGGAAACAGGAAAAAGTCAAGCTTGGTTTAGAGATTGTAATTTTGTAAAAGGTTCAATTAGCGTGGGATTCAAATAATAGCCTGTTTTTGACATGTGTAATTTAGCGGACACTTAGGTGATGTCCCTGCAAATAACCAGCCTGGGAAACTCTCACCTAGTCAGTCTGGTGAGTTTTGATGGTTTTAAAAGCATTCTAGTCATTTCCCAGCAGTTTCTAACTGATCAGGTTTAAAAGCCTAGATCAGCTTAGATCCTATATTATCCACAAAGGGCTGGTGTGGGTTCAGGTTTTCACAGGCTGCACCTGAATCCACCAATTCAGACTACATAGTTCATGTAATATGAACGTAAGACTCTAATAAATGTAATCTCTAGGCTCAGTAAATTATTAAACCTAATCTTACACAATTGAGTAAGATACCTAAAAAGGATAAAAGTGAAAATGAAGAGAAACCTTTTATGGGTAAAAAAAGTGTGTTCTAATGTGGGACCTGACTGTGCTCAGAATTAACCAATCACATTCAAACTCACTGCCCCCTTTTGATGATCACAGTCCACTGCTGGCCCACATTCTCAGAACCTCCAATAGCTTTTCCAGTTTTGTTTGTGTGAATGCAAATAATCATGACTTACTTATGGGGAATTACTCTCAACTCATTTACATAATTTGGCATAAGGGCCTTGCTTAGGGGCCCGAGAGGCAGCATTGTGGACCTGGGATTTGAACTAACAAATTTCTGATTAATAGTCCAGCACCTTAACCACTGAGCTACAACATTCCCATTAGAACTGATTGGCAGGTGGTGGCCATACCGTTAAGATTTTTCACCATCTTTTTGAGATTAATTGAGCTATAAGCTATTAGTTGAAGTAGGTTCCTCCATATTATAAATTTGAGCTAAAATGTGAATATGCAGAGGTTTTTTCTCTTATAAAACACACCATATATCAAAGTGTGCAGTGAATATGAATTATTTTTACCCCTGATTCATTGATTCTGATTTCTCTACCTCACATTGACATACTGTAAGTGTCAACCTGTTTGCACATTTGCCTCTTGCACATTCCTGTGTATCTTAATATTTAAGACTACAGTATAATGCACATGTGCACATTGCCTCTTGTACATCCTTGTGTATCTTATACTTATAACTACAGTTTACTTTCATGCACATTATGTTCCATTCTACAGCATACATATTTTTTACATTTTATTCTTATATTTTCGTTGTTTACTTTTATCGCTCTCTCTTTTTTTTCATTGTTGTGTTTCTCTAATAAGTTTAATGTCCATGGAGCGGACCTGACTCACATTTCACTGCTAGATATATATGCCCTATATAATTGTGTATGTGACAGATAAAAATCTTGAATCTTGAAACTTGAATCTTGAATCTTTAGGACCATTTATCCAAAACTACTCAATTCTCCTAATCAATTCTCATAATATGCAAAACCAATATTTGCATGTTGCATTTTCCGTAGGATTTTAATTTAACTTAATTTATTTTTTCTTCTTCTTCGTTTTTTTTTTAAATAACAATAGGGGCATATTAATAAAAATCTGAACAAAAACTATTGAATGATCTTTATGTCTGGTTTAAACTTAAACATCTGTAAGTCAGGACTGGTTACCAGCATCTTCACAGACCTTCAGAGTTATGTTTAGGAGGATGGTTTGAGGTTGTGGTCATCAGTTTAGTACACAGGTTGAACACTTCCTATTGAATGCTACCTTCCTCTAGAAATAGTAAGGTACAGAAGGTAGAGCCTTACTCAAATTGCTCATGAATTTGAAGCATATTTCTGCTAATTCCACTTGGGTTAGAGAGTAGAGTGTAGAATGAAAACACGTAGACAACACAACATTTTTTTTATAATATCAAAATGCTATTTTACGTAGCTCACTGACTTTAATCAGATTTGGAAGAAAAACAAGATAAAAATGTACAAGACTAATGAAATGGCTTTGTCATATCAGTTGGATCCTGAAAGATCATTTCTCTTTTTCAGATGTTGTACACAGTGTTCATAATTCATTCCTTCTGATTTTTATTTCCTTTCAGACGTCTCTATGAAACAAGACTGAGCTCTGTTCCTAAAGACGCATTTGCCAACATGGTGAACATCTCATTAATGTGGGTGAAGTCTCACATTCTTACAGAATTGATTCATGTCAGTCTGTATGGAATTACCGAATGATTTTCCCCAATTAATTATACATTTCGGCCTTGAGTTAAAATGCTTTTAATGGACACAAAGCAGCTTTATAGAAATCCACATAAAGAGATCTCTAATCTCATTCTAAACACTGAGAGTGAGGTTATAAGTCATTATAAACACTGAGAGTAGGATTATAAATCATTATAAATATCAGAAAGTGGGATTAAACACCGGATTTGGGTTTGTGTTATCTACTGCTAACATTTTGTTTTTCCTAAATGTTACTGTTTCACCATAATCTCACCTACAGTTAAACAGGGCAGATCCAGGAGGGCAGAAATTTCACAAACTGACTTGTAAATAAAGGTGACATCCTATGACAGTGCTATGTTTTAAAGTCACTGAGCTCTTTGGTAAAACCCAGTCTAGTGCCACATGTTTGTTTTATGGAGATGGTGTGGCTGTGTGCTTAAATCTTTTTCACACGTTCTTTTTTATTTTTCTTATAATTAGAAGAGCTGGCCATGTATGTTTATCTACGACAAATATAACATGACCAAGTCTATAGAGCAGCAGTTCTATTAGGAGTATAATTATATAACCTTGAATTTAGTAGTTTCACTCTTTCTCCTGTTTCAGTTATCTCTCAGTTGATGTCACATTAAGAAGTTTAGAGAAGCATTCCTTTTTCAACCTGAAGAAGATTACACATATGTAAGTCTAAGATAAACTCCTTGACGAAATGTGGAAGAATAATATATTTACTGTATTTATGATATTTTATACTTTTCATTACTTGGAGACATGTATTATGTGTCAGAAGATTAATCATTATTATTATATTATTGAATTGTTCTAGTAAATGTATTGCATGTTGCATTATTTAGACTTCTGCTGGTATTTAGACCTTTCCTGCCTAATCCGGCAGGATTTTTGTTTGTGCACTAAGAGCTGAAGGATTAATGGGCTTAAATCAATGAAGTGCCTCTGTCCTTGTTCACTGGGCTCCACAATCTTCAAACAGAATACACAGAATCATCAGTATATTTACCAAACTTTGTTTCTGAAATCTTATACTTATTATTATAGTTTATTATAATGACTGAAGAGTTAACTCTTAGTGCCGGGAGGGTTGTTTCAGGAAAGACATCTGGAGTAAAACCTGCATCAAATTTGCTGACCAGATGGTCCACTGTAGCGACCTGAACAGGGAAAGAACAAATATAGTTTATTATAATAGTATTGTGTTACTCCCAATGGACTGATAAATATCCCCTGACTAATGGGGAGAGTTTATCATTGCTTTCATAGATGACATCATGGTGCATTTCCCTGTTACTCATGTGCATCATGGCAGATCCTGCCTCTGGGAGAATTAGCACTTCAGGTACCTCAGACCAGCTTCATTAATTCAGTCAACAGCAAACAAGGGATGAGTCAAGATCCAAGACTGTTAGTGAATTGACAATCCCAAAGAAGCCGATTTTTTGAGTTTAATATAAACAATGTTTTAGACTAATGATCCTATAGTAAAAAAGGGACCACAAAGATATGGCTACAAAGATGTACAAAATTACTTGTTATACATTATGATGTATGGTGTTGTTTTCTGCTTTTGCTTGGATGAAAATCAACAGCACAATATTAACACTCAAATGGTTCTCTCTTTGTTTTCTCACAGAGAAATAAGAAACACCAGAAGTCTGACGACTATCGATCCTGAAGCTTTCAAAGATTTACCAAAGTTAAAATATTTGTGAGAAAGATTATAATTTTATATTTATTAGCAAATGCACAGCCAACCCATGTGTAGATTTCCACTTTAATTCTACTACATTGTGTGTTCTATTACATTTACTGTGTTAGTTGTGTACAGTACACACTTGTAATAAATGGCAGTTTCCTTATGCATACTGATGCTTCTTAGAGACATACAGTATATAAAACTTGACACAACTTGACACAACTATAAAATGTCCATAATAACACAGTTACACGTGCAATGTACTCTTATTATGTATAGAATTCATCTAATCATGTCTGTCAGGTGCAGTTTCTTAAGTGTTTCAGAGAACCATATTCTAACTTGATTCCAAATTATTTTATTTCGTTATTGTTATAGAGGTTTGTTCAATACTGGACTCACCATCTTTCCTGCACTGACAAGGATCCGTTCTGATGAATCATCTTTCATGCTGTGAGCAATCTTCCATATATATAAAAAAGGAAAGTTTACAAAGCTTTTTAATGTTCTTTGCCAATACAATATCACAATAGACCTAATGTAAAGAATATTCCTTTGTAATTTTTGTCTTTTTTTTTAATCTTTTTATTTCTTAGAGAAATTACTGATAATATTTACATCACTGAAATTCCTGCAAATGCATTCCAAGGCATTACCAATGATGTGCTAACGGTGTAAGTTCAAAGATTCGCTGATAAATATTTATAATAAAGTGATATACATATATAATTTTTTGAACTTGCTCTAAGAGTTACTATAGAACTGTATATCTCAATATATTTAAACAGCAGTTGCACAAGTGTGTTTTCACATATACAGTATATGAAAATACTATTAAGATTTGCAAATAAAGTCTCTTTTCTTCCATGTTTCTTTTTGTTCACCAGGATGCTATACAGTAATGGCTTTACTAAAATCCAACACCATGCCTTCAATGGGACAAAACTAGATGCTATGTAAGGCTTATACTGTACTTTATATTTTTAGAGCAAACAAAATTATTTTATTAAAAAGATCTTTTATAACACTTGATGATTTACTAAGATATTAAATAACTTCATTAATATGTTTGCATACGGATGACTTTCATAAAAAAACAATTCTTTGGATGTGCCATTTATTTCTGAAAGCAATGGTTCTTACTAAATACATGATATGAAATCAAAATAGGGATGTTTTGTTCATGGGGTCAGATTTGTTTAAATTAATCTTCTTTTAAAATACTGCTAGTGATGGAGGTGCGAAGGTGAATATCTAGCATGAAACCATATGTGCTAATATTAATTCATGTTTAGAAACATCTGTGATATTGAGGCATAACCTTAACCTAATGAACAGATTTCACCAAAATTCTCAGAACTGTACAATGTGTTTAATTAAGGTCTCAAATATTCTGAATAACTTATCATGGAATATTGATCACCTTTATATTACATTCAGAAATTGTGCTTGTTGAATAAGTGTTAGATATGTTGGTTATGCAACTTTTTTTACATTTCATGAAAGCTACAAATATTTATATTGTAAGCGTTATGATCCCGTCCTGTGTAGATATCTTCACCGAAACAAACAACTAACAGATCTGAGTGAAGACATGTTTGCAGAAACCTTTAGTGGTCCAGTGCTGCTGTGAGTATGTCTTATCCTTTTCCTCTGTATATACAGTGTCTATAAAAATCTTTTCTGCACAGATATTAATCTATTATTATGATCTACAGTAAGGTGCAAACGTTTTAGGTAAGTGTGAAAAAATGCTGTAAAGTAAGAATGCTTTAAAAAATAGAAGTGTTAGTTTATTTTTATTGATTAACAAATCCAAATCCAAATCAAATCAATATTTGGTCTGATGCTTTGCCTTCAAAACGGTTCTTCTAGGTACACGTTTACACAGTTTTGAAGGAACTCGGCAGGTAGGTTGTTCCAAACCAAAGATCTTCTATGGATGTAGGCTGCCTCACATCCTTCTGTCTTCATGTAATCTCAGACAGGCTTGATGATGTTGAGATCAGGGTTCTGTGGAGGCCATACCTGCAAGGAACCTCCACCATGCTTCACTATTGCTTGCAGACACTCATTGTACCACTCTCGAACCCCATGGGTAACCTCCTGCCTCCTGCTAGAACAAAATAATTATCTGTCCAGATACCTGTTGCTATTGTCTTGCCCCTAAGTTCTAATGTTTTTATGTGAGACTGAGCTGAGTTTCTGACTTTTTAGCCTCAATTCTTCCATGAAGACCAATTTTGTCCAGACTTCCACAGACAATAGATGGTTGTAACCACTAGTTGGGTCCCACTAGTTTCCTCCATTTCTTTGCTGATTGCATTGCTGGACAGCTTTCGATAGTGAATTGAAGTAAGAGTGATGTGTCTTTCATCTGTTGCATTAAGTTTCCTTAGCCCACTGCAACTACACTCCTTCTTTGGGAGAGACCTTGCTGATGCTAGTAAAACTACCTTGTGTCTTGTTGCTGAGCTCAATCTTGGCATGGTGTATGACGTGTGACATGAAACTGTCTCCACAACCTCACCTTAGTAGCAGACTTTCGTTCCTGATCATTAGCACCTGCTTAGTATATCTGGTTAATCACACACTGTTCCTACACAATCACTGATTTTGAAGTGTACAAAGTGTGCAAACTATTGGTTTGAAGGGTCATCACACCAATTAGTGGTTCGATTTATATTTTTCTACAATTAGCTCACTTTGAATTTTGTAAATTGATAAAAAATAAAACAATATTTGAAATATATTTTTTTTGGCTGTTTTACCATTTGCTCTTGTTTCAGCTGCTTTGATGAAGATCAGCGATAAAGCAATTGGGTTTTCACAGTATGATCCCTTTGTGAAGCTTTATGTGAAATCCTGTTTTTTTTTTTTTTGCCAGTGATGTGTCTGACTCAGCCATTACCTCCCTTCCAGCAAGAGGACTAGAGTCACTCCGGGAACTCAGCGCTCGGAATGTTTGGGCCCTTAAAAAACTTCCACCTATCAAAACTTTCAGAAATCTGTTTGGTGCTGATATGACGTATCCTAGTCATTGCTGTGCATTCAAGAACCTTAAGAAAAAGAAAGGGTTTGTAGAGATCATTTCTAAAGCTTGTCCTACACAGTTCATGAATGTTTAAATTAATGCATATAGTGAAAACATCTTGGCCTTCATACATCACAACTGATTATCTCTTCTGATGAAATGTGTGATCAGATGACACTCCAGTGGATTTGATCTAAATCCATCTAAAATTTTGCACTTGTGGAGTTCATTCATCTTGAGTTCTCACTGTCATTAAAGCAGAAAGGAGTGAAGACCAAGAAACTCTAAAATTGATGTAAACATTTAAAAGTGTTATAAATCAGGCCCAATGTTATTCTATATATAGTCTGTTATTCTTTGATGAATAAAGGCCATTATTTGTCAGAGGTGGCAAAGTTTAATTCAGTTATATTTCCCTATTTTCCTTATGGAAAACTCTAGTCTAAAGTACTTTATAGTCTAAAGTTATAGACATACATGATTGTGATCACTTTCATAGAACTATCTAACACAAACTTCCTTCTTCTATAATACTGTAGGTACCTGGAATACATTCTTTGTAACTTGACTGAAAAGCATGGTCAACATCACAAAAGATCAGTGGACACAGTTACAATCCCAGCTGTCATGGATGCTAAAGACTCAAAAGACATGAGTGACCTCCTACATAAGAACAACTATAACCATTACGACTTTCTTAGTAGTCTACATTATCATGACTTTCTTGGTGGGCATGCTGACCATGATTTGGGCTTTGGGGACACACTGAAGAATCCTCAGGCAGCCACCAGTCAGGACTTTGATAGTCATTATGACTATGTTATATGTGAGGATGGAGAAGCTGTGACATGCTTCCCAGTCCCTGATGACTTCAACCCCTGTGAGGACATCATGGGTTTCAGCTTCCTGAGAGTGTCTGTTTGGTTTGTCAGTTTGCTGGCTGTACTTGGAAATTTGATGGTGCTCTTTGTGCTCCTCACCAGTCATTACAAACTATCTGTCTCCCGGTTCCTTATGTGCCACCTGGCATTTGCTGACTTCTGCATGGGCCTCTATCTGCTTCTCATTGCCTCAGTGGACCTTTACACACAATCAGAATATTACAATCATGCAATAGACTGGCAGACAGGACCATGGTGTACACTTGCTGGATTTATCTCCATCTTTGCAAGCGAGTTGTCAGTTTACACCTTGACCACAATAACTCTGGAGCGCTGGCATGCAATCAACTTTGCAATTCATTTAGATCGTAAACTGCGTTTGTCACATGCCTCCGCTGTCATGCTTGGTGGATGGATCTTATGCTTCCTGCTGGCCCTTATGCCAGTGTTGGGGGTGAGCAGTTACCAAAAGGTCAGCATATGCTTGCCCATGAGCACTCAGAACCTGTTGGACCAGGTCTACATTTTATTTGTGTTAGTTCTTAACATTGTGGCCTTTGTGGTCATCTGTGCCTGCTACATTAGGATCTACTGTGCAGTGCGCAACCCCACTTACACCTCAGCCAGCAAAGATAGCAGTATTGCTAAGCGCATGGCTGTGCTAATTTTCACTGACTTCCTCTGCATTGCACCAATCTCTTTCTATGCCATATCGGCTGCACTGGATCATCCACTCATAACCATTTCAAATTCCAAGATCCTGCTTGTGCTCTTCTACCCTCTGAACTCCTGTGCTAATCCTTTTCTCTATGCCATATTTACCAAGGCCTTTCAGGGCGATGTATTTATCTTGTTCAGCAAGATTGGCCTGTGCGAGCAACAGGCCCAACTGTTTCGAGGCCAAACTGTCTCCACAAAAGCAAGCAGCGGAGACACAAACAGGCGTGGAATAAGAACAAAAATGCTAACCCGATGGAATGTTCTGACCACTGCTACCTGTCATCAACAAGGACACTAACACATCAGGAGGCAGGAAATGTAAATCTACTGGCAATCAATACAAGCACATTCATGAGATAAACTCAAATGGTGTCTTTTTTAAACCTGCTGGTTACTTAAAGAGGGGATTTAAAAGTTGTTTTTACTTAGCTAAATGCATGCCACATACTTGTGTGATAACATTTACAGCTCTATGTATTTAATCGAAGAGAGAGATAATTTTGTAATGCATTATCTCAGTGTGAAGGAAGGAATGAGATGAAGAAAGGGGAGGATGTTACACTGAATGCCCAGGGAAATATTTTGAATTCTACAATTCTCAGATCAAAAACTCAGACCATTTCATCATAGCACGTAGATGCACCAGTATCTATATACACAAAACATTAAATTTATTTGTATGCTCTTTAGTGTAGGGGTTAGGTTTGTAGAATTGCTTGATGATTTTTATTTTTGCAGTAACTATATACATTTTGTAACATATTTGCATCCTGATATTTTGTTTGATTCCCAGAAGAAATGTTTTCTTGTAATTATGAAATACTCTGATATTTCCATGATTATGAATGGAGATGTACATATATTTTTGGGGCTAATTTAATGATTTAAGTCTAATTATGTGTGTTTCCATCCGAAACCCACTTTAATGCAGATACAAAGATACGGTGGTATTTTCTCAGTGGAAATGTTCTCGTAGCAAAAGTTTTCTATGTGTTTAATATTTATCATTCCACTTGAATGAAGAAGAAGCTTGTCTTTGATCTTACTGAGTCAAAAGATGTGTAAACCTCATCAATTTGTTTTAGACCCAGATAGGGTTTTCTCCTAAACCATTTTAACTCTATTATATTAGATAGACTTTATATTTGTTAACAAAATAAATAAATCAATATGCTCTTGGTAAACAATTTACATACATATTGTGTATTCTTGAGTTATTGTTATATTTATGGCATTTGGCACACGCCATTGCAGCGGCAGCTTAATGAAACTGTTATTCAAATTCTCTCAGTAGTATAAAACCTTAACCACTGAAGTAACACGTCCCTTTTTTTTTCTTCTTATTTGCGTTTTGGGAACATTATATGCTATTCACTGTATAGGTATCTTTGTACTCAGTTATATATTTCAATTTGTTATAATCTTCCTAATCTGTTATTGTTAGCGAAATATGTTCTTAACATAATATATTTTTTGTAACAATAATATAAAATGGATTTACTTTATATTCATTTAATTCTTGTTTCTTTCACTCACTCTCACTCACTCATTTTCTACCGCTTATCCGAACTACTCGAGCCTGTGCCTATCCCAGGCATCATCGGGCATCAAGGTAGGATACACCCTGGACGGAGTGCCAACCCATCACAGGGCACACACACACACTCTCATTCACTCACGCAATCACACACTACGGTATTCTGTAGTCTTAAGAGGCCATGTATTATTAAATTTTTCTTTTCTTGTTTTCAGACAGTAACAAACGAAAAGTATAAAATGAATACAAAACAATTGACAGTAAAAAGTTTAAAGACTAAACATTTTATAACCCTTCTCTTTTTAAGAATAGGACAAATAAGATTTAAGAGACACAAAATTGTATTAAGCCAGAAAAAAAGAAATTAATTTTACAGTAGAATTACGAAGATTTTCCTCTTCAAATCCAGACAGGTTTTTTTTTTTTTACTTTTGAATTCGTTAATAATTCCTCTTCAAATTCACCATATCTGCCAATATAATTATGCCAGGAATCATTTTAATTGTAATTGTTTGTTGATCAATCTGACTCAGATCACTGCTGGATGACTTACTCTATGCTTAAAATGAAGATTAATGAAAGTAATTATGTTATTATGACATAAAATTTCAGAGTAGATCGAGTAGGTCATCCTGATGTGTAAGGATTCAGATTGCTCTAGTAATATTTTGAAATGTCCAATGGATCAAAATCAGCTTCTTGCTGAATTATATTGACAGGTGTACTGAATCTGAATGAAAGGTCATCATCTGAGTTGGGTTGATCAACTACTAAATTAAAATGTACATTTGATCATGGATTAAACAGTGATTCCTGGCACAATCATTTTGAAAGAAGGAGTGACTTTGAAGAGCAATTATTAAAATTGTGAAGTTTAAGAGCTATTTGTTCAAAATTACACAGTAAAATTGTTTGATCTTTATTGCGAGCATAGAAAAGGTGATCTGATTTTTTAAGTGATTTGATTTGATCTACTACTATTTTTGACATGTTCATTTTAGTATTAAAATGTGTGGATTAAAAAGTGCACATAATCAGTCACATTATTGACAGGTATCATGAATTTAAAGAGGAATTATTAAAAAAAATCTAAAGTAAAATCTGAAATGATATGAAAAGGTTTGAACAACTAACAATTAGGACTATTTTATTAGGGATTTTTAGAAATAACAGACAAATCAATTTGGCTTAATGTTTTTGGCTTAAAAAAACTAAAACAATAACAGCAAAAAGTTCCAGTGATACAATACACTTAAAACTGGATCTGTCGGGCAGAACAAAGCATGCTGTATTAGTATATTCTGAATTGTTGTCTGATTCATTCCAACAGAACCTAAGCTGGGAGTAATTTTACTAGATTAAAATGAATTCTTTTTATTGTAAGCATATTTAACAATGGATAAAAGTGCTTTGACTACATTGTCTGATCTTATGAATTTAATAAGCAATTACTTCAAAAATCCAAGGTAAAATTAGATAATCTTTATTGTGAGCATTGAGTAGGTAACTATGAAAGGATCTGATATAGTTCGATGAACTGATATTTTGAAATATTATTTTATAATTGATTAAAAAGTGCCTGCAAGCACAATTATATTGAAAGATTTTTAAAGATAAATTATTTAAAAATTCCACAATAAAAAAATGCTTTCTGGATCTATTATATTACAGACATGGTGACTGAAGAGGAATATTCTCACAATTCTACAGTAAAAAGAATTTCTCTTTTTTTCTGGCTTAATACAGTTCAGTCTCTTAAATCATTCTTAAAATGAGGAGGGTTATTTTATTTTTATACACTCCTTTTGTAGTACATTCTTTTGCTATAGTGTAGGAGCTTTAATATCCGGTGATATTTAAAAGTCTGTCAGCATGGGTAATTTTTTTTAAAATATTATTTAATGTTATTTTATTTACTTGTTTGAATTTGTATGGTGACCTTGAGTGATTTGAAAGACATGTATAAATAAAATTATCATCATCATCATCATGATCAGTTTGTCCAGAGTGTAGGATTAATCAAATAGCAGACTTGCATGTGGTGGGGGAGCGAGGGACATGGCGGGGTAGGTGGGGGAGCGAGGGACATGGCGATGTAGCCAGAGGGGGCCGAGCAATGTCCACAGATGAGCAGGAGCGCCGAGTGACAACCCCGGACAAGCTGCAGCCAGACCCACGTCCAGAAAGGGAGGGCAAAATCCTTCGCCACACAGGTCACACATACAGGCCTGCAACATCCCCCCGTGGACAAGAAGTGAGGTGGTGTCCTCCACGGGAAAGCAGGAAGTGAACAGGTGTGGAGCGATGTCCAATCAAAAAAAATAAAATAAAATAAAAAATATAAAAAAAGACAAAACCAAAAGTCCAGGGAACAAACTGATAATGGACAAAACAATCCAATAAAAAAAAATCCATTAAAAAAAAAAAAAAAAAAAAAATTAGTGGATTTACTTAATTATTCTGTGCCTATAATTATCCGGTGCCAGGCTAGATGCTATCCAGCTAGGTCAGAATTCTTCTGTCAGATAACCTGGGTGTCTTCGTTATAAGATTCAGATAGCTAAAACACGATAAACAAAACATAAACAAAACATAAACAAAACACTGGGAAAAAGAAAACCGAAGACCATACAAAGGCAAAACAAAAACAAAAAACACATGTCAAAAGTCTGGGCTACATCCTGACAGAGGATCTGGTCTTTGATTCAGTTTACCCTGTCATTTGTAGTCAACCACATCATTTACATACTGAGATAGTCAGGACTAGGGCTAGTAGGGCCATTGCTTTCTCTTTTCCAGATTAGTGATTAGTCTCACTGTTTTCCAGGGAAAAGTGGGGAGGTAGACGTAATGTGATATCATTATGCACACGTAGAATGGTTCATAGTGTTAGACACACTAGAAAACGAGCAAGCGCAACCTCCTGTAGGTTTTGTTTTGGGTTAGATAGAATAGTTAGTTAGGCCATTTTCATGCAGAAGATTTTCTTTCTATGTTGGCTTAATTGTTTAGAAGGTTAATAAGCAAGGTATTTTTGTCATTCGCCTTTTTGTTACACTCTGTAATTATTGTAAATATTTATCTGAAGTATTTTCTTATTCCCCATTAATTGCAGCTTCTTCCATTTTCATCTCTGTTTGTTTATCATAGATTTATTTTCTTCTCACTAGCCACTTTGGTTTTGTCATTACCAACCACACACGCACAAACAATAATATCCTAAATGTTATACTCTCCTTTCTCCTAGATAAGATCTGGAGATGTAACACTGGTCTTTTTCCGATTTTCTTTTTCTGCCTGCAGGGAAAATGCTTTATGCAAACCACTCTGCTCCTTTTTTCCCTTAAAAGGTGCATGCAGACTGACCGTCTATGTGAAAGATCTATGGTGGTGTTTATGTTACATAAGCTGTGAATAATTAACAGATCTTTTTTCACAGGTTCAGATACGTGAAAAGAGAGTATTATAAGTAAAAATAACTCCACAAATAAACATAGAGTCCAGAGAGTCCAGACATTAAACAAGATTCATGAATAATTCATTAATTCAGATGAGAACATGTAACATGAGCTCCATAAAAGTTATTTTTAACTAAAATGAATGAAATATAAACCATGTACTATATTTTTCACCAGTTGAAAAAAAAATCTTAATGAATGTGTGTGTAAATAATATAACAGCATTCCTGTCATGAATATAAGGAACTTTTTCTGTGCCAAATTAATTCTCCTTCATTGGCGCAAAATCTACTCTCATTTCAGTAGTATAGCTATAGAGGTGTCATCATTTTGCTGAATATTAAAATAATTTTACTTCCTCAGAGGTTATAGCTGAAACTGACATGAGCAATGTCAGTAAATATATAATAGAAGCCTTTTATCTGGCAATTAATGCTGAGATATATCTCATATACCATGGTACTCTTACCAATACTAGGACATTAAAAACATACAAAAATATATTTTTATCAATAAACATATCACAGCAGTATCAGCATATATGAAAATATGAAATATATATATATATATATATATACATATGTATATATATATATATGTATATATATATATATATATATATATGACATAACTACAGGTATACACACACACACACACACACACGCACACAAGTGTGTATACATATGCATATATATGTATATGTGTGTGTGTGTGTGTGTGTGTGTGTACCTGTAGTTATGTATTTACCTGTAGTTACCTGTAGTTACCTGTAGTTATATATATATATATATATATATATATATATATATATATATATATATATATATATATATATATATATATATATCACAATAGACAAACCTTGTCAAAGTTCATTTATTAAAACAATTCACAGGCAGAGATTTACCATCTGCATATTTAAATATGAGTACATTTTAATTTACAAGCAAATAAGCTTTGACCAAAGCTCAGGGAAAATTTCTGATTATTTAAGAAGCTGTTAGACCTAGTGCACACTTTTATAATTTCTTATAAATATGTTACTTAAAAGCAATGTGCACTGTAACCTGCACTGTGACTCAACTCACCGTGTCTTTCAAAGCCTTGTTTACTTCAGCCTGGAGAACTCTCTAGTCAAACCATTTGAATTTGCACCTGACCAGTTTGCATTCTCTGCTCACATTGCTAACCAGACTTAGTCATGACGGTTTATATTACATTTGCCCCTGTCCACCATCCAACTGCTTCAACCGACCCAGAATGTAGCTGGTTCAATTGTGAACTTCCCCAAGTTCTCTCACATCACCTCATTGCTGTGTTTCCTCAACTAGCTTCCTGTATCTGCTGAATCAGATTTAAAACACCTACAAAGCTAAAAACAAAATAACACCTCCGACATTAAAGCACTAATTTGTTGTTAATACACAATGACTTGCAGAATATCTGAATGAAATCAGAGCTCTGTTGTAAAAAAAAAAGAGTCAGCAGTGTTGCAGATTCCCAAAGCTGTCATTATGAGGCTGTGTCCATGGTTACAGTTCAGTATGTCTGTCTCGGATTTCGATGCAATCTTTTGCTTTTTATGTCATGATTTTTAAATCATTTAGTCATCAAGTCTAGAAGACAAATTTACAAAGAGAACATCTCTGAAACATCTCTATTTGTTAAGGATGACGATGTTCATTATCATCATCCACCTCAATGAGCAAGGAGGAATTACTACTAACCCTGTGTGGGGGATCAGTCATATAAGAATAACACATCATTTAGTTTATGAATGATTTAGATATTTTAGATTACTTCAAATCATTTACAGCAAATCATTTAGAAGTAGGCAGAATTGGGAGAGGACATGGGGTTAGTGAAATAACCTAAACAGTAAACTAAATAAGCATCTGGAAACTCAATGGTATAACAGATTCTAAAGGTTGCATTTTAGTTCTGGTGTGGAAGGTGTGTTATTCTTTTGAAGGATGGCAGAGAGCAACTGAAATGGAGAGAGCAACCAGAAATTTGGACATGTGTTTTACAAGGAGAAAGAAAATAACAGAAAATGATAGAAAGAACTCTTTAGAGTCATTAGCAGAATCTGAAATTGGGTAATGTAGTGCTGTAGTGCTCTAGGCATTTTAGACTGAGTAATGTGTTCACTTTGGGAAACCTAATGAGTTGTAGTGATGGTGAAACCTGTTTTATTTGATACAAAACATTATTTATATAAAACATTTTATAAATATTTTTCACTTAGCTGTGTAGAATGTATCTTATGAAACTTCAAATGTAGTTGATCAATAAAGAAGTGTTTGAGGGTTTGATTTTCTAATTCTGTAAAGAAATCCTAATTCACCACAACTGCTTTGTGTAAATATACACACAAATCTTTTTATACCTACATTTTACTAGAAAATAAATAGCAAACTCAAACACAGTAAATAATCATTTTTAAACATGAGAAAAAAAATTCCCACTGTTTATAGGTCCATAGGTTTTATAGGTGACATTATAGAGCTAAAACCACCTTTATGTGAAATTCTTCAAGAAAAAAATCAGCTGATTATTTGTCTTTCTTCAGTCAAAATGGCTTATGCAAACAACTCTGACTTGCACTTCTTTTTTTTCTCAGAACACAGGAGATAGAAGGAGACAGACAGTCTATATGTAATTGGTCTGTGGCAGTGTGTCTGTTGAATAATATGTGAAAATTAACAGAGGATTCATATAAATAATAAGAGAGACAAATAGATAGCAATAAATCTACAAATAAACACAATGAGTACCAGAAATAATTAAACAGAGATTCACAAAAGGAGATTCATAAATATCTCAAATGAGAAGTACAAAGAAATAAAATGAGCTCCACAAAACTGTAATGAAATAAAATTAAAAATTACAATTACTGGCAATTACCACTGGGATATACATCTCTCTCCTCCTCAACAACACCACACTACTCTTACCATGTCTAGCAAATGTTTCTGAGAGACAATCAAATATATATTTTTAATGTTAAGGTATTTAACATATTCCAGAAGTTTTTATATGAAATTATGAAATATGTATAAATGTATTTAGTGGTGTAATGTTCGAAGCCACATAGTAAAGAAAGGGAAATACACTCAAAATATTCCAGGGTTCCAAAGGTCAACAATTAATTTCCAAACTGTGTTACAGTTCATTTAGTAAGGAAATAAACAGGCCGAGGCTCAGCTCACCATCTGCCTGTGACTGGCACTGACGTCAGTCCTAGATAAAAAAAAAAGTAATGGACCAAAAACCTATAAGATGTAAGAAAATGTAATATATTGAGTTTTGACAGTTTTGTATATTATTCATTTTTAAAACTAATATTTAAGTGTATGAACAACCTTGCACCAGAAATACTCTGTCAATTAGTAGTGAAACAAAAAAGCGGAATAAGAATTAGAGGCACAACTAGTGGAAACTGTATAGTCGCAAAACGTAGAACAACATTTGGTCAGACGTCATTTTTAGTAAGTGGCATAAATTTATGGAACGATTTACCAACAGAAATTAAAACATTAACAAGACTCAAGGTTTTTAACACATTTAAAGCAGTGGCTGAAACTGAAACAACTCTGTGAACATTGACTGTATAGGATACAACGCAATGTATGCAAACATAAGGTTGCAAATGTCAGCATGCACAGAACTTTTGCACACTTTTTTGTATTGTATTGTTAAAAATGTCTAGACTCTGTCTTATAGTGATTGCTATATTTATTTAAGCCCATTTTAGCTTATGGATGGAATGTATTTATTGCATGTATTTTAATAGCTATAAATTCTTGATTTAATATTCTGTAATTTCTGTTTTAACTTTACAAGCCTAACCAGGGACAGGGGTTGCAAATTATTCATGGCTATAAACCTGTATGCATGGCATCTACATTGGATTTTATAAAGCAGTGTGTTTGTCCCTGTCAAATAAACATCAATTTAAAAAAAATTAAATAAAATAAAGATGCACACAAATTAGCTTTAACCAAAGAAACTCAGAGAAAACGTATACATTTTTTAAAGACTTGGTAGATTATACACATGCAGATGGAATGTAGAAAATAACAGAAAGCTGTCATACAAGTCCTGAATGTGTTTGTGGTGGGATGTTGGGCTATTCATAAAGAAGTTATACCTCAGAACCTCTCTTAAAGGTTCCATCATGGTTAAATTAAGTCTGCAGTATGTGCTCCATCTTATAGAGTTTCATCAACCCACTATTGAATGATTCTAACAGTATTTATAAAGGAATTATAACATACTTTATTATAACACATTTAACCTCATTATCAGAGACTGTGATTATGTCCTGCTGGAGCACTGGTTTGCACTGGCAGGTGTACTGTTATCGTAATGTGATTATGTCTTTTATGAGTTTACAGTATCTATTTCCCATTACCCCTAATGTTGCTTTTATTTATACCCCTCCTTATGTATCAATTGTTTGTTGAGTCATTATTCACAACTTTCCCTATGTTTGCTGTTGTTTGCTGTCATGTTTAAGTTTTGTTTCTATGTTTTGTGTAACCCTGAATGTGTTTTTTTGTAGCCATGTGAATGTAAAAATTGCTGAAGTTATTAGAAACACAGCAGATTTATATTATAAATGTAAGTGCTATAGTACACCTTAAATGTGTGTCTGTGAATGCGCCCTCACTAGACAAACCCTGTTACAGTTAATTTATTAAGAAAATAACCAGAGAAGGCCAGAGAAAAGTTCATAATTTTTCACAACCTTGTATCATAATACAAACTCTTATTATAAACATGTTACTCATGAAACAGTAAAGCAATTGCTGTTATTGTAATTGTAATATTTTGCTTAAATCTTAATTACACCTTTTAAAATTAGGTGTTTAAAAGTAAATCATGTTCGACTTGTTAGAAAATATAAGTCATATGTTTAAACTGTGTTTATTTCTGTGTGCATTAATGTAGTGTCACACCAATGGGGTGGATAATGATGTTCACACTTTCATAGATTTCATTTGTAAGCTATTGTTAGAAATATACTTATTGATCTCTTAGCCTCATTATGATCTGATCATTAGATAAATTCATGACATAAGGCCTTTAACCGTATACTTTGATTTGAACCAGTTCTGCTTTGTGGTTGTAAATGATAGAGTTGGCAGTGTTTCAGATTCCCAAAGCTGTCCTTATGAGGCTGTATCCATGGTTACATTTCAGTATAATGAGATTGTCTTTGTGCTGTAAAAAAATAATAATTAAAATGGAACTGTATAATTCTTTCTCAAATTACACACGAAAGAATAAACATCTCCAGAATTCTGTTTTTTTTTTCTTCAGTTGTGCCCTGTCTGTCTCAGATTTACATCCAATCTGTTTTGTAAAGTAAAAAATGAAGGAGGAGGAAGAGATTTGCATTTAGTCATCAAGTCCAAAACAACATAAATAGTAACTTACATAGTTAGATACTGCAGAACATCTCTGAAAAACCCTGAGGTCTATAAAAGCTACAACACTGAGAGTTTACCTCCTTCACATTTCAGGTATGTTTCTGTTCTTTATTGAAATACATCAGTTATTCCCTAAAACTTCATTGGGAAAATGGTTTATAGAGTTTGACATGTAGGATAATGAATAATGAATATTTAGTATATTGTTCTTCAGAGCAGGGCTGTACAGAGATCATTACACCAGCAGGTGATTACAGTTGAATCTTGAATCAAAGTCTAGAGCATAAGAATCAGATCCAACGATAAAGAGTCTAATGCTGGGTGTATGCTTTTTATTTAGATAGAATCACATGTAGTGATCTGATAATTATGAATTTTACTGAAGTCACTATTTTTAATCACATTTTTTTCTCCGTGATTTTCAACATATCAGTGATGAAGCAGCATCTGTTCATACTCCCGTTTTTCATAGGTGAGAGTGTGTGTATGAAGAAAATCTAAGAAAAATATCTTTGATACAGAATAATTACAATATATTTAAATTAATTAAAACCTTTAAACCTCTTCTCCACAGGATTCGTCTCTCTCGTCCTGTCTGCGCCTCATTATTACTTTCTGATCTGGCAGGGGAAAACTTGGGGTGAAGCTCAGGGTTTCTGTAGAGCTAAATACACTGATCTGGCTGCCATCAATACCGGTGATCACATGCTTAATTTTCAGAATGAAGTACAGATACAAAAATTCAGTTCCAGTGCTTGGATTGGACTGTACGATGACATGTGGTGGCACTGGTCCATGGGAGGTCAATTAGTACCACAGGGTACAGAACTGTGGGCACCAGGACAGCCTGACAACATGGGGGGAAATGAAACATGTGGTGCATTAAATAGAAGTGCTTGGAGTGATCAGCAATGCAACCTCTCATACGCCTTTGTGTGCTTTGATAGTAAGGAACAACACATTTTTGTCAGTATAGAAGCCTGTCTGATTAAAACATTATAGACTGTGTGTGTTTAGTCTTAAATAGAAAAATCTGATACATATGGAATCTTAATGACAACAGTTAAAACACCAGATCTTAATTAACTGTGACATTCATTGCACTTAATGAATGATGCGTTGACATTAAGAAACATCAATAAACATTAGACATTTAAGTTATATTTACTTAAGTGCTAATTATATGCTTTTTTTTCATAGGTACTAAAATTGGTGATCAAATGTATATTTACATCTCTCAAAACAAGTCATGGTGGGAAGCTCAGTCTTACTGCATAACACATCATACTGATCTGGCCAGTGCTAGAACTGCAACAGAAAACTCAATTATAGCAAGTCTGAACCCTGGCTTGGTTTGGATTGGTCTGTACAGAGATGGCTGGAGGTTTACAGATGGTACCAGTGTCTCTAACATCAGTTGGATGTCTGGAAAACCTGATAATGCTTTGGGGAAGCAAGACTGTGCTTATATAAATAATGGTCAGGCTGTTGATGCACAGTGCTCAGACATAATGCCTTTCTTCTGTTACTCAAGTGAATTAAAGTTTCATTCAGTCTCATATTTAATTATTATTTGAACATTGAAACTAATATTTAAACATTTCAATGTGTTTGTGCTTGTATGTGTCTTTACATTTCTATATCCAGTAATACAAAGAAAAATCATTAAAGTGAAGGTTCAGTCAAGTCAGAATGTGAATGATCCTGCACTAAAGGAGGCCATGTTGAAGAAGGTGAGTCTCATCCTCCTAAAGAAACCACTTAACTAAAGAACTAAAGAAACCATACTTTTTCTCCTTTTCATTGCTGCATACAGAACCTGAATCTTCATCAACCTCTGACACTGACATACTGTATTGTAGTCAGACTGTTGGGTTCAGTTTCTGTAGCATATTTATAGCATTTACACAGGAAATTATTGTCACTTTTCTGCATAATAATAATTTATTTATTCTCTTCTTTAGATAAAGCAGAAACTAATCGATCAGGGGATGCAAGAGACCATCATAGTGAAATGGAAAACACAACCAGATGGAAATGTATTTTACAAAAAGGAAGAAAATAATAGTAAATGATAGAAAGAACTCTTTAGCAGAGTCTAAAATTGTTTAGTTTTGCAGTGCTATAGATTTTCTTTCTCTCATTTTCAGAGTGAGCAATGTATTCACTTTTAGAAATTTAATGGGAAAAACTGTTTTAGTCGATACAAAAATGTTTTGTATATTTCACTTACTGTATCTGTCTAAAATACCTCTTTACCCCAAATGTAGTTGATCAGTTAAGATGTGATTTAGGGTTTGACTTTTGAATTCTGAAGATACAGTGATAATATCGCTAAATCCTAATTCACCTGTTTTGTTTGAATATACACACAAATCTTCATACAAACAAATATATACTTATATATACTTCAAATAAATTATTTAGATTGTCTTTTAGCTTGAAGATTTTTTTTAATGAAATAGAGTTAATAGATTATGTAATGTAAGAATACCTGAATAATGTATACATAAAAAGTGCATAAGTGAATAATATTTACCTCTCTCCATGCAGTCACATGTTTGACTAACATCACACTGCTCATATATTTTCCTGTATATTAGCTGTACTAAGAAACTAATTGTTACTGAAAATTGTTTTTCTATACAAACAAGATTTAGTGACTTTTAATTTGACTGTCTTTTTGATTTTATTTTCTGCAACATCTGTTATATGTTGAAAAACACATTTGCTGTCATTAGATTATAAACTTTTAACAATCATTCAAATAAACAACAAATAAACAACAGATTTCTGTGTCCTGTCAATTATTAATAATGTATCTTAGTCATCACAATTAATTAATTATTTTAATAAACCTTTGTTGATGTATATGTGATATAGTTTCTGTTTGCAAACTGTTTTTCATAATTTTCTTGCCTGTCTGTGTTTAATTATACGGATATATTTTCCCTTATTCTCAATTTTTACCTACATGATTCTCTAAACAGATGATACAAGTAGCTACTGATGCCCCTTTAAAAATAATAAATTCTTATTTTAATAACTATCAGTTATGAAACCCCTGATTAAAAAACCTGATCTTGACCCCTGTCAGGTGTCCAAATATAGGCCAATATCAAACCTCCCCTTTATCTCCAAGATCCTAGAAAAGGTATATATAAATATATCGTTTCTCATCATACCAGAAATGTTTCCAATAGGTTTAGAAGATAAACTGTCACCGAAGTTACAGAGTCTAAAGAATGACTTGATGATGCAATGTGGAAAATTATCTGAAAAATCTGTATGGCTCAGCATTTTCACTGTAGTTCAATGTGCGTTCTACAGAGCCCGCCTGGTCACCCCTTGGAGAAAAGAAAACAAGACCCACAAATACGTGATCATGGTTTTGTAATTCGTCCCTCAGTTTATAAACTGTACTCACGGATTATTAAACCGTTCCCTCAGTTTTACACATTGTGCGCACGGAATAATAAACCGTACGCACAAGTTAACAATCCTTGCTCTAAGATTTGTAAACCATATCCTCGGTTTTTGTGATCCATACACACAAATTTATAAACCGTGCGCACGCTTTCTCAATCGGTAACCCACGATTTTGCAAACTGTACTCACGAATTTGTAGCCCCTCCCTCATTTTAGAAATCTGTAGTCCACAAGCACTACTACAGAACAAGATTCAGGGTACATTGTTAATATTATCTGGTTATTCTATACTAATCATTGTATATTCAATACATTCAACTGTTTCAACTGCATGCTTAAACTTGCCATTGTAACGGATAATAGACAACAATTTGGTGTGTGTCATAATCATCTGTGTATGATATATATATATATTTATTTAAATATATTGTACAGAATACCGTAGTGTGTGAGTGTGTGAGTGAATGAGAGTGTGTGTGTGCCCTGCGATGGGTTGGCACTCCGTCCAGGGTGTATCCTGCCTCGATGCCTGATGACGCCTGAGATAGGCACAGGCTCCCCGTGACCCGAGAAGTTCGGATAAGCAGTAGAAAATGAATGAATGAATGAATGTACAGAATACTGCCCAACTGTGTTAAGACAAAGAAAGAAACAGTCCTCACATACTGTCTGACCACCTAGAAGAAACACCACAGACAGATATAGATAAATATTAGATAAGTAGGCTATTATTAACTGAATATAACAGACCAATTCTCTCTCTCTCTCTCTCTCTCTCTCTCTCTCTCTCTCTCTCTCTCTCTCTCTCTCTCTCTCTCTCTCTCTCTCACACACACACACACACACACACACACACACACACACACACACACACACTCTCTGTTTGTAGCCACAAATTCATAAACCGTGTGCACGCTTTCGCAATCCGTACCCACGGTTTTGCGAACAAGGTCCTTCTACTTCTGCTGAGGCATGTGAATGTGAGGAAAAACTTGCCATAACTGAGGACAACAGTTCCATTGCTGATTCACCTTTTTTGTCGGACAACAGTGTAGTGTTGATAGAGCCAGGCACTATGAATGTAATACATAGCTCAATTGATGAAGTAATCCAGTTTGGATATGCAGTTTTAGAAAACCATGTGCTTGATGACACTTTATCAACGGACCCCACTGAAATAGTGCTAGACAAGTTACAAACCACAAAGTTAAGTCATTAAGTTTCCAAGATCTTAATGCGGCTTTTATGGCTGGCTTTGTATCTGTCAATGATTGTCTTGTAGAAATTGAGATGGTCCTACCTAATGGTAGCACAGAGAAAGGAGAAGACAATGGTGGAATTTTTAGAGATGCATTGAGTGAGTATTGAGATACATTTATCATGAAATGTACATCAGGACTTAGGGCCGTTTTACACCTGGTCACTTCATGTGTTTTCTCTGATCCGATAGCTATCTGATTTGTTAAAACTGTTCCATTTACATTAGGCCACATAAATGCGTCTTGGCGAATCGGATATCAATCTGATCTTTCTACTCCCGCCCAATATGCAAATATATTTTATCTAATTTCCGGGTAATTGAAATGGAACACGCTTTGGTCAAACGAGACACCTGGGTGAAAGATCAGAGCCAGCGCTGGTGGGAAAACATTTGTTTCTGGCGCGATGCACGACTCGCGAGTCACTTGCGAGTGACGTATTCCGTTTGGGAGGAGTATAGCGCTGACGTATGTGGCTTGAACAACCACATGCATTTACACTTGTCCAGTTTCATCTGAAATGCGTCCCAGACCTCCTCCTGAAGTGACAGAAAACGCATGAAGTGACCAGGTGTAAAAATCCCCACGATGATATGATATGTTATATGAATGATGAATGGGAAAATGTAGCTAAATGTAGCTTATAACACTGTTCAATACTTTCCCATTGTGCTGGCTAAGCCTTTTCTGTGTTATTGTGTTGGACTGAACATTGATGAGGATGAGCTCTTAACAGCATTTCTGGAGATAGTTTCTCAAGAGGAAAAGCAGCTTGTTCAAGAAGCAATGAGAGACTTTACATCTGTCTCGAGAATGGGTTGAATTCTTGGAAGCTTGTGATGTGAAACTTATTGTCACTGAGAATAATGCCAAGCAGATCTTACTTGATGGGGCACACAAAGAAATTGTGCGAGATCCAGCTTACATACTGTAGCAGAATGTTGGAGTCCGGTGTTGAAAAAAACTGAAACTACCTCCAGGGGGACTAAATGAATTGATGATGAGCCTTACTCCAACAGCAAGAAAAGTTATAGCCATATTACAACATGAAACACTTAATAACAGAGAAAGCCAGATCATGGATTATCTTAAGAGGTTCATCAAGCACTTTAGTGATGTTCAGCTCTTTCTGTGTTTCTGCACAGGTGTTTTGTTCCTTCACAAGATCGCCCCAGTCCCACACCTGTGGATGTGTTTTAGAAGTTCCAAACAATTACACTTCCTACCCTGAGCTTGCAGAGGAGTTCATACAGTAAATGTCCTTGATGCAAACATATGGGTGATGGATATTGTGTAAAAGTACAGTAAGGATGCCAATAACAATAAAGAATAGGTCTGTTATATTCCATAATTAGACTTACATTTATCTATATCTGTCTATCTGCGTTTATCCTAGATGGTCAGACAGGATGTGCAGCAGGATATGACTGTTTCTTTGTCTCATTCACAGTCTCCATCTCACACACAGTTTCCTGACATACAGTATACTTATTTTGTTGTTATTTTTTGTTATTAATATCCTGCACATCAAGATAATGTTTCATAAAAGCTCAGGTGTTCTTACAGCAGTGTTACAATGTGATATATGTGTTACAAAGAACATACAGATTCACATTCAGTTTAAATATACTAATGTTTTCAGAATTTATACTGTTTAAATAGTATTTGTTATGTCACGGTGTGACACGGTGAGACAAAGGCGAGTGAGGATCCAAATGCAGTTTAAGGTTTTAATAAACAAAACACAAACAAACAGTAGGCAGGCAAAACAGATCGGGACACTGAATAGGAACAGAGAACGACACAGACCAAATACAAACACAAACACAAACACAAACAACGACCAACAACCGGGAAGTGAACAGACAGAGTAAATATAGTGGACAGGAGCCAAAAACAAAGCAGAGACGATTAGAGACAAAGACAAGACACCTGGGGAAGAGATGGAAAGTAATTAGTGTCCATGGTGAGTAATGAGTGGGCGGAGCAAAACAATTAACATCAGGGAGAGACGGCAGACAGAAACAAGGGGAAAACACAGACAGACACATTACATGTTATATACCGTACATTGTAAGAAAAAGTTTCATGTTTAAAATGTTGAAATTTTATTCATTAGGAGTTCCTTAATGAATACTATTCAACTGAATACAGTTTTCAAAAATAAAGAAAATGAATCAAAAAGAAAGCTGTCTCCTTTTATTAAAATATGCATATGAAGTATACAAGACTTCATCAATAACATTTAAGACATATCTACATCTGTGAAATTAATAAAACACTAATAATAATAATAAAAATCTGTCTGTTAAACTGTCTAAAACAACTTTTTAGTGCAAATGGCTTTTTAACACGTCTTTCTCTCACAATATTTAACATTGTAGTAAGCTCCTGTCTTAGAGCAAGATACAGATTAAGTGCTATAAACATTTCCATAGGAATACGAAGCTGATGTTGTGCCATGATGTGTGAACACAGGGTGAAAATGTCCTCATCACAAGGGATATCAGAGCAATGGATACATTGATCATCACAGGTGTCACAGTCTTCGACTGGCACTTACTTGGCTTACAGTATGTAGTCTTCTGTCTCATATAATTCAGAAAGGGTGTACATGACATCTGGCCGACCATAGGGTACAAGGCTATTTCTTTATAGAGGAATCAGGTGGCTGTTCCATGTGTCTTTACTGTAGCTGTGTAGAATGTATCTTAATTCCAAATATAGTTGATCAATTAAGATGTGTTTGAGGTTTTGATTTTTGAATTCTGGAGATACAGTGATAATGTCGCTAAATTGTAATGAAATCCTAATTCACCACAACTGCTTTGTGTAACTATATACACAAATCTTTTTATACCTACATTTTAATAGAATATAAATAGCAAAGTATTAAGTAATTCCTAGTTCCATTAACACAGTAAACAATCTTTTATTCTCTTTGGGCTGATCTTGTGTGGAAAAGGAACAATATAGAGCAACACAACGAAAGAAAAAAAGAAAGA
Source organism: Tachysurus fulvidraco (assembly GCF_022655615.1). Taxonomy (NCBI): domain Eukaryota; kingdom Metazoa; phylum Chordata; class Actinopteri; order Siluriformes; family Bagridae; genus Tachysurus; species Tachysurus fulvidraco. Next base: position 19,966,467 of record NC_062526.1, on the reverse strand, counting down.
AAGAAAGAAAGAGAGAGAGATAGATAGATAGAGAGAGAGAGAGAGAGAGAGAGAGAGAGAGGGAAAGAGATAGAGAGAGTACCAGGACAAGGGAGAGGAGTGGGGCAAGGAAAAGGGGAAGGAGTGGGGCAAGGACAAGGACAAGGGAGAGGAGTTAGAATGCGTAGTGGCACTGAAAGTAGGACCAGAGCTAGGGTAAATAAGAGCTACTACTTCCAGGTCGGTGGACATCTTGGAGTTGCATTTAAAGGGCGATGGCCATTTTAGGTGTCAGGCACTATATGAGGATGCTGTTTTCACATGGTTCCTTGCCAGATGGTTTTCTCAGCTTGCTTTGTGATTCATCCAGCCTTGTTCCCGTTCTGCCCTGCCTGGTTTGAATCGGTTTGCTTGTTTTTGTGTTTTGCCTGCCCTGTATTACTCTGCCTGCCTGTGTACCGGATTAGTGGACTGTTTTCACTCTGTGTTTTCGCCTGCCTTGTATTATCCTGCCTACCTGTGTACCGGATTAGTGGACTGTTTACTATGCTGAGTGTTTGCCTGCCTTGCCTGATTATTGTGTTGAGCTCATTAAAGACTTTTATTATTTACATCAGCGTCCTGCATTTGAGTTCTCCCTTCCGGCCCACACTGAAAGACTATCATTGACCATGTCATAAACCACAGGCTATCATACAGAGAGGCTGGTGAAAAAGTATAGCCAAATCTCAGCCGGGACACAGTGGCATCCATTGTCCGTACTTTCAGAGAAACCAACAGGTAGGATATTGCTTCTCCTACAGCAAAGTGTAAACAGTTTTACCATTTACCGTATTAGAGTGACTGTATGCCTCCGGTCTCTAATATGTACTGTAACTGTATTTTGTCCCTCTAAGGATTGAATGTCTACCTCCCTCAGGGGGCAGAGGAAAGCTCTTGAATGAAGAACAGGAACTTGCTATTGTCAACATGGTGATTGCTGACAATGAAATAAAACTGAAGGACATTCAGTCCAGAATTGTAGAGGACAACCTTGAGATTGGCCCCCACCACACTGACCGCCTTCTCCTGTTTTTATAAGACCTGCACGAAAGGCTGGTGCCAGAGGTAAAAAGAGGACAGGTAGGAGACCACTTGCCAATATATGTTATCACATGGGACAATGTGGCATTCCACCATTCCCGTGCAGTCACAGCCTGGTTTGATGACCATCCAAGGATGATGTCCCATTTCCTTGCCCCTCATCTTTCCTCAACCCCATTGGGGAGTTTTTCTCAGCCTGGAGATGGAAGGTTTTTGACCATCGTCCAGATGACCAAATGTCCTTCCTGGATGCAATGGATGCTGCATGCCAAGACATCATAGCTGAAAACTGCCAGGGGTGGATAAGGCATGCCAAAAGATTCTTCCCATGATGCCTTGCCAGAGAAGATATCAGGTGTGATGTGGATGAGAACATGTGGCCAAATGCAGAAGACCGGGCAGTTTAGATTACTTTTTTTTATTATAATTCCGGTGCTTTTTCTGTTTGTATATCTTGCAGTAATGTCTTTTTGCAAATAAAGTCTTTACTGCAGCAATTCTGTGACGGTATTTTTTTTTTTTACATAAACTGTACATTTTATAAAACTACTCTGAGATGGTCATTCATTTTTTGTATTGAATTTCTGCAGCAAAAGAAACAAAATGCATGCATTTACTAAACCCAACAAAACAAAAATTTATAGAGGCTTCAAAAGAAACTACACTGCAAAACACAATCTATGATCAATACAATATACTGTCTATTGTATAAAGGGCAGACCTGACACATAAAATAATGCAGTTTCTGTAATTTCAGCTGAAGATAGTGTGATGATAGACTTTTGTTATTTATATCGGCGTCCTGCATTTGAGTCCTCCCTTCCTTATCAGGTTTCTGCAAAGTGCACTCAACTGAGACAGCACTTCTTAAAGTGTCAAGTGACATTTTGATGGCAGCAGATGCGGGCCAGTACACAGTGTTGGTTCTACTGGATCTAACCTCAGCATTTGATACAGTTGACCGTAAAATTTTGCTAAACTGTTTGCAAAATGTTATTGATTTATCTGGGTCTGTACTTCAGTGGTTTTCTTCTTATCTTACTGATAGAACTTTTTCTGTGGTGATAAATCAGATCATGTCTGACACTGTGCCTCTCTCATGTGGAGTACCACAGGGATCAGTATTAGGTCCTTTGCTGTTTTTACTGTATATGACACCTCTTGCTCAGAAAATTCAGTGTTTTAAGCATGTGTCCTATCACTTATATGCTGATGATATTCAGTTATACTGTTCTTTCAGGGAGTCTGAGTTTCACTTGCTGTCTAGCTTGTTAGAGTGTCTGTCCTGTATTAAGGAGTGGTCGGGCAGCAACTACCTTCAACTAAATCCGAAAAAGACGGAAACTGTAGCAGCCCCTTGGCGTCGACAAACGAGACAGAGAGTTTCGACGGGTGCTTAATCTTCTTTATTTCGCTCGCTTTGAGCGCCATTAACCGTGACTTCGAGAAACGTTGTGTTGTAGCACCGTGAAACTACATAAAGAAACAATATACTCATAAATAAAAAAAAAACATATGTACAAATGACAGATTACTTAAACAAATACACATTTACAGATAGCCAAAAGGCAAATAAATTATTACATACATGAGAAATTAACCAAAAGAGCTCGACAAATAACACGTGACATACAAAATTATATATCACTTTAAAATACAACATGCAAAACTCACAATAAAGACACATACCTCGCTCCGCTTGCCAAAGGGTACTAAATGAACCAAAACGTAAAGTGCATCCACACTTTACAATATATATTTCAAACTTTTGTAAACACCATTTGAGACCCACGATGTGCTCCTCGTCCGCACCTCTTTCTTCTACCTGCGTTACAGCTTACGTTACGTAGAGAGCGTGCGTGCGCGCACACAACACATTTAAAGTGACACACACACATACATATTTTTTGCGGTCATTTACACTCCCACCAATTATGAGATGATGAAAGAACAGAACAAACTGTGAATGAATCAGAACATGATTTTTGAACATCAATATGACCGCCTTCAAACAGTTTATATGCATGTGAAGTCTAAAATGTTAGGTTTTATAGAACTTAATTACATGGTCTGATGCAATGGTATCACAAAGCAGTCGCTGATTACTCATTTTCAATAAGTACCACCAATTTTTGGATGGGCCTTTCAATGACTGTAGGCTTGGAGCATTGATTTTGTTTTTGCTCCCCTAACTGCAACTTGACTCGCCTTACAAGACCATCACTTCCTTCACTGGTTTCCACCACTCGGCCTAATTGCCACTGACCTCTGGGAAGCATATCGTCTTTGATGATTACAACATCATTCACTTGAAGGTTACGGCGAGGAATATGCCATTTCTGACGTGCTGCAATGTTGAGAAGGTATTCCTTCTTCCAACGACTCCAAAATTGTTCGATTAGGTATTGAACTCTGCTCCATCTTTTAGTGGCATACACATCTTGTTTTACAAACTTTTCTGGAGGTGGAAAAGCAACATCAGACTTCAACATTATCAGATGGTTGGGGGTCAATGGTTCGAGTGAATTTGGATCATTAATCCCATCTACCGTTAGAGGGCGGCTGTTTACAATGGCCATTGCTTCATAGAACAGCGTTCTGAGTGATGCGTCATCAAGCCTGCCTGGGCATAAAGCAAGTGTGGCATTGAGTACATTTCGCACAGTTCGTATCTGGCGCTCCCAGACACCTCCAGCATGGCTTGCAGAAGGAGCATTAAAGACAAACTCGCATTGCCTTTCTGTAAGAAAGATCTCTAAGGCATTGGTGTCAATCTCTTTCAGTGATTTTGCAAATTCATTTTTAGCTCCAACAAAGTTAGTGCCGTGGTCACACTGAAGTTTGCGAACTGCTCCTCGGAGGCTGATAAAGCACCTTAGGGCATTGATAAAGGAGTCTGTAGATAGGTCCTCAATCATTTCAATATGGACTGCACGAGATGATAGACAAGTGAATAATAGGCCATATCTCTTAAGCTCCTTACGAGCTCTCTTCACAATAAATGGCCCGAAACAGTCCATACCACAGTACGTGAATGGAGCGGAAACCTCAACACGTTCTCTGAGAAGTTCTGCCATACGCGGTTCTTCAGCTGGTCGTCTGAGTTTCTGACATTGCACACACTTGTGTATGAACTTGGCCATGGACTTACTGCCTCCAATGATCCAGAATCCATTCATTCTTAACTCCATTTGAGTTTGGCTTCTTCCCTGGTGACGAACTTTGGTGTGGTAATGTGACAGAATTAGTTTAGTGATTTGGTTACCTTTTGGAAGTATTACAGGATGTTTTAGATCTTGACTGAGAGATGAGTGTTTTAGCCTCCCACCAACACGGAGGATGCCATTGTCCAAAATAGGATCCAGAGGGTACAGTGCGCTTGAATTTGGTAGAGCTTCTCCTCTTTCAATTATTTGCATTTCTTTTGAGAATGCTTGCTGCTGTACAAGCTTGATGACCACCTTAGCAGCTCTCTCACGTTCTTCAACTGCCACGTGATCACCGTTGTACATCTGTTTGTGGCCCAATCTGTTTATTCTTGAAACCACCCTTAGAAGCATAGACCAAGAAGAGAATCGACTTAAGCGACTGAGGATGTCTGCTCCATCTCTGACTGAGGTCACAAAGGTTCGGACTAATTTAACTTCAGGATCACCGACAAGCAGGTTCACAGGTGTGTATGGTGTTGCATTTACTTCCTGTTCCCACAGGAATTTGGGTCCTGATAACCACATTGATGTAGAGATGGCAGACGCATTAAGCCCTCTAGATGCATAATCAGCAGGGTTATCTGTTGTATTTACGTAACACCACTCACTAGGATCTGTGACATCTCGTATCAGCTGCACTCAATTTGCGACAAAAACATGAAACCTACAAGCTTCGTTGTTAATGTATGCTAAAACGACCTGCGAGTCTGTCCAGAAGAACTCTTGGTCAATCTTCATTTCCAGCTAATTTTTCAGCTTGACACTCATTCTGGCAGATATGACAGTAGCTGAGAGTTCTAACCTGGGAATGCTTATGACCTTTGTAGGTGAGACCCTGGCTTTAGCCATCACCAGACTGCAGTGGACTTCACTCTTGTCATTTTTGAAGCTGAGGTAGGAACAAGCACCATATCCTACATTACTTGCATCAGAGATGTGGTGTAACTCTGTTCTGACTATGTCACTGAAGGTATGTCGGTGATAACATCTTGGTATCAATACTTCCTTGAGTTTCAGAAGATCGTTTTTCCAATCCACCCATTGAGGACGCAAGTCATCAGGAAGTTTGTTGTCCCATTCAGTACCTCTATGACACAGTTCTTGTAGGATACACTTTCCCTGTAGAATAAATGGGGCGACAAACCCAAGAGGGTCATATAGAGAGGCTATAACAGACAGAATACCACGGCGAGTCAATGGTTGATCCTTAAGGTCGATGCTGAAACTGAATGTGTCATCCTTTGTTGACCATTGAATGCCGAATACACGTCCAGCTGGTGTTGCTTCAAGATTAAAGTCAAGAGGCTTTGATGTTGTTGCCTTTTCTGATGGGTTTAAACAACTCAAAACGTCTTCCTTATTTGAGTTAAATTTGTGAAGCCGTAAACCTCCATGTTTACACACTCTTTGAGCTTGCATTATTAGTTCTTTGGCTTCACTGGTTGAGGGAACACTGGTTAACCCATCATTCACATAAAAGTTCTTCTCAATGAATGCTGAGGCTGAAGGATAGTTAACCTTGTGCTCCTGTGCCAGGAATTTAGGCCGAAATTAGCACACCCAGGTGAAGACGTGGCACCAAAGAGGTGGACTGCCATGCGATATTCTTGAGGCTCTTTCTCCAAGTCTCCACCCTCCCACCATAAGAATCTCAGGTAATTGCTTTCATCAGGTGGGACGAGAAACTGGTGAAACATGTGAAACTCTATGTCACAGGTAACTGCAACTGGCTCCTTTCTGAAACGGCACAGCACTCCCACCAAGGAATTGGTTAGATCAGGCCCAGTCAAAAGTGTGTCATTTAGAGATATACCACGAAACTTTGCTGAACAATCGAATACCACCCTCAGCTTGTTTGGTTTCCTAGGGTGGTACACCCCATGGTGTAGGATGTACCACACTGTCTCTCCACTTAGTATAGCTGGAGCTTGTTCTGCATCACCTTTGATAATCATCTCTTCCATGAAAGCCTTGTAGTGATCATAATACTGTTTATTGGACTTGAGCCGTTTCTTTAGGTGTTGTAATCGAGCGGTTGCTAGCCCTTTGTTGTTGGGTAGTGAGGGTCGGCTGCTGCACTTAAATGGGAGAGGAAGCTCGTAATGTCCATTATCCTTCTGATGAATATTGGCACTGAGGTGCTGTATGAAACGAACATCCTCTTGTGACGCACATTTATCCTCATAAGCCTTTTCATTGAAATCTGACTCAAGAATTTTCAGGATATCATTGGGCGATGGGACATGAATGTGGGGATGGGACATGAATGTGGGCGATGGTCCTTTACTGCAACATGGTGGACAAAACTCTGATTTCCTTGTCGGTCAAGGTGTGGATTAGACAGGCCTATAATACTCCACCCAAGCACAGTTCTTTGTGCGAAAGGCTCATTTTCACCACCTATAATGGCTTCCAAGGGAGCTAGAGCAGATGGGCAGTCAAATCCGATTAAAAGTCCGACTTCACAGTTCAAAAGTGGTGACAGCTGACTTGCTAAGTGTCTGAGGTGACTCCACTGAAGCACTGTGTGCTTGGTGGGAATATACGACTTGTCCACTGGAATGAAGTCTCTTGTGTATGCTTGCTGTAGTGGTATAGAACTTGCAGATTGTAGTCCTTTTACTTTGAGTCCACAGACTCTCTTACTGACAGTGATCGTGTCAGCAGCTGTCATGGTGCTGAGCCTCAATTGCACAGGTTGTGAGACAACATTCAAACTTTCAAGAAGATCTTCCAAGATGAAACTTGAGTCGCTCTGGGTGTCAAGTAGAGCATAAGTTAGTACTTCTCTTTGGGGTTCGTCCACTGTAGAGATGAAAACTGGCACAATGCTGGAAGTAGCAGGAGAACATTGAGTGAGTGCGTGGGTCATGACTTTATGAACTTCCTCACTTGCTTGAACATTCGTAGATGCCCCTTTAGGGTCCTTTGAAGGAGCTTTATCCCTTTCTTCATGTAAGCAGGTAGGATGACTTCGACCACACGTACCACATGTATGTCTTCTTCTACAGTCTTTACTCATGTGTCCCTTTCTGAGACATCCGAAACAGAGGTGGGTTTCGTGAATTAAGGCTTTCCTTTCTTCAATAGTCTTTCCAGCAAATGTAGAGCATTGAGCAATGTGATGTTTTTCATCCTTGCAGAAAAGGCACGATGTCTTTGGCTTGGAGCTGTACGTCTCTGGTCCTTTTGAGCTTAAGTCCTTCACCTGAACCTTTGTACTGAGAGCCTTAGCATGCTTGGGGAACCTTTCATCTGTGTTCTTTTGATTCACAAATAGCGCAGAGGTTATAGGGTTACAAGCTATTTTTGCTTCTCTTTGCAGAAATTCTGTGAAGCATTTGAAACTTGGATAGTCACCTGATGTGTCTAGCTCTTCCACAACGATTCGGTTCCACTTTCTCACAATCCATTCGGGGAGTTTCTTTAACAGCTTGTGGTTTTCTTCGGAATCATTTAGGATGGCTAATCCTTTTATGTGAGGAATTGCCTCGACACAACATTGTAGGAAATCTGTGAAGTCTCGTAATGCCAGTGGGTCATTTGCTCCAATTTTGGGCCATCTCATCAGCTTGTCTCAAAACGCTCTTTGGATGACGAACGAGTTCCCGTACCTTTCCTGTAACGCTTTCCAGGCACCTTGATACGCATCCTCAGAATTTCTATAGAAATATCCCTCCACCACTTTGCGAGCTTCCCCAGCAAGGTAATTCTTCAGATAGAACATTTTCTCACCAGAAGGAAGAGGTTTTCGATCAATGAGGGCCATGAATGACATCTTCCAATCTATGAATTTTAAAGGGTCACCAACAAAGACAGTGGGTTCTGGAACTGGCAGCCGATGTGTGCTTAGTGAATTTGCTATTGCTTGAGCTAGATTTGCAGTTTCCTGAGGTGATGTAACTTCATATCCTTCACATGATGCTTGCTGAGGTAGAAACGACTGTACTTCCGTGTTCAGTTGAGATGTAAGCTCTGTCCTTTGGCAGCCAGTGTGAATGCTAGGGCCTTCGTCATCTTCACAGCGCTGAAGGTTGCTTTCCAAATCGTTATACACTTTGACACGAGCTGCTGCTACTTTAACTTCTTTGTCAACTTGTAGCTGTTGTAGCCGTTTCTTTTCCTCAACTAGCCTTAACAGCATTTCAGCCTCCTTCTGCTTTATCTCTGCTAACATTCTCGATTCACAAAGCTTCCCCTCATGCTCCATCTTATCAAGCTTAGCTTGTTGATTGTGAATTTCTTGTTTCGCTGCAATTTCTGCCTGTGCATCAGCACGCTTACTTGAGACTTTAGAAGTCTTTGATTGGTTATCGGATATCAGTGATAACTCTGAAACGACTGTGTTTGTTACTGTACATCCAAAGACGGATCCATATTCATCCTTATTCAGCACCTGCCTTACTCTTTCCTTCACAAGTTCTTCGTTGTAACTTTCATTAAATGTTTCCAGTCGTTTACTGACAAGATCAGTGATCTCTGCAGTTAGTGCAGCGCAGGCATCCATACGTTTAACAATGTCTGGAGTAGTAGTGTGGTTACGCAGAATCGGTTCATAACGCTGATAGACTGAATCATGTCTGCCTTGAATGTCCTGCTGTATTTGATCCAGGTCTTCACGTGTACAGAATGTTTTCAAATTTGATCTAGCCTCTCTTGCAGCCTGCTTCCAGGACTCATATGTCTTATGGAAGGACTTTTCCTGTTTCTTTGCTTTGAGGTCATGCATCTCTCGACCTTTCTCTGTTAAGCTTCTTTCACGTGAGATTGCTCTGATCTGTTGCACTGGTGGGTTACTTATTTCTTCAGCTGGAAGTGGCATCTCCTCAACTGGTTCTACTTCCCTTTCAGGTGGGTTTTCCATGGCCTCTTTAATGTTGTTTACTTCTTTAAACTGGGCAACTTAAGCCATAAGTGATACCATTTCCATCAGACCTCTAAAATGTAAGCACTCAAAATATTAGCAAGGAGAATCAACACAAATGCACAACTGTAAACACTTTTAACATTTAAATATTTCCCTTGTAATAGATCAGAAATTTCAGTGTTTACAAACAGTAATAAAGTTAACTGTACTCTTTGTGTATGACTTTTTAAATGTCCAAGATAAATCTTCAACAATCAACGTTCAAATTTAACACACAAGTTTTTTTTTATAGTCTTTAAATAATCAAGTAAACTTGAATATTTTCTTGTGATTTGACTTATTCAATTTTCGCTCGCTTTGAGCGCCATTAACCGTGCTCGACAAATTACACGTGACATACAAAATTATATATCACTTTAAAATACAACATGCAAAACACACAATAAAGACACATACCTCGCTCCGCTTGCCAAAGGGTACTAAATGAACCAAAACGTAAAGTGCATCCACCCTTTACAATATATATTTCAAACTTTTGTAAACACCATGTCTGGACGTCCAAAGGCTTCGTCCCACAGAGGACGTTGGGAGCTGGTACAGTGTCTGGATGCCTCGGGATGGGTACAAAGAGAGAAGCAGTGGAAAGGGATTAACATATCTGCTGTTCATAAAAATGTGCTGGTCTGATGTACTGGTGCATGATATTATGGGATGTATTATGTGTACGCCTGACTAAAGAGATGAGTTTTTAATCTACATTTAAACTGGGAAAGTGTGTCTGCGCCCCGAACACTATCAGGAAGACTATTCCAAAGTTTGGGAGCTAAATAAGAAAACGCTCTACCACCTTTAGTAGACTTAGATATTCTGGGAACTACCAGAAGCCCCGAGTTTTGTGATCTCAGAGAGCGTGAAGGATTGTAACGTGTTAGAAGACTAGTTAGATACATGGGAGCTAAACCATTAAGAGCCTTGTACGTAAGTAGCAGCAGTTTGTAGTCCATTCTATACTTAACAGGTAGCCAGTGTAGAGATGATAAAATTGGGGTTATATGGTCATACTTTCTTGTCCTGGTGAGAACTCTGGCAGCTGCATTTTGGACTAACTGTAACCTATTTATTAAAGATGCAGGACAACCACCTAGTAATGCATTACAATAGTCCAGTCTAGAGGTCATGAACGCATGAACTAGCTTCTCAGCATCAGATACAGACAGGATGTTTCTCAGCGTGGCAATGTTTCTAAGGTGGAAGAAGGCTGTTTTGGTAGTATGGGCGATATGATTTTTAAAAGACAAGTTACTGTCTAATATAACACCGAGGTCTTTCACTGTCGAGCTACTAGTAACAGTACATCCCTCTAAATGGGAGTTAAGTTGTGAGAGTTTATGTGCACTGGTTTTTGGACCTATGAGTAGTATTTCTGTCTTATCGGAGTTTAACAATAGAAAGTTGCAGCTCATCCAGTCTTTTATCTCTCTAAGACACTGAGTTAATTTGGACACTGTGGCTATTTCATCTGGTTTTGATGAGATATATAACTGTGTGTCATCAGCATAACAATGGAAACTAATCCCATGTCTTCTAATAATGTTCCCTAATGGAAGCATGTATATAGAGAAAAGCAGAGGTCCTAGAACTGATCCTTGAGGGACCCCATAATTAACGGGTAGTAAACTGGAGAATTCACCATTTAATTCTACAAAATGGTATCGGTCAGACAGGTAGGATCTAAACCAGCTTAAAGCCTGACCATGAATACCTGTGTAATATTGTAAGCGATCTAGAAGAATGTTGTGATCTATAGTGTCGAATGCAGCACTAAGGTCAAGTAGAACTAATAGTGACATACAGTCTTGGTCCGAAGCTAAGAACAAGTCGTTTGTAACTTTAACAAGTGCAGTTTCTGTGCTATGATGGGGCCTGAAACCTGACTGAAACTCTTCAAGGATGTTGCTCTCCTGTAAGAAGGAGCTCAGTTGAACAGACACAACCTTTTCAAGTATTTTAGACATAAACGGGAGGTGTGAGATAGGTCTGTAATTTGATAGTTCATTAGGGTCTAAGTTAGGTTTTTTGATGAGTGGCCTAATAACTGCCAACTTAAAAGACTTCGGGACGTAACCTAAAGATAACGAGGAGCTAATGATATTAAGAAGAGGCTCACCAGCTTTATGTAACACTTCTTTCAGTAGTTTAGTTGGGATGGGGTCTAGTGAACATGTTGTTGATTTAGCTGTAGTAATAAGTTTATCTAACTCTTCCTGTCCTGTACTTGTAAAGCTGTGCAAAGCCTTAGGTGAGATTGTGTCACTGGTTGCTCTCATATGTTGAGCGTCACCTATTTTATTCCTGATACTTTCGATTTTATCAGTGAAGAATCTCATAAAGTCCTCACTACTGAAATGTGATGGAATAGTGTGTTCAGATTTCTGATTTTTTGTTAAACTAGCCACTGTGCTAAATAAAAACCTGGGATTGTTCTGGTTATTTTCTATGAGTTTGCTCAGGTGCTCAGCCCTAGCAGCTTTTAGAGCCTGTCTGTAGCTGGACATACTGTCCTTATACGCAATTCTAAACACCTCTAATTTAGTTTTTCTCCATTTCCGTTCGAGGTTACGGGTCTCCCTCTTGAGTGTGTGAGTATGACTATTATACCATGGTGCAAGTGTTTTATCTCTAACCTTCTGTAATCTGACTGGGGCAACAGTGTCTAATGTGCTAGTGAATATAGCGTCTATGCTGTTAGTCATTGCATCTAGGTCGTTTGAGTTTGAGGGTACATTAAGAAGTCCAGACAGATCAGGCAGGTTATTTGTGAATCTGTCTTTGGTGGTCGAAATAATGGTTCTACCGAGTCGATAACGTGGTGAGACACAGTTAGTCTGTTCTATAGGTAGTGTGTACATTATGAGGTAATGGTCTGTGATGTCATCACTTTGAGGTATGATATCTATATCAGTGACTTCTATTCTGTGTGATATTATTAAATCTAGTGTGTGGTTACGTCGATGAGTTGCACTAGTGATGTTTTGTTTGAGCCCAAGTGAGTTTAGTAAGTCCATAAATGTGAGTCCTAAAGCGTCGTTTGTGTCGTCAACATGAATGTTAAAGTCTCCTACAATTAATGCTTTGTCAAAGTTAACTAATAGGTCTGAGAGAAAATCTGTGAATTCTCTAAGAAAAACTGTGTAGGGCCCTGGGGGTCTGTACACGGTCGCTAGAGCAAGAGACATCAGGGATTTCTTCGTGTGCAAGTGCGATAGTGTAACATTAAGGACGAGCACTTCAAAAGAACTAAATCTAGGCTGTGTTCTCTGGGTAACAGTGAGGTAATCACTAAGGATAGTGGCGACACCACCTCCACGACCAGTCAGACGAGGTTCGTGCTTATAGATATATCCTGATGGTGTAGACTCGTTTAGACTGATGTATTCATTTGGTTTAATCCATGTTTCGGTGAGGCAGAGTGCAGTAAGGCTATTATCTAAGATCATTTCATTTACAATAAGTGCTTTGGGTGCAAGAGATCTAATGTTCAGAAGTCCAAACCTTAAGAACTGTTTTTGTTTGTTACTTTGGCATTTTTCTGGTCTAATTACAGTAAGATTATTTCGAGAACTTCTCGTGTATTTACTTTTGGATCTCACTGCTCGGGGAACAGACACAGTTTCTATAGGGTGAGCTATGTGTGCATTTTCTGTGTCAATGTGCTGAGGTGAAGGATGGCTATTAAGGATGGCTTTGGACGTCCACTGAGCCGAGGCCGACTCTAAGAATCCTGAGACATCTCCAGTTAGACTCTGTGGTACTCAGGAGATCAGAAGTCCTTGAACCTCACACCAATACCACATTTAACTGACTGTATATTACAATCACACCCCCAGTGTCACCCATATGAGGATGGGTTCCCCCTTGAGTCCGGTTCCTCTCAAGGTTTCTTCCTTTACCAATTTAAGGGAGTTTTTCCTTGCCACTGCTGCCTGAGTCATCTCAGACTTGCTCATAGGGGAATAAATACATACACACTGTGAACTATATACATCTAATAATAATCTAGAATTTTTATTCTGTTAATTCTTATTTCTTTTATTATTCGTTAATTCCTTTATCATTAATTATGTTTACCTTCTGCTCTGTGTTTATGTTCTGTAAAGCTGCTTTGAGACAATGTCTATTGTAAAAAGCGCTATACAAATAAACTTGAATTGAATTGAATTGAACCATGTGAGAACCACGATGTGCTCCTCGTCCGCACCTCTTTCTTCTACCTGCGTTACAGCTTACGTTACGTAGAGAGCGTGCGTGCGCGCACACAACACATTTAAAGTGACACACACACATACATATTTTTTGCGTTCATTTACAGAAACTTTGATCATTGCCCCAGATAAGAAAATTCCACAGATCAGGCAACATCTTGGTTCTTTGGGCTCTTCTGTTCAGTCAAGCCTCAGGAACCTTGGTGTTGTATTTGATAAATCCATGTCTTTAGGTCAACATTCAGGACAGTTGGTTTTATCTCTTCACGTTTGGACTAGTGTAATTGACTTTTTACCTGTCTTAACAAACGTGTTTTAAATCGTCTTCAGATTGTTCAGATTTCAGCAGCGATGCTTTTAACTGGAACCAGCAGAAGATCTCACATCACACCAGTTTTATACTCTCTTCACTGGTTACCAATCAAATATAGAATTGATTTTAAAATTTTGGTCCTCACTTATAGAGCCCTTCATGGGAATGCTCCTGGTTACATCACTGACCTGTTGACCCCTTATGGCTCTTCGAGAGCATTGAGGTCATCAGGTCAAAATCTGCTTGTGGTCCCTAAAACCCATTTTAAAACTCGGGGGGATCTTTCTTTTCAGTCTGTGGCCCCCAGATTGTGGAATGCGTTGCCCCTGTCTCTGCGTGTGGCTGATTCTGCTGATTCCTTTAAAAAGCAACTAAGACACTCTTATTTAGACAAGCTTTTAGCTGATTGGGCTTTTATGGTTTCATCTCTGTTGTAGTGTGTTTTTATTGTTTTATAATTGTAGTTTTATCATCTCTATAAATTTATCTTTTATTGTTTTATTGTACTTCTAAGTTTTATTGTTATATTTTGTAAAGCACTTTGTGATTTATCTGTGAAAGGTGCTATATAAATAAACTTTACTTACTTACTTTACTTACTTCCGGCCCACCCTGACAGTACCATCTGGCCAGTCATGGACTCAGCAGGCGCAAGCAAAATGCATGCATTTACTAAACCCAACAAAACAGGCTTCAAAAGAAACTACACTGCAAAACACAATCTACAGTATGATCAATACAATATACTGGCTATTGTATAAAGGGCAGACCTGACACATAAAATAATGCAGTTTCTGTAATTTCAGCTTTTTTTCTCATTGTATTATGATTGACTAAATGTTCCTGTTGGAAAAGAACATGTGTTAGTGTTTTGAATAATTATTTGATTTTAAAACATGTTTGCAGTGTTTTGTTAGACATGTATTGTGTTTATTATTGTATTTTGAAAATTAGTTTTGGGGTTTAGTTTACAATGTTTGATTTTGAGCATGAGCTTAACCGTTTTGCCAATTGTGTGTTTTAGGTGTGTTGGTGCATTAAGAGTTTAGGAAACTTGTTAAATGTATTGAAAATGCATTGTAAAAAACTGTAATATGAGAATAATAAAAGAAAATCCTACTGTTTATAGGTCCAGAAATCCAGCTATCAAAAATAAGTTATTCCTGATAGAGCTGAAACCAACTTTATGTGAAATACTTTGCTGATTATTTGTTTCTTCAGGCAAAATAGCTTATGCAAACCACTCTGTCTTGCACTTCTTTTTTCCCTCAGAACACAGGGGGATATAGAGAGACAAACAGTCTATATGGAGTTGGTCTGTGGCAGTGTGAATAATATGTGAAAATTAACAGAGAATTCATATAAATAATAAGAGAGACAAATAGATATAGTTATGGTTATAACAATAAATCTACAAATAAACACAATGAGTACCAGAAATAATTAAACAGAGATTCACAAAAGGAGATCCATAAATATCTAAAATGAGAAGTACAAATAAATAAAATGAGCTCCACAAAACTGTAATGAAATTAAATTAAAAATTACAATTATTGGCAATTACTGGGATATATCTCTCTCCTCAACACCACACTACCATGTCTAGCAAATGTTTCTGAGAGACATTCAAATATATATTTTTACTGTTAAGGTATTTAATATATTCCAGAAGTATATATATATGTTAGGGCTGGGCAAGTTAACGCGTTTTTATCGTTTATAAATTAATTAACGTTTTATCGTTGTATAATTAATTAACGCGGACAATTAGTTAACGCGTGTTATCGCGTTAGTTATCGCGCGTTAACGTACTTTTTGTTTTGAAAGTCCGTTGCTCACTGCGTTTGAATACACATAGATAGGCTGGGTCACAGGAGGGGTGGGATGTTTATCAGTAGGCTACTGGCTGCTTGGGATGAGCGTCATCACACATCTCAACCAACGAAAGCATTTGTTGTGTGCCTAAGAGAGCTACAGCGCGAATATATCTGGTGCGGACAGAAAAATGGAAAAAGGTACCGAAATCTTAAATAGACATTTTTATTTTAAACCTCTTCCACACGGTGGAGTTGATAGAACTAAAGCTATTTGTAACCACTGCAAAGCTAAATTGTCGTATCATCGGAGTACTTCGAGTCTGAAGTGTCACTTAAATTGCTCGGAAGGGGCCAGTTAGAATCAGAATCAGCTTTATTGCCAGGTATGTTTTCACATGCAAGGAATTTGTTTTAGTGACATAATCTCCACAGTGTAACAGAATGACATATGTAGTATAGATGAAATTGTATGTAAACATTTACAGGTGTGAAATGTGCAGTTTAAATAAGCATGAAACATATAAATATGCAAATAGTATACAATATATACAATTTGTATGTACACATGTGCAATTGTGAAATGTGCAGTTGAAGTAAACATAAACATTCAGACAATATGTATGCATGTATGTACAGAGTGCAAGTATGAAATGTGCATTTGAGGTATACAGTACATAGTGCAAATATTATGTGTTCCATGGTGTTAATTGTTCATCAGGTGGATTGCTTGAGGGAAGAAACTGTTCCTATGTCTGGTCATTCGGGAGCTCAGGGCTCTGTAGCGCCGACCAGATGGCAACAGTTCACAGAAGGAGTGTGCTGGCGTGTGAGGGGGAGTGAGGGAGTGTGAGGGGTCCAGGGTGATTTTCTTTGCTCTTTTGCACACTCTGGAGGAGTACAGGTCTTAAAGAGTGGGGAGAGTTGTGCCAATGATTCGCTCAGCAGTCCGGACTACCATCTGTAGTCTTCTGAGGTCGAATTTGGTGGCTGAGCTGAACCAAACAGTTACTGAGGTGCAGAGGATGGATTCGATGATGGCAGTGTAAAACTGTTTCATCAAATCCTGTGGCAGGTTGAACTTCTTCAGGTGACGAAGGAAGTACAACCTCTGCTGAGCCCTTTTCACAATGGAGTCAATGTGAATGTCCCACTTCAGGTCCTGGGAGATTGTGGTTCCCAGGAATCTGAATGACTCCACTGCTGTGACAATGCTGTCCATGATGGTTAGTGGGGGAAGAGCAGGGGGGTTTCTCCTGAAGTCCACTATCAACTGTCTTGAGTGTGTTCAGCTCCAGGTTGTTAAGGCTGCACCAGACAGCCAGCCATTCAACCTCCAGTCTGTAAGCAGACTCGTCACCGTCCTGGATGAGGCCGATCAGTGTGGTGTCATCTGCAAACTCCAGGAGCTTGACAGATGGGTCATTAGAGTGTGTAGTAGTGGGGAGAGAACACAGCCCTGGGGGGCGCCAGTGCTGACTTGATTGGGTGCTTGATTTGAGTTTTCCCATTCGCACTAGCTGCTGCCTGTTTGTCAGAAAGCTGGTGATCCACTGGCAGCCAGAGGAGGGAGTGATGGGATGATGGTGTTTAAAGCAGAGCTGAAGTTCACAAACAGGATCCTCACATAAGTCCCTGGTCTGTCCAGATGCTGAAGAACATAATGCAGTCCCATATTGACTGCATCATTCACAGATCTGTTTGCTCTGTAGGCAAACTGCAGGGGGTCCAGTAAGGGTCCCGTTATAATGTTATGATCAAAGTTCTGGACATTTTTTTTTAACAAACTAAACAAAACGTTAATGTTTTATTTATTAAATCACGATTAATCACAGGAAAATCATGCGAATAATCACGATTAACATATTTAGTCGTTGCCCAGCACTTATATATATTTATTTATATATATATATAAAATTATGAAATATGTATAAATGTATTTAGTGGGTAATGTTCGAAGCCACATAGTAAAGAAAGGGAAATATACTCAAAATATTCCAGGGTTCCAAAGGTCAACAATGTACAAACTGTGTTACAGTTCATTTGGTAAGGAAATACACAGGCCGATAAAATAAAATAAATAAATCTAAATTAACTTGAATTATTCAGAACATGTACAAAAATTAATAATGTTTAGCAGACAAAGGTTTTATCAATATGGGAACAAACCTAATCACCTCTCAGCATACAAACTTAAATGTGAACAAGCTGAAAGGTCCATTAAGGCCATCAAAACTGCCGAGGGAGTTATTTCATATGATCCAGCTAAAATAAACTCCAGTTTTAAAGACTTTTTGGACATTTTTGGATAAGATACCGTTACCCTCAATCTCAGACGAGGACCAGGCCTTTCTCAATACTCCTCTAACAAAAGAGGAGATCTTTGCGCTTATCCAATCTATGCCTTTTGGTAGGGCACCAGGCTTGGATGGCTTCCCTCTGGAATTTTACTAAAGATTTTAGGTGTGCTGTATCCTATCTTCATGCCAGTAGTTGACAATCTTTTAGAAGACAGTCTTACTCCAGGTTCCTGGAGGACTGCCTCTATTAGCTTGATCCTTAAAAAAGGAAAAAACCCATTAGACTGTGCCTCGTATCGCCCAATAAGTTTACTTAACGTAGACTTTAAAATTGTGGCCAAAGCCTTAGCTCGTCATCTAGAGAGATTCCTGCCTAAGGTCAGACCAAACTGTATTTGTTAAATCCCGCTATGGCTCCGACAATATACGTAGCTTGTTGAATATAATACACCATTTGACTATAAATAGTGACCCAGCCTCTAGATGCGGAAAAAGCATTTGACAGGGTTGAGTGGAATTTTCTATTTCAAGTCTTGGATAAATTCAATTTGGGCACTAAATACATCAAATTAGTGAGACTCCTTTACAATAGCCCATCAGCTGTGTTTAACACCAACGGGTTACTATCAAGTGGATTTTCGATCCAAAGGGGCTGCCGACAAGGCTGTCCGCTGTCACCACTCTTGTTTGCCTTGTACTGTACACCCCTGGCAGAAAGTATTTGCATGCATAGTGGCATCCGGGGGGTGATGGCAGGTGGGATGGAACACCGCCTATCTTTGTATTCGGATGATGTCCTTCTTTACTTAAAGCGACCACAATTATCCCTACCCAATTTGTTGGAGACAATCAATCATTGTAGTCAGTCCACTGGATATAAAGTTAATTTAGGGAAATCCCAAGCCATGTTTCTAAATACGCCACAAAATGTTAAATCACAGTGTCCCTTTCACATTACTGAATCTGGATTTCTCTATTTGGGCATACATGTAACCTCCCATTTAAAGGATTTATTTCATAAGAACTTCTGCAAAAAGACATGAATAGGTGGACCTCTTTACCGATATCTTTCTTGGAAGAATTAACACAATTAAAATGAAAGTGCTTTCCCGTTTACTTTATTTATTTCAATGTATACCCTGTTATCTGAATCAGAACTTTTTTAAGGATTTGAACACAGCTATTGGTAAGTTTATATCAAATAATTAAAAACCTAGGATTAAACTCGCTTCCCTTCTCAAGCCAAGGGAGAGTGATGGGTGGTTCATTGCCCAACATGCAGCTCTATTATTGGGCTGCTCTGATTAAACAAATGCTTAGATGGTTTCTGAATGATACCAACTCCTTGTGGGTCAGTATGGAATCCTTTGCCTGTGCTTCAAGAATGCTAACATCTCTCCCATTTATTGATAACTTTAGAGAGGTCCCCCTAGTAGTTGAAAACTTTTTGTTATTTAACACCCTTTTGGCTTGGGAAGATGGCAGAAAGTACAGTATTTCCATGTCCCCAAAAATCTGACTATGCAATAACCAATCACTTTGAACCCTGATTTCCCTGCCTCATTAGCCAATGTCGGCCTTCAGTCCTGGGCAGAAAAAGGTATTTCTAATTTAGGCAGCTTATTTTCAGGCAGGACACTTAAATCATTTGATACACTCAGAATGTATTACCAAATTCCTAAAACTGATTTTTTCAAATTTCTCCAATTACGTCATTTTATTCAGTCTGAAATAAGACAGGGGAAAATTCGCTGGGAACTCTCTGATATTGAGAATAGTCTTCTTCTGCCAGGGGCATTAAAGGGTCAGATTACCTATCTGTACTCTCAGTTATCAGAACCCTCCTTGCCCTTAAATCCTTTGAGAAAGGTCTGGGAAAGGGATATGGGCCAAACATTTACTGATGACGAATGGCTTTCTATATGTGAGGAGGTTTTTCATAAATCAACCTCAAGCTCTGTGCATGAGCAAAACTTTAAATTCATATACAGTACTTATCTTACCCCAGTGTGCCTCCATAAAATGTACCCAAATATATCTAGGCTGTGTTTTAAATGTAAATCTGAAATAGGAACATTGGTGCATTTATTCTGGGACTGTAAGAACATTCAACCTTTTTGGCATGAGGTACATGATCTGGTTCAGAAGATGCTGGCCAGAAAATTCACTATATCCACAACTATATATTTACTTAACTGCAAAACATCACTTGATTTCTCTACTGCTTCACACGCTTTGTTAAATTTCATGTCTTATTTGGCAAAGAAATGCATACTTATTCTATGGTCATCTCCACAGGTACCAAATCTAGAGATGTGTTTGGCACAAGTGGCTAATCTTCTCCCTTTGGAAAAACTTACGCATGACTTGCAGAACAAATCTGAATTGTTTTGGCGGACATGGGCCTTTTTGTGGGATTTACTTGAACAAACAAGACCCCAACCCTGACCTGTTTTGATTTGCCCTTTGCCTTTCCATGGTCACTCGCATATTAAAAATGCATTGTTGTTATAATGTTACTAATATGTTTGAATGTATACTGTGTGTGCTGACTGATTGGCTCTGTTTTTGTTTTGTTTGGTTTGAGTTCTAATAAGAAATCAATAAAGTTATAATTAGAAAAAAGAAAATAACCAGAGAAGGCCAGAGAAAAATTCTGAATTTTTAACAACCTTGTACCATAATACAAACTCTTATTATAAACATGCTACTCATGAAGCAGTAAAGCAATTGCTGTTATTGTAATTGTAATATTTTGCTTAAGTCTTAATTACACCTTTTAAAATTAGGTGTTTAAAAGTAAATCATGTTAGACATGTTAGAAAATATAATTCATGTGTTTAAACTGTGTTTATTTCTGTGTGCATCACCTTCTCTTGCTCATCACTTGTGCCAGATCTAATGTAGTTTCACACCAAAGGGGCGGATAATGATGTTCACACTTTCATAGATTTCATTTGTAAGCTATTTTTAGAACTATATTTATTAATCTCCTAGCTTTATTATGATCTGATCATTAGATAAATTGATGACATTCATAACCCTATACTTTGATTTGAACCAGTTCTGAAATGTGGATGTAAATAATAGAGTTGGCAGTGTTTCAGATCCCCAAAGCTGTCCTTATGAGGCTGTATCCATGGTTACATTTCTTATTTAGCTCCCAAACTTGGGAATAGTCTTCCTGATAGTGTTCGGAGCTCAGACACACTTTCCCATTTTAAATGTAGATTAATGTAGATTAGACTCATCTCTTTAGTCAGGCGTACACATAATACATCCCATAATACTGTGCAAAATTATATCAGAATTGCAAATTTTATGAACAGCAGATATGTTTATCCCTCTCCATTCCTTCTCTCTTCTACCCATCCCGAGGCATCCAGAAATTATACCAGCCCTGATCGTCTCCTGTGCGATGAAGATTTTGGACCACTGAGAAGAGGCCGACACAGCGAACTCTGAGGCATCCAGAGATCTACCAGCTACACTTAGATTCTGCTATACTAAAAAGATGTATCTATAAAAGATCTATACAACATTTGTTAGACTGTATATTTATAATCACACCCTCCAGTGTCACCCATATGAGGATGGGTTCCCCTTGAGCCTGGTTCCTCTCAAGGTTTCTTCCTTACCATCTAAGGGATTTTTCCTTGTCACTGCTGCCTGAGTCACCTCAAACTTGCTCATTGGGGATATACACATACACATTGTGAACTAAATCTATCTAATATTAATCTTGGATTTTGTATTCTATTAATCTTTATATTATTCTTATAATAAACTTTTGTTCTATGTTTATGTTCTGTAAAGCTGCTTTGAGACAATGTCAATTGTAAAAAGCGCTATACAAATAAACTTGAATTGAATTGAATTTCAGTATAATGCGATCGTCTTTGTGTTATATATAAAAATAATAATTAAAATGGAACTGTATAATTCTTTCTCAAATTACACACTAAATAATAAACATCTCCTGAATTCTGTTTTTTTTTTCTTTTTCAGTTGTGCCCTGTCTGTCTCAAATTTACATCTAATCTGTTTTGTACAGTAAAAAATGAAGGAGGAATAAGAAATTTGCATTTAGTCATCAAGTCTAAAACAAGATAAATAGTACTGTAACTTACATAGTTAGATACTGCAGAACATCTCTGAAAGACCCTGAAGTCTATATACATCAGATATTTCCTAACACTTCATTAGGGAAATGGTTTATAGAGTTTGACATGTGGGATTGTTGATGTATATGTGATGTAGTTTTTGTTTGCAAACTTTTTTTCAGAATTTTCTTGGCTGTCTGTGTTTAATTATACAGATATATTTTCCCTTTTCTCAATTTTTATTAACTTACCTACATGATTCTTTAAACAGATAATACCAATTGCTACTGAGCCCCCTTTAAATATAACAAATTCTTATTCTAATAACTATCAGTTATGAAACCCCTGATTAAAAAAAAACTGACCTTGACCCCTGTCAGCTGTCCAAATATAGGCCAATATCAAACCTCCACTTTATCTCCAAGATCCTAGAAAAGGTTGTAGCACAGCAGATATGCTCGAACCTACATAGGAATAACATTCATGAAATGTAACCTTCAGTATTTATCCCTCATCATAGAACAGAGACAACACTGGTTAAATACGGCATGCGTACATTGAAAAAAGGTGCAGGGTATTTGGTAGTACCTCAAGTAGTAAAGGCTACAGCAGGGGGCAGACTTTTTCTTACAGAGCCCCATAGTTATAGAACAGCCTTCCAATTAATGTTCAGGACTCAGACACAGTCTCAGTGTTTAAGTCCAGGCTGAAAATACATTTGTTTAATCTAGCCTTTTATAAAAGTATTTTTTCTTAGTTAAAGGAGCAGATCTGGGTTCCTGAGCATAGAGTGTTGGTGCACTAGGTTGTTTGGATGCTTTCACCTTGCCACCCCTGCAAGTCACTCGGTTTGCTGACTGTGGAGTGGTTGGAGCTTTACAGTATGTCCAAGGAAGTCCTCATGTTTGTGTCACCTTCTGGCTCTCAATTTTAGTTATGCTGTCATAGCTAGTCTTGGCAGAGTCTCTGTCTGCACTTTACACATAATGTACTTTGTCTTTTAAACATTTATATAGTTACAAGAATACCTTATAATTTCTCTCTCTCTCTCTCTCTCTCTCTCTCTCTCTCTCTCTCTCTCTCTCTCTCTCTCTCTCTCTCTCTCTCTCTCTCTCGTTTTCTCTTTCTTTTTCTCGCTCCCTGTCGAGCTATACGTGCCACTCCCGTGCTCCCAGTGTACTGAGTTCCCAGTTATGCTTCTCCTTTATGGACCTACCTGATCCATGCTGACAACCTACACCTGATTTGGGTCTCACCACTTGGTGGTGTGCTTTGCTGGGATAGATCTGCGTTGACACCCCATGACCCATGGGATCGCTGATCCGACTATAACACCTTCTTTGAACTGCCATCCGTTGGTCATCTTTGTTCTCTGCTCTTCATCAGTGAACATTTGAAGAGTTAGGCAGGAAGAAATAAGTGTAATGTCTGCAATAAAAGCTCATACATTATTCTGACCTATTAGTTCCTCAGGAACTCTTGGTTGCACAGTTCCACTTGACTATGAACTTTTGTAGAAAGGACATTATTTACATTCAAATTATTTATTGCCCAGTGTCACCTAAATGAGGATGGGTTTCCTTCTAAGACTGGTAGCTCTCAAGGTTTCTTCCTCACATCATCTCATGGAGTTTTTCCTTGCTACTGTCACCTCAGTCTTGCTCATTATGGATAGAGGTTAGAGATTAAAAGTAATTAAATTTTAAACTTTAAAAAAAGTTTTATTCTGTTTTTATGCTTCTTCTATGAGCAGTAGTGGCACAAGTGGTCTCTGGGTTGTCGATTGGATGATTGGGGTTCAAGCCCCAGCACTGCCAAGCTGCAGCTGTTGGGGCCCTTAAGCAAGGCACATAATAATCTTTGCTCCAGGGGTGCTGTATCATGGCTTACCCTGTGCTCTGTCACCAATCTCCAAAGTTAGGATATGTGAAGAAAGAATTTCACTGTGCTGTAATGTGTATGTGGCAAAAATAAATGTCTTCTTCTGTAAAGCTGCTTTGAGATAATGCCAATTGTTAAAAACACTGTTCAAATACATTGACCTGAATTGAACATTAGAGCAGGTGTACAGGGATCTTTACAACACAGTTGATTACACTTAAAAGAGACTCATGGGTTAAGGTTTTAAAAACATAGAATAGGGCAAACAACCAGATCCACTGATAAATTTACATCAGTCTAATGTCGTGTGATATCTCTTTTTGCATATAGCACTAAAATTCACTTAAATTTGCATTTTAAATCTAAAAGTGTTTACAAGTAAATATTAGGTCAACACAAGGGATTTAGGATGAAGTACAATAAATGACAAGTGACCAATTATAAACTGACTGCTATTTTATGAGTATAACTTTGGTGTGGTTCTACCATTTGTGGATGATTTGTGTGGTAGAAATCCAAGAATTTGGGAAAAAAAATGAAGGTGGTCAAGCTTTAAATGAAAACAGCAAGTTGCCTTTATTTTCTGCAGAGAGATGTCTATCATACATAAACTCAGAAGTGTGCATACAAGAGAGGTGCGTCCTCATTATATATTAAGTTTGTTCAATGTCTGGAACCTACTGCAGTCTGGGTGTCTGTGTGTCTGCTGACCTTAAAGAGAACAGCCGGTGTCTGGCCACATACACATTTTGCAAGTTCAACAGGTCATCATATGACTACATATGCTAGTAATGGTTTAGTTAAC
>NC_062526.1:19896851-19939351 GCF_022655615.1 Tachysurus fulvidraco | reverse complement strand
GAGGACATGGGGTTAGTGAAATAACCTAAACAGTAAACCAAATAACCATCTGGAAACTCAATGGTATAACAGATTCTAAAGGTTGCATTTTAGTTCTGGTGTGGAAGGTGTGTTATTCTTTTGAAGGATGGCAGAGAGCAACTGAAATCTCTTGCTCTAGCGACCGTGTACAGACCCCCAGGGCCCTACACAGTTTTTCTTAGAGAATTCACAGATTTTCTCTCAGACCTATTAGTTAACTTTGACAAAGCATTAATTGTAGGAGACTTTAACATTCATGTTGACGACACAAACGACGCTTTAGGACTCACATTTATGGACTTACTAAACTCACTTGGGCTCAAACAAAACATCACTAGTGCAACTCATCGACGTAACCACACACTAGATTTAATAATATCACACAGAATAGAAGTCACTGATATAGATATCATACCTCAAAGTGATGACATCACAGACCATTACCTCATAATGTACACACTACCTATAGAACAGACTAACTGTGTCTCACCACGTTATCGAATCGGTAGAACCATTATTTCGACCACCAAAGACAGATTCACAAATAACCTGCCTGATCTGTCTGGACTTCTTAATGTACCCTCAAACTCAAACGACCTAGATGCAATGATTAACAGCATAGACGCTATATTCACTAGCACATTAGACACTGTTGCCCCAGTCAGATTACAGAAGGTTAGAGATAAAACACTTGCACCATGGTATAATAGTCATACTCACACCCTCAAGAGGGAGACCCGTAACCTCGAACGGAAATGGAGAAAAACTAAATTAGAGGTGTTTAGAATTGCGTATAAGGACAGTATGTCCAGCTACAGACAGGCTCTAAAAGCTGCTAGGGCTGAGCACCTGAGCAAACTCATAGAAAATAACCAGAACAATCCCAGGTTTTTATTTAGCACAGTGGCTAGTTTAACAAAAAATCAGAAATCTGAACACACTATTCCATCACATTTCAGTAGTGAGGACTTTATGAGATTCTTCACTGATAAAATCGAAAGTATCAGGAATAAAATAGGTGACGCTCAACATATGAGAGCAACCAGTGACACAATCTCACCTAAGGCTTTACACAGCTTTACAAGTACAGGACAGGAAGAGTTAGATAAACTTATTACTACAGCTAAATCAACAACATGTTCTCTAGACCCCATCCCAACTAAACTACTGAAAGAAGTGTTACATAAAGCTGGTGAGCCTCTTCTTAATATCATTAACTCCTCGTTATCTTTAGGTTACGTCCCGAAGTCTTTTAAGTTGGCAGTTATTAGGCCACTCATCAAAAAACCTAACTTAGACCCTAATGAACTATCAAATTACAGACCTATCTCACACCTCCCGTTTATGTCTAAAATACTTGAAAAGGTTGTGTCTGTTCAACTGAGCTCCTTCTTACAGGAGAGCAACATCCTTGAAGAGTTTCAGTCAGGTTTCAGGCCCCATCATAGCACAGAAACTGCACTTGTTAAAGTTACAAACGACTTGTTCTTAGCTTCGGACCAAGACTGTATGTCACTATTAGTTCTACTTGACCTTAGTGCTGCATTCGACACTATAGATCACAACATTCTTCTAGATCGCTTACAATATTACACAGGTATTCATGGTCAGGCTTTAAGCTGGTTTAGATCCTACCTGTCTGACCGATACCATTTTGTAGAATTAAATGGTGAATCCTCCAGTTTACTACCAGTTAATTATGGGGTCCCTCAAGGATCAGTTCTAGGACCTCTGCTTTTCTCTATATACATGCTTCCATTAGGGAACATTATTAGAAGACATGGGATTAGTTTCCATTGTTATGCTGATGACACACAGTTATATATCTCATCAAAACCAGATGAAATAGCCACAGTGTCCAAATTAACTCAGTGCCTTAGAGAGATAAAAGACTGGATGAGCTGCAACTTTCTATTGTTAAACTCCGATAAGACAGAAATACTACTCATAGGTCCAAAAACCAGTGCACATAAACTCTCACAACTTAACTCCCATTTAGAGGATGTAGTATTACAAGTAGCTCGACAGTGAAAGACCTCAGTGTTATATTAGACAGTAACTTGTCTTTTAAAAATCATATCGCTCATACCACCAAAACAGCCTTCTTCCACCTTAGAAACATTGCCAAGCTGAGAAACATCCTGTCTGTATCTGATGCTGAGAAGCTAGTTCATGCGTTCATGACCTCTAGACTGGACTATTGTAATGCATTACTAGGTGGTTGTCCTGCATCTTTAATAAATAGGTTACAGTTAGTCCAAAATGCAGCTGCCAGAGTTCTCACTAGGACAAGAAAGTATGACCATATAACCCCAATTTTATCATCTCTACACTGGCTACCTGTTAAGTTTAGAACTGACTACAAACTGCTGCTACTTACGTACAAGGCTCTTAATGGTTTAGCTCCCATGTATCTAACTAGTCTGCTAACACGTTACAATCCTTCACGCTCTCTGAGATCACAAAACTCAGGGCTTTTGGTAGTTCCCAGAATATCTAAGTCTACTAAAGGTGGTAGAGCATTTTCTTATTTAGCTCCCAAACTTTGGAATAGTCTTCCTGATAGTGTTCGGGGCGCAGACACACTTTCCCAGTTTAAATGTAGATTAAAAACTCATCTCTTCAGTCAGGCGTACACATAATACATCCCATAATATCATGCACCAGTACATCAGACCAGCACATTTTTATGAACAGCAGATATGTTAAACCCTTTCCACTGCTGCTCTCTTTGTACCCATCCCGAGGCATCCAGACACTGTACCAGCTCCCAACGTCCTCTGTGGGACGAAGCCTTTGGACGTCCACTGAGCCGAGGCCGACTCTAAGAATCCTGAGACATCTCCAGTTAGACTCTGTGGTACTCAGGAGATCAGAAGTCCTTGAACCTCACACCAATACCACATTTAACTGATTGTATATTACAATCACACCCCCAGTGTCACCCATATGAGGATGGGTTCCCCCTTGAGTCCGGTTCCTCTCAAGGTTTCTTCCTTTACCAATTTAAGGGAGTTTTTCCTTGCCACTGCTGCCTGAGTCACCTCAGACTTGCTCATAGGGGAATAAATACATACACACTGTGAACTATATACATCTAATAATAATCTAGAATTTTTATTCTGTTAATTCTTATTTCTTTTATTATTCGTTATTTCCTTTATCATTAATTATGTTTACCTTCTGCTCTGTGTTTATGTTCTGTAAAGCTGCTTTGAGACAATGTCTATTGTAAAAAGCGCTATACAAATAAACTTGAATTGAATTGAATTGAAATGGAGAGAGCAACCAAAATTTGGAAATGTGTTTTACAAGGAGAAAGAAAATAACAGAAAATGATAGAAAGAACTCTTTAGAGTCATTAGCAGAATCTGAAATTGTGTAATGTAGTGCTGTAGTGCTCTAGGCATTTTAGACTGAGTAATGTGTTCACTTTGGGAAACCTAATGAGTTGTAGTGATGGTGAAACCTGTTTTATTTGATACAAAACATTATTTATATAAAACATTTTATAAAAAATTTTCACTTAGCTGTGTAGAATGTATCTTATGTAACTTCAAATGTAGTTGATCAATAAAGAAGTGTTTGAGGGTTTGATTTTCTAATTCTGTAAAGAAATCCTAATTCACCACAACTGCTTTGTGTAAATATACACACAAATCTTTTTATACCTACATTTTACTAGAAAATAAATAGCGAACTATTAAGTAATTCCTAGTTCCTTTAACACAGTAAATAATCTTTTTTAAACATGAGAAAAATAAATCCTACTTGAGATATCCTCCTTCCTGAGACATCTCCAGTTAGACTCTGTGATACTAAGGAGATCCGAAGTCCATGATCCTTACACCAATACAATTCTTCCTTTACCAATTTAAGGGAGTTTTTCCTTGCCACTGCTGCCTGAGTCACCTCAGACTTGCTCATAGGGGGATAATACATACAGATTGTGAACTCTTTATATCTAATAATAATAATCTAGGATTTTTTATTCTGTCAATTCTTTTTCTTTTATTATTCGTTATTTCCTTTATCATTAATTATGTTTACCTTATGTTTACCTATGTTCTGTAAAGCTGCTTTGAGACAATGTCTATTGTAAGTGCTATACAAATAAAATTGAATTGAATTTATAGGTCCATAGGTTTTATAGGTGACATTATAGAGCTAAAATCACCTTTATGTGAAATACTTCGAGAAAAAATTCAGCTGATTATTTGTCTTTCTTCAGTCAAAATGGCTTATGCAAACAACTCTGACTTGCACTTCTTTTTTTTTCTCAGAACACAGGAGATAGAGGGAGACAGACAGTCTATATGTAATTGGTCTGTGGCAGTGTGACTGTTGAATAATATGTGAAAATTAACAGAGGATTCTTATAAATAATAAGAGAGACAAATAGATAGCAATAAATCTACAAATAAACACAATGAGTACCAGAAATAATTAAACAGAGATTCACAAAAGGAGATTCATAAATATCTCAAATGAGAAGTACAAAGAAATAAAATGAGCTCCACAAAACTGTAATGAAATAAAATTAAAAATTACAATTACTGGCAATTACCACTGGGATATATATCTCTCTCCTCCTCCACAACACCACACTACTCTTACCATGTCTAGCAAATGTTTCTGAGAGACAATCAAATATATATTTTTAATGTTAAGGTATTTAACATATTCCAGAGGTTTTTATATGAAATTATGAAATATGTATAAATGTATTTAGTGGTGTAATGTTCGAAGCCACATAGTAAAGAAAGGGAAATACACTCAAAATATTCCAGGGTTCCAAAGGTCAACAATGTCCAAACTGTGTTACAGTTCATTTAGTAAGGAAATAAACAGGCCGAGGCTCAGCTCACCATCTGCCTGTGACTGGCACTGACGTCAGTACTAGATAAAAAACAAGTAATGGACCAAAAACCTATAAGATGTAAGAAAATGTAACATATTGAGTTTTGACAGTTTTGTATATTATTCATTTTTAAAACTAATATTTAAGTGTATGAACAACCTTGCACCTGAAATACTCTAGTAGTGAAACAAAAAAGCGGAATAAGAACTAGAGGCACAACTCGTGGAAACTGTATAGTCGCAAAACGTAGAACAACATTTGGTCAGACGTCATTTTTAGTAAGTGGCATAAATTTATGGAACGATTTACCAACAGAAATTAAAACATTAACAAGACTCAAGTTTTTTAACATATTTAAAGCAGTGGCTGAAACGGAAACAACTCTAAGGTTGCAAATGTCAGCATGCACAGAACTTATGCACACTTTTTTGTTTTGTATTGTTAAAAATGTCTAGACTCTGTCCTGTTATCGTAATGTGATTATGTCTTGTATGAGTTTACAGTATCTATTTCCCATTACCCCTAATGTTGCTTGTTATTTATACCCCTTCTTATGTATCAATTGTTTGTTGAGTCATTATTCACAACTTTCGCTATGTTTGCTGTTGTTTGCTGTCATGTTTAAGTTTTGTTTCTATGTTTTGTGTAACCCTGAATGTGTTTTTTTTGTAGCCATGTGAATGTTAAAGTTGCTGAAGTTATTACAAACACAGCAGATTTATATTATAAATGTAAGTGCTGTAGTACATTTTAAATGAATGCCCCCTCACTATAGACAAACCCTGTTACAGTTCATTTATTAAGAAAATAACCAGAGAAGGCCAGAGAAAAGTTCATAATTTTTAACAACCTTGTATCATAATACAAACTCTTATTATAAACATGTTACTCATGAAACTCATGAAACAGTAAAGCAATTGCTGTTATTGTAATTGTAATATTTTGCTTAAATCTTAATTACACCTTTTAAAATTAGGTGTCTAAAAGTAAATCATGTTCGACTTGTTAGAAAATATAAGTCATATGTTTAAACTGTGTTTATTTCTGTGTGCATTAATGTAGTGTCACACCATTGGGGTGGATAATGATGTTCACACTTTCATAGATTTCATTTGTAAGCTATTGTTAGAAATATACTTATTGATCTCTTAGCCTCATTATGATCTGATCATTAGATAAATTCATGACATAAGGCCTTTAACCGTATACTTTGATTTGAACCAGTTCTGCTTTGTGGTTGTAAATGATAGAGTTGGCAGTGTTTCAGATTCCCAAAGCTGTCCTTATGAGGCTGTATCCATGGTTACATTTCAGTACAATGAGATTGTCTTTGTGTTATATATAAAAATAATAATTAAAATGGAACTGTATAATTCTTTCTCAAATTACACACGAAAGAATAAACATCTCCAGAATTCTGTTTTTTTTTTTTTCAGTTGTGCCCTGTCTGTCTCAGATTTACATCCAATCTGTTTTGTAAAGTAAAAAATGAAGGAGGAGGAAGAGATTTGCATTTAGTCATCAAGTCCAAAACAACATAAATAGTAACTTACATAGTTAGATACTGCAGAACATCTCTGAAAGACACTGAGGTCTACAAAAGCTACAACACTGAGAGTTTACCTCCTTCACATTTCAGGTATGTTTCTGTTCTTTATTGAAATACATCAGTTATTCCCTAAAACCTCATTGGGAAAATGGTTTATAGAGTTTGTCATGTAGGATAATGAATAATGAATATTTAGTATATTGTTCTTCAGAGCAGGGCTGTACAGAGATCATTACACCAGCAGGTGATTACAGTTGAATCTTGAATCAAAGTCTAGAGCATAAGAATCAGATCCACCGATAAAGAGTCTAATGCTGGGTGTATGCTTTTTATTTAGATAGAATCACATGTAGTGATCTGATAATTATGAATTTTACTAAAGTCACTGTTTTTAATCACATTTTTTCTTCGTGATTTTCAACATATCAGTGATGAAGCAGCATCTGTTCATACTCCCATTTTTCATAGGTGAGAGTGCGTGTATGAAGAAAATCTAAGAAAAATATCTTTTATACAGAATAATTACAATATAGTTAAATTAATTAAAACCTTTAAACCTCTTCTCCACAGGATTCGTCCCTCTCGTCCTGTCTGCGCCTCATTATTACTTTCTGATCTGGCAGGGGAAAACTTGGGGTGAAGCTCAGGGTTTCTGTAGAGCTAAATACACTGATCTGGCTGCCATCAATACCGGTGATCACATGCTTAATTTTCAGAATGAAGTACAGATACAAAAATTCAGTTCCAGTGCTTGGATTGGACTGTACGATGACATGTGGTGGCACTGGTCCATGGGAGGTCAATTAGTACCACAGGGTACAGAACTGTGGGCACCAGGACAGCCTGACAACATGGGGGGAAATGAAACATGTGGTGCATTAAATGGAAGTGCTTGGAGTGATCAGCAATGCAACCTCTCATACGCCTTTGTGTGCTTTGATAGTAAGGAACAACACATTTTTGTCAGTATAGAAGCCTGTCTGATTAAAACATTATAGACTGTGTGTGTTTAGTCTTAAATAGAAAAATCTGATACATATGGAATCTTAATGACAACAGTTAAAACACCAGATCTTAATTAACTGTGACATTCATTGCACTTAATGAATGATGCGTTGACATTAAGAAACATCAATAAACATTAGACATTTAAGTTATATTTACTTAAGTGCTAATTATATGCTTTTTTTTCATAGGTACTAAAATTGGTGATCAAATGTATATTTACATCTCTCAAAACAAGTCATGGTGGGAAGCTCAGTCTTACTGCATAACACATCATACTGATCTGGCCAGTGCTAGAAATGTAACAGAAAACTCAATTATAGCAAGTCTGAACCCTGGCTTGGTTTGGATTGGTCTGTACAGAGATGGCTGGAGGTTTACAGATGGTACCAGTGTCTCTAACATCAGTTGGATGTCTGGAAAACCTGATAATGCTTTGGGGAAGCAAGACTGTGCTTATATAAATAATGGTCAGGCTGGTGATGCACAGTGCTCAGACATAATGCCTTTCTTCTGTTACTCAAGTGAGTTAAAGTTTCATTCAGTCTCATATTTAATTATTATTTGAACATTGAAACTAATATTTAAACATTTCAATTTGTTTGTGCTTGTATGTGTCTTTACATTTCTATATCCAGTAATACAAAGAAAAATCATTAAAGTGAAGGTTCAGTCAAGTCAGGATGTGAATGATCCTGCACTAAAGGAGGCCATGTTGAAGAAGGTGAGTCTCATCCTCCAAAAGAAACCACTTATAACTTATAACTTTTTCTCCTTTTCATTGCTGCATACAGAACCTGAATCTTCATCAACCTCTGACACTGACATACTGTATTGTAGTCAGACTGTTGGGTTCAGTTTCTGTAGCATGTTTATAGCATTTACACAGGAGATTATTGTCACTTTTCTGTCTAATAATAATTTATTTATTCTCTTCTTTAGATAAAGCAGAAACTAATCGATCAGGGGATGCAAGAGACCATCATAGTGAAATGGAAAACACAACCAGATGGAAATGTATTTTACAAAAAGGAAGAAAATAATAGTAAATGATAGAAAGAACTCTTTAGCAGAGTCTAAAATTGTTTAGTTTTGCAGTGCTATAGATTTTCTTTCTCTCATTTTCAGAGTGAGCAATGTGTTCACTTTTAGAAATTTAATGGGAAAAACTGTTTTAGTTGATACAAAAATATTTTGTATATTTCACTTACTGTATCTGTCTAAAATACCTCTTTACCCCAAATGTAGTTGATCAGTTAAGATGTGATTTAGGGTTTGACTTTTGAATTCTGAAGATACAGTGATAATATCGCTAAATCCTAATTCACCTGTTTTGTTTAAATATACACACAAATCTTTATACATACAAATATATACTATATGCTTAAAATAAATTATTTAGATTGTCTTTTAGCTTGAAGATTTTTTTTAATGAAATAGAGTTAATAGATTATGTAATGTAAGAATACATGAATAATGTATACATAAAAAGTGCATAAGTGAATAATATTTACCTCTCTCCATGCAGTCACATGTTTGACTAACATCACACTGCTCATATATTTTCCTGTATATTAGCTGTACTAAGAAACTAATTGTTACTGAAAATTGTTTTTCTATACAAACAAGATTTAGTGACTTTTAATTTGACTGTCTTTTGGATTTTATTTTCTGCAACATCTGTTATATGTTGAAACAAACATTTGCTGTCATTAGATTATAAACTTTTAACAATCATTCAAATAAACAACAAATAAACAACAGATTTCTGTGTCCTGTCAATTATTAATAATGTATCTTAGTCATCACAATTAATTAATTATTTTAATAAACTTTTGTTGATGTATATGTGATATAGTTTCTGTTTGCAAACTGTTTTTCATAATTTTCTTGCCTGTCTGTGTTTAATTATACGGATATATTTTCCCTTATTCTCAATTTTTACCTACATGATTCTTTAAACAGATGATACAAGTAGCTACTGATGCCCCTTTAAGAATAATAAA
This sequence comes from Tachysurus fulvidraco, assembly GCF_022655615.1. NCBI lineage: Eukaryota > Metazoa > Chordata > Actinopteri > Siluriformes > Bagridae > Tachysurus > Tachysurus fulvidraco. The sequence continues at coordinate 19,929,909 of NC_062526.1, read as the reverse complement.
TTCTTATTTTAATAACTATCAGTTATGAAACCCCTGATTAAAAAACCTGATCTTGTCCCCTGTCAGGTGTCCAAATATAGGCCAATATCAAACCTCCCCTTTATCTCCAAGATCCTAGAAAAGGTATTTATGAATATATCGTTGCTCATCATACCAGAAATGTTTCCAATAGGTTTAGAAGATAAACTGTCACCGAAGTTACAGAGTCTAAAGAATGACTTGATGATGCGATGTGGAAAATTATCTGAAAAATCTGTATGGCTCAGCATTTTCACTGTAGTTCAATGTGCGTTCTACAGAGCCCGCCTGGTCACCCCTTGGAGAAAAGAAAACAAGACCCACAAATCCGTGATCACGGTTTTGTAATTCGTCCCTCAGTTTATAAACTGTACTCACGGATTATTAAACTGTTCCCTCAGTTTTACACATTGTGCGCATGGAATAATAAACCGTACGCACAAGTTAACAATCCTTGCTCTAAGATTTGTAAACCATACCCTCGGTTTTTGTGATCCATACACACAAATTTATAAACCGTGCGCACGCTTTCTCAATCGGTAACCCACGGTTTTGCAAACTGTACTCACGAATTTGTAGCCCCTCCCTCATTTTAGAAATCTGTAGTCCACAAGCATGACTACAGAACAAGATTCAGGGTACATTGTTAATATTATCTGGTTATTCTATACTAATCATTGTATATTCAATACATTCAACTGTTTCAACTGCATGCTTAAACTTGCCATCGTAACAGATAATAGACAACAATTTGGTGTGTGTCATAATCATCTGTGTATGATATATATATATATATATATATATATATATATATATATATATATATATATTGTACAGAATACCGTAGTGTGGGAGTGTGTGAGTGAATGAGAGAGTGTGTGTGCCCTGCGATGGGCTGGCACTCCGTCCAGGGTGTATCCTGCCTCGATGCCCGATGACGCCTGAGATAGGCACAGGCTCCTCGTGACTTTGTTGTTAAGACAAAGAAAGAAACAGTCCTCACATACTGTCTGACCACCTAGAAGAAACACCACAGACAGATATAGATAAATATTAGATAAGTAGGCTATTATTAACTGAATATAACAGACCAATTCTCTCTCCTCTCTCCTCTCTCTCTCTCTCTCCTCTCTCTCTCTCTCTCTCTCTCTCTCTCTCTCTCACAACACACACTCTCTGTCTGTAGCCACAAATTCATAAACCGTGTGCACGCTTTCGCAATCCGTACCCACGGTTTTGCGAACAAGGTCCTTCTACTTCTGCTGAGGCATGTGAATGTGAGGAAAAACTTGTCATAACTGAGGACAACAGTTCCATTGCTGATTCACCTTTTTTGTCGGACAACAGTGTAGTGTTGATAGAGCCAGGCACTATGAATGTAATACATAGCTCAATTTTAGTTGATGAAGTAATCCAGTTTGGATATGCAGTTTTAGAAAACCATATGCTTGATGATACTTTATCAACGGACTGCACTGAAATAGTGCTAGACAAGTTACAAACCACAAAGTTAAGTCATTAAGTTTCCAAGATCTTAATGTGGCTTTTATGGATGGCTTTGTATCTGTCAATGATTATCTTGTAGAAATTGAGATGGTCCTACCTAATGGTAGCACAGAGTAAGGAGAAGACAATGGTGAAATTTTTAGAGATGCATTGAGTGAGTATTGAGATACATTTATCATGAAATGTACATCAGGACTTAGGGCCGTTTTACACCTGGTCACTTCATGTGTTTTCTCTGATCCGATAGCTATCTGATTTGTTAAAACTGTTCCATTTACATTAGGCCACATAAATGCGTCTTGGCGAATCGGATATCAATCTGATCTTTCTACTCCCACCCAATATGCAAATATATTTTACCTCATTTCCGGGGTAATTGAAATGGAACACGCTGTGGTCAAACGAGACACCTGGGTGAAAGATCGGAGCCAGCACTGGTGGGAAAACATATTTGTTTCTGGCGCGATGCACGACTCGTGAGTCACTTGCGAGTGACGTATTCCGTTTGGGAGGAGTATAGCGCTGACGTATGTGGCTTGCATTTACACCTGTCCAGTTTTATCTGAAATGCATCCCAGACCTTTTCCTGAAGTGACAGAAAACGCATGAAGTGACCAGGTGTAAAAACCCCCACGATGATATGATATGTTATGATATGAATGATGAATGGGAAAATGTAGCTAAATGTAGCTTATAACACTGTTCAATACTTTCCCATTTTGCTGGCTAAGCCTTTTCTGTGTTATTGTGTTGGACTGAACATTGATGAGGATGAGCTCTTAACAGCATTTCTGGAGATAGTTTCTCAAGAGGAAAAGCAGCTTGTTCAAGAAGCAATGAGAGACTTTACATCTGTCTCAAGAATGGGTTGAATTCTTGGAAGCTTGTGATGTGAAACTTATTGTCACTGAGAATAATGCCAAGCAGATCTTACTTGATGTGGCACACAAAGAAATTGTGCAAGATCCAGCTTACATACTGTAGCAGAATGTTGGAGTCCGGTGTTGAAAAAACTGAAACTACCACCAGGGGGACTAAATGAATTGATGATGAGCCTTACTCCAAGAACAAGAAAAGTTATAGCCATATTACAACATGAAACACTTAATAACAGAGAAAGCCAGATCATGGATTATCTTAAGAGGTTCATCAAGCACTTTAGTGATGTTCGGCTCTTTCTGTGTTTCTGTACAGGTGTTTTGTTCCTTCACAAGATCTCCCCAGTCCCACACCTGTGGATGTGTGTTAGAAGTTCCAAACAATTACACTTCCTATCCTGAGCTTGCAGAGGAGTTCAAACAGTAAATGTCCTTGATGCAAACATATGGGTGATGGATATTGTGTAAAAGTACAGTAAGGATGCCAATAACAATAAAGAATGGGTTTGTTATATTCCATAATTTATCCTAGATGGGCAGGCAGGATGTACAGCAGGATATGACTGTTTCTTTGTCTCATTCACAGTCTCCATCTCACACACAGTTTCCTGACATACAGTATACTTATTTTGTTGTTATTTTTTGTTATTTTTATCCTGCACATCAAGATAATGTTTCATAAAAGCTCAGGTGTTCTTACAGCAGTGTTACAATGTGATATATGTGTTACAATGCACATACAGATTCACATTCAGTTTAAATATACTAATGTTTTCAGAATTTATACTGTTTAAATAGTATTTTTGTTATATACTGTACATTGTAAGAAAAAGTTTCATGTTTAAAATGTTGAAATTTTATTCATTAGGAGTTCATTAATGAATACTATTCAACTGAATACAGTTTTCAAAAATAAAGAAAACGAATCAAAAAGAAAGCTGTCTCCTTTTATTAAAATATGCATATGAAGTATACAAGACTTCATCAATAACATTTAAGACATATCTACATCTGTGAAATGAATAAAACACTAATAATAACTAGATTTGTAAAGTTCGTCGCGACAAACTTTGATGTTGGCTTTGACGGTGCAAGAATTCGCAAAGGCCGGTGCATTTTGGAGGCAAGTTGACAGAAGGATTGTGAAAGCTACTGGACCGCTAGAGTGCCAATACTTTTGGAGGTGAGCAGACATGAGCATGTGACGTGATCCGAATACCCGTGAGGTATTTCCCCTCATTGTGCTGAGTGTTTTGATATGTCACATGTCCATGTTGTGCAAATTTTTGATTTCGATTGTTTTGGGGGCGGGGTTACACGTGACGTCACGTGACGTGACCAGAATACCCATGGGGCAGTTCCCCTCATTGTGCTGAGTGTTTTGATATGTCACATGTCCATGTTGTGCACATTTTTGATTTCGCTTGTTTTGGGGGCGGGGCTACACGTGACGTCACGTGACGTCACCATAATATCCGTGGGGCAGTTCCCCTCATTGTGCTGAGTGTTTTGATATATCACATGTCCATGCTGTGCACATTTTTAATTTTGCTTGTTTTTGGGGCGGGGCTACATGTGACATTACGTGACATCATGTGATGTGACCATAATACCCGTGGGGCAGTTCCCCTCATTGTGCTGAATTTTTTCATATACCACATGTCCATGCTGTGCAAATTTTTAATTTTGCTTGTTTTGGGGCAGGGCTACATGTGACATCACGTAACGTCACGTGACGTGACCATAATACTCGTGGAGCAGTTACCCTCATTGTGCTGAGTGTTTTGATATGTCACATGTCTATGTTGTGCAAATTTTTAATTTTGCTTGTTTTTGGGGCAGGGCTACATGTGACATCATGTGACGTGACCATAATACCCGTGGGGCAGTTACCCTCATTGTGCTGAGTGTTTTGATATGTCACATGTCCATGTTGTGCAAATTATTAATTTTCACGTGACCTCACGTGACGTCACGTGACATGACCAGAATACCCGTGGGGCAGTTCCCCTCATTGTGCTGAGTGTTTTGATATGTCACATGTCCATGTTGTGCAACTTTTTAATTTTGCTTGTTTTTGGGGCGGGGCTACATGTGACATCACGTGACGTCACGTGACGTGACCAGAATACACGTGGGGCAGTTCCCCTCATTGTGCTGAGTGTTTTGATATGTCGCATGTCCATCTTGTGCAAATATTTAATTTAGATGTTTTTGGGGCGGGGCTACATGTGACGTCATGTGACGTCACGTGACGTGACCCGAATACCCGTGGGGCAGTTCCCCTCATTGTGCTGAGTGTTTTGATATGTCACATGTCCATGTTGTGCAAATTTTTAATTGTGGTGTCGAGTGACGTCACCAGAATACCCGGTGGGGTGCCAATACTTTTGGCAAAAAGTGTCTACTGAGGGTTTGGACATTTCATGTCAATATTGCAGTCATTATGGGATTCTACTTATTATACTGCATAGAACAGTACATGTAATTATAATGTTGGATGTATTGTGTGTGTGAGAGCTTAGAGGACTTTTCGGAATTCCCTATTCAAGTCTATGGGATGTTCGATCGTCGACTACGGGAAAACCGAAAATTCCGTCGGAACTCTGAAATAAAAACTTCGTCCGGAGTAAGGTCCTAAAGAACCTTTCCGAGTTCCTTGTAAATCGCTCGAAAACTTGCCGAGTTACAAACCTCAAAAATTTATAATGGAAGTCTATGGGAAAAAAGGCCATTTTGAGATTCCTTACCGGGAATGCCGGAATTCCGATCGCTTAGAAAAATAGAAGCAACAAACTTCAGACCAGGGTCTACGACATATCCGAGTTTGGTGCATGTGGCTCGAACGCCCTGGGCCGCATTTTTTTAAATAAATTTTTGTCTAATAATAATAATAATAATAATAATAATAATAATAATAATAATAATAATAATAATAATAAACTGTCTGTTAAACTGTCTATAACAACTTTTTAGTGCAAATGGCTTTTTAACACGTCTTTATCTCACAATATTTAACACTGTAGTAAGCTCTTGTCTTAGAGAAAGATACAGATTAAGTGCTGTAAACATTTCCTTAGGAATACAAAGCTGATGTTGTGCCATGATGTGTGAACACAGGGTGAAAATGCCCTTTGGAATCTTAAGATACAAGCCCTTGCTTCCAGATTAAGCCATCTAGAGTCGGTCCTTTCATTGTACCAACTAACCATATGCTTCACCTGTGCTGACCAATAGTACAGACGAAAGTTCGGTAAGGCGACTCCTCCCTTATCCTTTGGTTTCATTAATTTGTTAAAACTAATTCGAGGCATTTTGTGGTTCCAGATGAATTTAGAAAAGTGCTTATTGATGTCTTTAAAGAAAACATTTGGTAAATGACAAGGTAGGGATTGAAATAAATACAGAAACTTAGGTAGAATATTCATTCTGATCACGTTAATCCTGCCCAGAAAAGAAATAGGGAGTGTCCCCCAGGTGTTAAGGTCTTTTTTAATGGAATCCAGAAGAGGGGCATAATTTGTTCTAAATAAATCTGTAAATAGTGGTGTGACGAATATGCCGAGATATTTAAAACCAACAGTAATTATTTTGAAGGGTGAGAGAGATGCAAGATCATTTGGAGCAGAAATTTTAAGAGAAAGCGCCATGGATTTTGACAGATTAATTTTATATCCAGATAAGGCACTGTATTCTGAAATACACTTTAATATTACTGGAACGGACTGCTCTGGCTCAGAAATATACAGCAGTACGTCATCTGCATACAAAGAAATCCGATGTTCCTCATCTCCCACCGTTATACCAGGGGGTTAGAGTAAAAAGTGTATTCTTTACTCCCCCTGTTAAATTCTCGCCAGACATCGATAATGCCAGACTCATTGCAAAGTTCTTTAAGGACCAGGGATGATCTAAGATTAGTGGCTGTGCCTAAGGTAGACTTATCCATTTTTTGGTCCATAACACAGTTATATTGATCGGCAGAAACTCCAAAGCCATTACTGTGATGGTTAATCTAAAGTATGGTTTTAGACATGAATTCAGGTGAGTCTTCATTCGGAGCGTAAACATTCAGTATGACAATAGGTTGACCATATGCTGTACCTGTAATTAAAACATATCTTCCGTCTGGGTCATTAATCTGTTGATCTAAAATAAAGGGGAAGTGTTTACTAATTAAAATAATTGTGCCCCTCTTCCTGGAATTTGCTTTACAGGATGAAAAAAATATCTGCCCTACCCAATCCTGTTTTAGTTTTAAATGTTCTGAATCAGATAAATGTGTCTCTTGAAGCATAGTAATTGTAGTTTTCTGCTTTTTAAGATAGGTTAGTATCTTTCTCCTCTTAATCACATGTCCTAACCCTTTAACATTCCATGTGACAAACCTGGCTGTATTGTGCGTAGTCATAGAATAACCAAAAGTAATAAAAACTGAACACTTAAGACTGTATTAAATCTGAAACATGTGTACAACCGACCAAGGAAGTTTTTGCATTTCAATACACAAAACAAAACATACAGAACACAAACACCCCCCCCCCCCACCGAGCATAGGATAATGATACCCCATACCCAGTACTGATACAGAATAGTGCCCATAGGGGGCGCGCGGGCGCTAAAGACTAGTTCCCTTCTCCAAAGTTCATTTACTTTTTTGTACATGCCGTGTGCCTTGTTCCCCCCACCTGCCTCGCCGTGTGCCTTGCTCCCCCACCTGCCTCGCCGTGTGCCTTGCTCCCTCCCCACGTGCCTCGTTGCGTGCCTTGCCCCCCCGGACCCCGTTGGGACTGTCAGGACGGATTGGCGGCATTGGGAGCCGCGCCTCGAGAGGGGGGTACAGTCAGGACTCAGCCCGGACTTTGGCCATTACGTTCTGTGTTCACGTGTCTACCCCACCCTTGTCTTTTCCTCCCCACCTCTGCACACCTGTCCCCCATTTGTCTTGATTATTATTAGTATTTAGTTAAGCCGCATTGCCTTGTGCAGCGCGGAATCCTTGGTTTTGTCCGGTTGTCGTTTGTTTGGTCCGGTCCAGTCTGTGTCTCTGTTTCCTGTTTTATTTAAGTTAATAAATCCTTGGTTTTGTCAAGCTTCCTGCATTTGGGTCTGTTTTTACCCTGTATCTCTACCCTGTGTCCGTTACTACCTTGGTGTGCGAAGCAGATTTGCCACTAGGAAAAAAAGAACATTGCTGCCCATGAAGGTTTGCTAACGATCATATGGACAAGCCAGAGGACTATTGGAAAAATAATTTGTGGAGGAATAAGACCAAAATAAAACTTTTTCTTTTAAAATGAGAAGTATTATTTTAGGAGAAAGGAAAATACTGAATTCCACAATAAGAACCTTTTGTGAAACATTGTGGTGGTAGTATCATGCTTTGGGCTTGTATTTCTGCATCTTTGCCAGGCAAGCTTTCCATCATTAATGGAACAATGAATTATGCCAGTGAACTGAGTAAATGAAACTGGCAAGACATCTGTCCATGAACTGAATCTCAAGAAAAAATGGGTCATACAACAAGACAATGATCACAAGCACCCAAGTCTGTCTACCAGAGAATGATTAAAGAAGAACAAAGATAATGTTTTAGAATGGCCAACTCAATGTCCTGACTTTAAACCAAAAGAGAAATTGTGGAAGGACCTGAAGCAAGCAGTTCATGTGAGGACACTCACTGAAATCTAAGTGTCGAAGCTTTTCTGTACTCAGGAATGGAATACAATTATTCTAAGCTGTTGTGCAGGACTAATCAAAAGCTACCAGAAACTTTTCTTAAATTTATTGTTGCACTAGAGCGATTGGGTTTCGGTCTGGAGACATGCTTGGCCAGTCCATCACCTTTACCCTCAGCTTCTTTAGCAAGGCAGTGGTTGTCTTGGAGGTTTGTTTAGGGTGGTTATCATGTATCATGAAATACTGCCCTGTGACACAGTCTCCAAAGGGAGGGGATCATGCTCTGCTTCAGTATGTCACAGTACATGTTGGCATTCATGGTTCCCCGAATGAACTGTAGCTATTCGGTGCCGGCAGCACTAATGCAGCCCCAGACCATGAGACTCCCACCACCATGCTTGGCTGTAGGCAAGACACACTTGTCTTTGTACTCCTCACATGGTTGCCACCACACAGCTCAGTTTCAGGGTCTTGGCAATCTTCTTATAGCCTATGCCATCTTTATTTAGAGCAACAATTCTTTTTTTCAGATACTCAGAGAGTTCTTTGCCATGAGGTGCCATTTTGAACTTCCAGTGACCAGTATGAGAGAGTGAGAGAGCAATAACACCAAATCTAACACACATACTCCCCATTCACTTCTGAGACCTTGTAAAACTGAGTCACAAGACTCAGAGAAAATGGCTAATTGTGCCCAATTTGGATATTCTTCACTTAGGAGTGTACTAACTTTTTTGGCCAGAGTGAGTAATGTGTTCACTTTGCTAAACTTAATATTTTATATTGATGGTAAAACCTGTTTTAGTTGATACAAAAAGTATGTTTTGTATTTTTCACTTACTGTAGCTGTGTAGAATGTATCTTAATTCCAAATATAGTTGATCAATTAAGATGTGTTTGAGGTTTTGATTTTGAATTCTGGAGATACAGTGATAATGTCGCTAAATTGTAATGAAATCCTAATTCACCCACAACTGCTTTGTGTAACTATATACACAAATCTTTTATACCTACATTTTAATAGAATATAAATAGCAAAGTATTAAGTAATTCCTAGTTCCATTAACACAGTAAACAATCTTTTATTCTCTTTGGGCTGATCTTGTGTGGAAAAGGAACAATATAGAGCAACACAAACAAAGAATGAAAGAAAGAAAGAAAGAAAGAAAGAAAGAAAGAGAGAGAGAGAGAGAGAGAGAGAGAGAGAGAGAGAGAGAGAGTACCAGGACAAGGGAGAGGAGTGGGGCGAGGACAAGGGGAAGGAGTGGGGCGAGGACAAGGACAAGAGAGAGGAGTTAGAATGCGTAGTGGCACTAAAAGTAGGACCAGAGCTAGGGTAAATAAGAGCTACTACTTCCAGGTCGGTGGACATCTTGGAGTTGCATTTAAAGGGCGGTGGCAATTTTAGGTGTCAGGCACTATATGAGGATGCTGTTTTCACATGGTTCCTTGCCAGATGGTTTTCTCAGCTTGCTTTGTGATTCATCCAGCCTTGTTCCCGTTCTGCCCTGCCTGGTTTGAATCGGTTTGTTTGTTTTTGTGTTTTGCCTGCCCTGTATTACTCTGCCTGCCTGTGTACCGGATTAGTGGACTGTTTTCACTCTGTGTTTTCGCCTGCCTTGTATTACCCTGCCTACCTGCGTACCGGATTAGTGGACTGTTTACTATGTTGAGTGTTTGCCTGCCTTGCCTGATTATTGTGTTGAGCTCATTAAAGACTTTTATAATTTACATCAGCGTCCTGCATTTGAGTTCTCCCTTCCGGCCCACACTGAAAGACTATCATTGACCATGTCATAAACCACAGGCTATCATACAGGGAGGCTGGTGAAAAAGTATAGCCAAATCTCAGCCGGGACACAGTGGCATCCATTGTTCGTATTTTCAGAGAAACCAACAGGTAGGATATTGCTTCTCCTACAGCAAAGTGTAAACAGTTTTACCATTTACCGTATTAGAGTGACTGTATGCCTCCGGTCTCTAATATGTACTGTAACTGTATTTTGTCCCTCTTAAGGATTCAACGTCTACCTCCGTCAGGGGGCAGAGGAAAGCTCTTGAATGAAGAACAGGAACTTGCTATTGTCAACATGGTGATTGCTGACAATGAAATAAAACTGAAGGACATTCAGTCCAGAATTGTAGAGGACAACCTTGAGATTGGCCCCTACCACACTGACCGCCTTCTCCTGTTTTTATAAGACCTGCACGAAACGCTGGTGCCAGAGGTAAAAAGAGGACAGTTCAATTCAATTCAATTCACGTTTATTTGTATAGCGCTTTTTACAATGGGCTTCATCTCAAAGCAGCTTTACAGAACATAAACATAGAACAGAAGTTAAACATAAGGAGAAAAAAGAATTAATATAGTAAAAAATTAAGATATAGTTCACAGTGTGTATGTATGTATGTATGTATGTATGTATGTATGTATGTATGTATGTATTTATTTATCCCCAATGAGCAAGTCTGAGGTGACTCAGGCAGCAGTGGCAAGGAAAAACTCCCTTAAATTGGTAAGGAAGAAACCTTGAGTGGAACCGGACTCAAAAGAGAAAACATCCTCATATGGGTGTAACTGGAGGTGAGATTGCAAATATACAGTCAAACAAGTGTTGAATTAGTGTAAAGATCACATGGAGTTCAGATCTCCTCTTGGTATCAGAGTCCAACTTGAGCTGGTAGATCTGTAGATGTCTCAGGATTTTCATAGAGTCAGCTTCATCTCAGTGGAGGTCCAAAATCTTCATTGCATGGAAGACAATCGGAGCTGGTACAATGTCTGGATGCCTCGGGATGGGTAGAAAGAGAGAAGCAGTGTAGAGGGATTAACATATTTGCTGTTCATAAAAAAGGTGCAAGTCTAAAGTATTGGTGCATAATTTTATGGAATATGTGTGCGTGTACGCCTGACTAAAGAGGTGAGCTTTTAAACTGCTTTTGAACTGGGAAAGTGTGTCTGAGCCCCGAACACTATCAGGAAGACTATTCCAAAGTTTGGGAGCTAAATAAGAAAATGCTCTATCACCTTTAGTAGACTTAGATATTCTGGGAACTACCAGAAGTCCTGAGTTTTGTGATCTCAGAGAGCATGAAGGATTGTAACGTGTTAGAAGACTAGTTAGATACATGGGCGCTAAACCATTAAGAGCCTTGTATGCTGTTTTTGTAGTATGAGCGATATGATTTTCAAAAGACAGGTTGCTGTCTAGTATAACACCCAGGTCTTTCACTGTTGAGCTACTGTACTAGTAACAGTACATCCCTCTAAGTGAAAGTTAAATTGTGAAAGTTTCTGTGTACTGGTTTTTGGGCCTATAAGTAGTATTTCTGTCTTATCAGAGTTTAACAACAGAAAATTACAACTCATCCAGTCTTTTATCTCTCTAAGGCATTGAGTTAATTTGGACACTTTGGCTATTTCATCTGGTTTTGATGAGATATATAACTGTGTATCGTCAGCATAGCAGTGGAAACTAATCCCATGTCTTCTAATGATGTTCCCTAATGGAAGCATGTATATCGAGAAAAGCAGAGGTCCTAGAACTGATCCTTGAGGGACCCCATGATTAACTGGTAATAAACTGGAGGATTCACCATTTAATTCTACAAAATGGTATCGATCAGACAGGTAGGACCTAAACCAACTTAAAGCCTGACCATGAATACCTGTGTAATTTTGTAAGCCATCTAGGAGAATGTTGTGATCTGTAGTATCGAATGCAGCACTAAGGTCAAGTAGAACTAATAGTGACATACAGTCTTGGTCCAAAGCTAAGAACAAGTCATTTGTAACTTTAACAAGTGCTGTTTCTGTGCTATGATGGGGCCTGAAACCTGACTGAAACTATTTAAGGATATTATTCTCCTGTAAGAAGGAGCTCAGTTGAACAAAAACAACCTTTTCTAGTATTTTAGACATAAACGGAAGATGTGGAATAGGTCTGTAATTTGATAGTACATTTGGATCTAAATTAGGTTTTTAATGAATGGCCTAATGACTGCCAACTTGAAAGATTTAGGGACGTAACCTAAAGATAGCGAGGAGTTAATAATACTAAGAAGAGGCTCACCAGCTTATGTAACACTTCTTTCAGTAATTTAGTTGGAATGGGGTCTAGTGAGCAAGTTGTTGATGTAGTAACAAGTTTATCTAACTCTTCCTGTCCTGTACTTGTAAAACACTTTAGTTGTGTGTCTAGAGCCTTAAGTGAGACTGGGTCACTAGTTGCTCTCATATGTTGAGCGTCACCTATTTTATTCCTGATACTTTCGATTTTATCAGTGAAAAATCTCATAAAGTCCTCACTACTGAACTGTGATGGAATAGTGTGTTCAGATTTCTGTTTGTTAAACTAGCCACTGTGCTAAATAAAAACCTGGGGTTGTTCTGGTTATTTTCCATGAGTTTGCTCAGGTGCTCAGCCCTAGCAGCTTTTAGAGCCTGTCTATAAAACCTCTAATTTAGTTTTTCTCCACTTTCGCTCGAGGTTACGAGTTTCTCTCTTGAGGGTATGAGTATGACTATTATACCACGGTGCAAGCGTTTTATCTCTAACCTTCTTTAATCATATTGGGGCAACAGTGTCTAATGTGCTAGTGAATATTGCGCCTATGCTGTTAGTCATTACATCTAGGTCGTTTGTGTTTAAGGGTACAGTTAGAAGTCCAGACAGATCAGACAGGTTATTTGTGAATCTGTCTTTGGTGGTCGGAATTATAGTTCTACCGAGTCGGTAACGTGGTGAGACACAGTCTGTTCTATAGGTAGTGTGTACATTATGAGATAATGGTCTGTGATGTCATCACTTTGAGGTATGATATCTATATCAGTGACATCTATTCTATGTGATATTATTAAATCTAGTGTGTGATTACAACGATGAGTTGCTTTAATGATGTTTTGTTTAAGCCCAAGTGAGTTTAGTAAGTCCATAAATGTAAGTCCTAAAGCATCGTTTGTATCGTCAACGTGAATGTTAAAGTCTCTTACAATAAGTGCTTTATCAAAGTTAACCAATAAGTCTGAAAGAAAATCTGTAAATTCTCTAAGAAATCAGTGTAGGGCCCTGGGGGTCTGTACACACTATTACATTTACATTATTACATTTACAGCATTTAGCAGACACTCTTATCCAGAGTGACTTACATTGTCTTATTTCAGAGTACACGGTCGCTAGAGCAAGAGACATCAGGGATCTCTTCGTGTACATGTGCGATAGTGTAACCTTAAGGACAAGCACTTCAAATGAATTACAGTAAGGTAATCACTAAAGATAATGGCAACACCACCTCCACGACCAGTCTGACGAGGCTCATGCTTATAAATATATCCTGATGGTGTAGACTCATTTAAACCGATGTAGTCATTTGGTTTAATCCAAGTTTCGGTAAGGCAGAGTGCAGTAAGGCTATTTTCTGAGATGATTTCATTTACAATAAGTGCTTTGGGTGTAAGAGATCTAATGTTCAGAAGCCCAAACTTTAGGAACTGTTTTTGTTTGTTTCTATGGCATTTTTCTGGTCTAATTACAGTAAGATTATTTCGAGAACTTCTCACGTATTTACTTTTTGATCTCACTGCTCGGGGAACAGACACAGTTTCTATAGGGTAAACTATGTGTGCATTTGTGTCAATGTGTTGAGGTGAAGGATGACTATTGAAATTTAAATTTAAGGAGTAGTTTACCAGTCAGAAGGTGTGCAGCGCCCTGGAGATGTCATGGACTCAGCAGGTGCAAACAAAATGCATGCATTTACTAAACCCAACAAAACAGGCTTCAAAAGAAACTACACTGCAAAATAAGAGTTTAGAGTTTAGGAAACTTGTTAAATGTATTGAAAATGCATTGTAAAAAACTGTAATATGAGAATAATAAAAAAAATCCTACTGTTTATAGGTCCAGAAATCCAGCCATCAAAAATAAGTTATTCCTGACATTATAGAGCTGAAACCATCTTTATGTAAAATTGCTATTATTTGTCTTTCTTCAGGCAAAATGGCTTATGCAAACCACTCTGTCTTGCACTTCTTTTTTCCCTCAGAACACAGGGGGATATAGAGAGACAAACAGTCTATATGGAGTTGGTCTGTGGCAGTGTGAATAATATGTGAAAATTAACAGAGAATTCATATAAATAATAAGAGAGACAAATAGATAACAATAAATCTACAAATAAACACAATGAGTGCCAGAAATAATTAAACAGAGATTCACAAAAGGAGATCCATAAATATCTAAAATGAGAAGTACAAAGAAATAAAATGAGCTCCACAAAACTGTAATGAAATTAAATTAAAAATTACAATTATTTGCAATTACCACTGGAATATATCTCGCTCCTCAACACCATGCTACTATGTCTAGCAAATGTTTCTGAGAGACATTCAAATATATTTTTACTGTTAAGGTATTTAATATATTCCAGAAGTATGTATATATATATCAGTCCTAGATAAAGTACTAGATGCACACAAATTAGCTTTAACCAAAGAAACTCAGAGAAAACTTACATTTTTAAAAGACTTGGTAGATTATACACTCATGCAGATGGAATGTAGAAAATAACAGAAAGCTGTCATACAGGTCCTGAATGTCCTATGACATTTATAAGTAGTAGCACATGGTAAAGAACTGTGGGAACTAGGACAGCCTGACAACCTGGGGGGAAATCAAACATGTGGTGCAGTAAATATAAGTGCTTGGAGTGATCTGTCATGCAACCTCTCATACGCCTTTGTGTGCTATAATAGTAAGGAACAACACATTTTTGTTAGTAAAGAAGCCTGCCTGATTAAAACATTATAGACTGTGTGTGCTTAGTCTTAAATTGAAAAATCTGATACATATGGAATCTTAATGACAACAGTTAAAACACCAGATCTTAAATATCTGTGACATTCATTGCACTTAATGAATGATGCATTGACATTAAGAAACATCAATAAACATTAGACATTTAAGTTATATTTACTTAAGTGGTAATCATATGCTGTTTTTACATAGAAACTAAAATTGGTAATCAAATGTTTATTTACATCTCTCAAAAAATGCCATGGCTGGAAGCTCAGTCTTACTGCAAAGCACATTATACTGATCTGGCCAGTGCTAGAAATGCAACAGAAAACTCAATTATACTGTACCAAGTCTGAACCCTGGCTTGGTTTGGATTGGTTTGTACAGAGACGGCTGGAGGTGGTCAGATGGTATCACACTCTCTAACATCGGTTGGATGTCTGGAAAACCTGATAATGCTTTGGGGAATGAAAACTGTGCTTATATAAATAATGGTCAGGCTGTTGATGCACAGTGCTCAGACATAATGCCTTTCTTCTGTTACTCAAGTGAGTTAAAGTTTCATTCAGTCTCATATTTAATTATTATTTGAACATTGAAACTAATATTTAAACATTTCAATGTGTTTGTGCTTGTATGTGTCTTTACATTTCTATATCCAGTAATCCAAAGAAAAATCATTAAAGTGAAGGTTCAGTCAAGTCAGGATGTGAATGATCCTGCACTAAAGGAGGCCATGTTGGAGAAGATGAGTCTCATCCTTCTAAAGAAACCACTTATAACATACTTTTTCTCCTTTTCATTGCTGCATACAGAACCTGAATCTTAATCAACCTCTGACACTGACATACTGTATTGTAGTCAGACTGTTGGGTTCAGTTTCTGTAGCATATTTATAGCATATACACAGGAGATTATTGTCACTTTTCTGCATAATAATAATAATAATTTATTTATTCTCTTCTTTAGATAAAGCAGAAACTAATCGATCAGGGGATGCAAGAGACCATCATAGTGAAATGGAAAACACAACTAGATGGAAATGTATTTTACAAAACGAAAGAAAATAACAGTAAATGATAGAAAGAACTCAGAGCAAAGTCTGAAATTGTTTAGTTTTGCAGTGTTATAGATTTTCTTAAATTGTTGGTTCAGTGTCATGAGTTGGTTCATTGGTTTAATTGGTTTCATTGGTTCATGAGCATAGAGTGTTGGTGCACTAGGGTGTTTGGATGCTTTCACCTTGCCACTCTTGCAAGTCACTCAGGTTTGCTGACTGTAGAGTGGTTGGAGCTTTATGTCCAAGGAAGTTGTGTCACCTTGTGGCTCTCCCTTTTAGTTATGCTGTCATAGGTAGACTTGGCAGAGTCCCTGTCTGCACTTTACACATTATGTACTTTGTCTTTAAACATCCTATCATCACATGATTACAAGCATACCTCCTGTAAATTCTGCAGATCCGACTATAATACCTTCCTTGAACTGCCATCCGTTGGTCATCTTTGTGCTGTGGTCTTCAACAGTGAACATTTGAAGATTTAGGCAGGAATGAATTAGTGTAATGTCTGCAATTAAAACTCATAAATTACTCGGACCTATTAGTTCCTCAGGAACTCGTGGTTGCACAGTTCCACTTGACTATGAACTGATGTAGAAAGGACATTATTTACATTTACATTGTTTTTGTCTAGTGTCACCTAAATGAGGATGGGTTTCCTTCTAAGCCTGGTACCTCTCAAGGTTGATTTTAGGGAGATTTTCCTTGCTACTGTCACCTCGGTCTTGCTCATTATGGACAGATGTAAAGATTTAGAGATAAATAGTAATTAAATTTTAAACTTTAAAATGTTTATTCTGTTTTTATGCTTCTTCTATGAGCAATAGTGGCACAAGTGGTTAAGTCTCTGGTTGTTGATTGGATGATCGGGATTCAAGCCCCAGAACTGCCAAGATGCGGCTGTTGGGCCCTTAAGCAAGGCGCTTAATACTCTTTGCTCCAAAGTTAAGATATGTGAAGATAGAATTTCACTGTGCTGTAATATGTATCTGGCAAAAAACATAAAGACATGTAATAGTCTTTTGGGTCAGAAGGAATACATGGTAACGTCTAAGCAACTAAATGCCTCTTTTTCTTTGGCTTATGTTAATGTTCATTAACATTAGTCTGCCATCAGGTGAAACACTGAACAACCTTGGTGTGCAAAGCACTGCCACGAAGCACTGCCACTAGAAGAAAGCCACTACTTTCCAAAAAGAACATTGCTGCCCATGAAGGTTTGCTAAAGATCATATGGACAAGCCAGAGGACTATTGGAAAGATAATATGTGGAGGAATGAGACCAAAATAAAAGTTTTTCCTTTAAAATGAGAATCATTATTTTTGGAGAAAGGAAAATACTAAATTCCAGCATAAGAATCTTATACTTTCTGTGAAAAATTTGTGGTGGTAGTATCATGCTTTGGGCTTGTATTTCTGCATCTTTGCCAGGCAAGCTTGCCATCATTAATGAAACAATGAATTATGCCAGTGAACTGAGTAAATGAAAATGGTAAGACATCTGTCCATGAACTGAAGCTGAAGAAAAAATGTGGTCATATAACAAGACAATGATCACAAGCACCCAAGTCTGTCTACCAAAGAATGAGTAAAGAGGACTAAAGGTATATTCTAAATGTTTTTAGAATACTGCACTGCGACCCAGTCCACGGTATCCAGGGGATCATTCACTGCTTCAGTATGTCACAGTACATGGTTCCCCCAATGAACTGTAGCTATTCAGTGTTTGCAGCACTCATGCAGCCCCAGACCATGACACTCCCACCACCATGCTTGGTTGTAGGCAAGACACACTTGTCTTTGTACTCCTCACCTGGTTGCCACCACACAGCTTGGTTTCAGGGTCTTGGCAATCTTTTTATAGCCTATGTCATCTTTATTCATTTAATTCTTTTTTCAGATCCCCAGAGAGTTCTTTGCCATGAGGTGCCATGTTAAACTTCCAATGACCAGTATGAGAGAGTAAGAGCACGATAACACCAAATTTTTCACACCTGCTCCCCATTCACACCTGAGACCTTGTAAAAACTGTGTCACATGGATCCAAGAAATGGCTAATTGGGACCAATTTGGATATTTTTCACTTAGGGGTGTACTAATTCTTTGGCCAGTGGTTTAGATAATTAAAGGTGGGGTGCATGTTGTTTGAGAAATGCTTCAGAAAAGTCAGAGTCAGGCCTTCAGAGTCAGGCCGACAAACAAAATAAACGTGTAGCCAATGAGCAGAAAGGGGTGTGTCTTGTCAATATGCGGGTGGAGAGAGTGTTCAGTGCGTATGTCTGACATTAGCAGAAAGGGGCGTGTCTTGTCAATATGCGGCAGAGAGAGAGTGTTCAGTGTGCAAGTCTGACATTAACCGAAAATGATTGAAACACTGACATGGCGGATAAAAATGAAAAGCAAAAAAAATCTTACGAAATGGCAAGAAGCAAGACCCGTGTTAATATAGGATCAGCTTTCCATCGCCGGAGAGAACTGAATGTCTTAAACGTGAAACGGAGCTAAACCTTTCACGGTACAACAGAGTACTACAAGAACACATTTGTATTACCATAGTATTACTCATTGAGTTCATTTATTGTTAAAAATATTCCCTCATCCATCTGCCATAATAGTTCTGCCATAATAGTTGCCTTGGTTGTGTATGTATGTGTTGGGCGGAGCTATCAAAACAGGGCTGACACCCATTTGGGTTAGGGGCGTGTTTGTTTTGGTGATTTCAAATGTCAACATTGGCTTTCAAACATTTTGCACCCTACCTTTAATGGCTGTGTGTTGAGTTACTGTATTTTGAGGGGACAGCAAATTTACACTGTTATACAAGCTGTACACTTACTACTTTGTAGCAAAGTGTCAATTCTTCAGTGTTGTCACATGAGAAATCCAAAAAAAAATATTCATAATTATTTTTCATAATTAAATAATTGTGAGATACTGTACGTACATACTTACATACATACAGTATATAGATCATTTCTTGAAAGCGAAATTTCCTCTGATATTTAGAGTATGCGGTTCATGTTTGCATCATTAATGACAATGAGAAGCATTAATGGTCTACAAGCTGTTATACAAGCTGTACTCTCACTACTTTACATTGTAGCAAAGTGTCATTTATTCAGGGTTGTCACATGACAAGATATAATAAAATATTTACAAAAATGTAAGGGGTTTGTACTCACTTCTGTGAGATACTGAACATATATACTAACATACATACATGTAGATTGTTTCTCCCAGAATGAAAGCATTTATGACTCTCACCCACATTTTATTACCCGATCCACGGATTATCCGCTGCATCCACGGATATAACAGCAATCCGTCTATATATATAGGGTTCCAAGTCAATGAAAAGTGGAGGTGAGGAAGGCTCTGAGGCAGATCAAGAGTGGAAAGGCTGTTGGGCCAGATGAAATACCTATGGAGTGTGGAAGCGTCTAGAAAAGACAGCAGTGGAGTTTCTATTTAGATGGTTTTATCAGTATTGTAAAGAGTGAGAAGATGCCTGAGGAATGGTGGAGAAGTGTTATAGTGATGTGCAGAACAAGGGTGATGTGCAGAGTTGTAGCAACTACAGGGGCATAAAGTTGATGTGCTACACAATGAAGCTATGGGAAAGAAATGGAAACTAGTCAAAGAAAGGAAGTGGATATTTGTGAGCAGCAGTATGGCTTTATGCCCAGAAAGTGCACTCCCGATGCAATTTCCTCCGAGAAAGTTCATGGAGAATTACAGAGATGGTCAGAAGGAACTTTGTGGATTTAGACAAAGCATATGACAGGGTGCTGAGAGAGGAGCTATGGAGAAGTAATAGCAAGAATTCAATAAACAGAGCAAAGGATCAAACACAATGAAATCATAGCAATGGTACAAAATACTTGATGTAAGCTGGCTAACTATACTTCATTTTAGTGGTTTGTCTGATCATGGCCTACTGTATATAACCCGTCACCCGGGTGTGATCAATATTTAGGTAAGGGTGCCCTCTGGAGGGTTGAAGGTGGGAAGTGCAGGTCAAGTCAATCCAAGAAGCTTTTATTGTCATTTCAACCATATATAACTTGCAGTACAATGAAATGAGACAATGAAATGAGACAATGTTTCTCCGGGACCATGGTGCACATAAAACAAGGCAGAGCTAAGGACTTAGTAAATAGTCATAGAAACATAAAGTGCATCTGTGCAACCTGGTGCAAACAGAGAGAGACAAGACAGGACAAAAGACAATGCAAACAAAAATGCAAGACAACACACAAAAGACAATACACAAAAGAAAATAAACAAAACAGCACTGACCAGTGTAAATACTGTATGTTCAATCAATTTTGCATGTGCAGAAATACTTGAATGAACAGATTAGTACAGGGCTCTCAAGTCCCCCCCCCCCCCCCCCCCCGAATAAAAAAAAAGAAAATAAATAAAAATTATGACAAAACATTCCAAAACTTAATATTTGAATTAAACAAAACAAAATTACACAATGTAGTGCTGGTGGCTAGTAGCCTCATTTTTATGAGATTTAATTTATGATAAATTCATTATTTTATAAATGTCATAATACCGGGGGCGCCCTGGCACCATCTCAGGGCCCCCAGTTTGAGAACCACTGGCCTAGACTACTTCATTGAACAGGCTGTAAAACTGTTGGCTAAGTTACAGGCACTCATGAAAATCTGATACTGATGATCTGGGAAAAATTCTCGAACAGCAAAATATCATGTGTTTGTGTCAAAAAAGTTGTGAATTTGTTGTAACATTAAAACAGGAGAGCATGACTTACTCCGTTCTCAAAGTGATGCTCGCAGCTACAGTGGTTTTTGTGGGTGAACGAGGATGATGCTGAACAATTCCAGGATATGCTTTTTTTTTCATTGGATGTTGCGTTAAATCTTACCCATTTACAATCGTGCTATTTTCTGATCAGGCTCAGTGCATGACACTTGAGAGCCCTGTTAATATCATAGCAGCAGTTACATGAGGTATTGTAAAGTAATTGTGCAAAACAGCATTGACTGAAATGTGAGACAGTATGTGCAAAGAGCAAAAACAAAGCGCAAAACAGTGCAGTGATGGTGCTGTAGACATGGATTTAAATTGGAATAGTGTGTATTTGGTGTGGGTTCGTTGCAGTCCATACAGTTGATTGTGCATGTGTGTGTGTGTGTGTGTGTGTGTGTGTGTGTGTGTGCTCGGTACAGTTCGGTTCAGTTATTGAGGAGTCTAATGGCTTGTGGAAGGAAATTGTTACACAGTCTGGTCATGAGGGCCTTCGGTACCTTTTTCCAGAGAGTGTGTGGGGTCATCCACAATGTTGTGTAAATGTCGATGCTGCAGGGATTTGCAATTCAGGAGGGTGCAGTTCCCAAACCAGACAGTGATGCAGCTTCTCAGAATGCTCTCAATGGTCCCCTTGGTAGAAAATAGTCAGGATGGGGGGAGGGAGATGGGCTTTTCTCAGCCTTCATAGTTAGTAGAGATGCTGCTGGGTTGTCTTGGTGATGGAGCTGTTGTTGAGTGACCAGGTGAAGTTCTCCGCAAGATGAACACCAAGAAATTTGGTGTTCTTTGACGATCTCTACAGAGGTTCCAGAGATGTTCATAGGAGACGGTCGCACTGTGCTTCCTGAGCCAACAATCATTTCTTTAGTTTTTATCAACATTCAGAGAAAAAGTTGGTTGGCTCTACACCAGACAGTTAGATGTTTGCACCTCCTCTCAGTATGCTGACTCGTCGTTCTTGCTGATGAGACCCACCATGGTTGTGTCATCAGCAAACGTGATGATATGGTTCAATCTGTGCATTGTTGTACAGTCATGAGTGAGCAAGGTGAACAGCAATGGTCTAGGCTAGGTCTCTAGTCTTCAGTAGTGCACACACTTAGGAGTCATCCACGTCTTCTGGTTGGAGCGTGTTGTGGTGTGGTCTTGAAGATGGTCACATTATCAATGCACTTGGCGATGTAGCTGGTCACTGATGCCGTGTACTCCTCCAAGTTGGTGAAGTCGCCGTTGGTTGCAGCCTCCTTGAAGATGTCCCAGTCAGTTGCACTCAAAGAAGTCTTAGTTCCTGCTAGCCAGGGTTTCACCTGCTTCAGTACCAGTTTTGAGTGTCTGATGAGTGATGCTGGATTTAGCATAACAGAAATGTGGTCTGAGTAGCCGAGATGGGGGCGGGACCCTGTATGAGACGTGCCGGGAATGTTTGTGTAAACAAGATCCAGCGTGTTTCCCCTTTTTGTAAAGTCAACAGGATGGGAATTTAGGGAGCACTGACTTGAGATTTGCATGACTGAAATCTCCTTGTGATGATAAACAGTCCATCGGGGTTGAACATTCTGCAGATTGCTAATAGCCCCATAGAGTTCACATAGAGACTCTTTAGAATTAGTGCTGGGGGAATGTACACTCCAAGAATGAAAACTGTGGTGAATTCTCGTGGCAAGTAAAACGGCTGCATCTAACAGTCACAACTCCACTAGCGACAAGCAGTAACTAGAAACAAGCACAGAGTTCTTGTGTTAATGTAAACACCACACCACCACCGCAAGCTTCAAAAAAGGAGGCTACACAATAGCAATCAGAAAATACCACTATCTGGGTAAGATTCAACACAACAACCAACAATGAAAAAAAAAATCATATTCATTAGAGAAGGTATTTTCGATGGTCGGTTTGAACAAAACTTCAAAATGAAAACAGCTTGCCTCTGGATGGGACATTGTCCTCAATCATGACCCTAAAAATGGCTGGGCTTGAGCCGAACTGTTTTAAATGGGAGCCAACAATTACAAATGATAAAGGAGTCCAAAAAGGCAACAAACACTTACAATAAACAACAACAGTCATAGGGTGCTTTCACACCTATAGTTTGGTTCATTTGGTCCGGACAAAAGCAAAAAATGATAAATTGTAGCTTTTTAGCAGTTTTTGGTTCCTTTTCACACCACACTGATCGTTATGTTCTGCACCAGTTGAAACAAACCAAAATGCAGTCATATGATAACATCCACATCACTCATTGGCCACATGTCCTTGAGCGTATTTCCTAAACTGCTTCTCGATTGGTCAGAATAAATGTGCGGGAAATTTCAACGAAACTCCGGAAAGTAACAAAATGAGGAACAGGAAAATACAGCATACAGTACACCATGGAGAGAAGACTGCGCACTGCAATTATGTTTTGTGGTTGTAATCTGCTACATCGCTTGTATACAGCATTCTATGCAAAGTCTTAATTTCAAAATGAAGCCTGGATGCAGCTTGAAAAGATCATTTTAATGCACTGCAAACGGCGAAGACGCATCCACAAGACACTTTCAGGAGGCGGCGAGCATACTTTTGCGAAATGTGACATGCTTATCTTCCGCAAATATTGCCAACGACCCACTACGGCAGTGGTTTAGTCCAAAATGCGCAATACTTTTTGCAGTTAGGTCTATTCGATCTCGGACCGTGTTCTCACCACAATGGAACCGTACCAGAGTTCGTTTGAAAGCGTACCGAGACCACCTCTTCAAGGAGGTCTCGGTACGCTTGTTTGGTCGCTTTTGGTGCGCACCAGAGTTCGATTGCTGCATTCTCACCTGCCCAAATGAACCGCACCAAATGTGCAATCGAACTCCTGGTACGATTCAACCGAACTAAACAAGGCAGGGTGTGAAAGCACCCTTAATCAATCTCTCTCTCTCTCTCTCTATCTCTCTCTATCTCTCTCTCTCTCTCTCTCTCTCTCTCTCACTCAGTCACACAGTGGGGGGGGGGGGGGGGGGGCAGATGTCACGCTTGCCTGTCTTCAACACTTGAGAGCCCTGTTTATTTTATAGTGTGAATTACTTTTTTTTGGGAAACTCAGGGTACTGTAAAATACCTAAGTATGTTTGACATTTAAACTCAAAAACTGCAACTACTACTAAGATATTTCTTCATTTGTTTCTTTATATATTATATGCAGTACAGTATGTAACCACTGAATGTTGAGGATTCCTGTGACTGGGGGAGTGCTTACCCTTGAAAAGCAACACAGAGAGAATGAGAAGAAGCTTCTTCCGCAGGCCATTCGGAGTCTAAACCATGAAACACTCAGTATCTAGTACTGGACCCTCTCCCTCCATCTTCATGCACACCTTTTTTGCATTGACACTTCAACTCTGGCAGAGGTAGGAGGTAAGTCACACACGTGCAAGTCACAAGTAAGTCTCAAGTCTTAACCTTCAAGTCTCAAAGCAAGTCCGAAGTCAATTTTTTGTGAGAGTCAAGGTCAAGTCACTGCTTTATGTCAAAGAAGTTAAAAGTTAAACCTACAGTATATATGGAAAAGTTAAATCTACAGTATATATGGACTATGAGAGTTTTATTTGCAAAAACAAAAATATTATATGCATTTATTTTTAAAAGGTGTCCACATACAGGTGAGTTGTAATACAATAAAATCTAAAAATTAAAAAAAAATCAAAACTACAAAGTCTAAGATGTAAATGTAACTGAAATAAGGCCAACATAAAAGCATGAAAAGTTTCAATATGCCTCAAACATGGCAGAAGAACATGGAAAAGTATATATATAAAAAAGTACAATGGTTCTTTGCAAACAAATGGCATTTTTTGAACAGGCATTCCCTGACATGACATGACATGAACACATCCTTAAATTAGATCCTTCCTTTTTTACAACAGAATAACAACAACAATCAATCATCAATCAAAAAACGTAAATTATTGATTCACACAAACCTTGAAGTGAATTAACTATTGGGGGGGGGGAGAGAGAGAGAGAGAGAGAGAGAGAGAGAGAGAGAGAGAGAGAGAGAGAGAGAGAGAGAGTGTAATTTAATTAAAGGGATAGTTCACCACAAAATGAAAATTCTGTCTCCTTTTTCTCACCCTCATGATGTAACAAACCTGTATAAATTTCTTTGTTTTGATGAACACACATGTAGATATTTTGAGGACTGTTTGTAACCAAACCATTCATGAGCCCTATTCACTTCCATAGTGGGAAAAAAGAATACAATGGAAATGAATCAGGCTCATGAATGGTTTAGTTACAAACTTCCTCCGTGTTCATATAAACAAAGAAATTTATAGAGGTTTGTAACATCATGAGGGTGAGAAAATTATGAAAGAATTTTTTTTATTTTTGGGTGAACTATACCTTTAAATTGAATGTGTGTGTGCATGCGAGACAAGAATATGGCTGTGCTTGCAACTCTTAAGTTTTTTATTTTTGTATTTATATTTATGTTTTTTATATATCTGTGCATCCCCATAAAAAATCCATAAGCTTTTCACTCAAAGCCTAACACTGAAGACCAATTAGTGGTATTGCGAAAAAGCTGACATTTCCACATAAACAGTGACCAACCATTTAGACTACACTGCGCTTGCAAAAAAATTAATTTGATAGAACTTTGTCATTCGGTTGTGAGCGATGTGGTCGCATACTGCTGTTCTTCTCTTCTCAACTTGCACAAAATCCCGGTACCCGAATTTAATAATCTTTGGAGTAGCGCCTTCCATGTTTCGTCACGACTGTTAAGGTTTATTAGTTAGTGCGCGCTCTCACTCCGCTTGCATGCTGCGTCACGTGGTTAGATTTAACTCAAGCCCGAGTTAAGTCTCAAGTCATGAATGTCAAGTCAAAGTCAAGTCGAGTCTTTTTTTTAAATATTTGTCAACCAAGTCTCAAGTCTCAAATGTGTGACTTAAGTCCGACTCGAGTCAAGTCATATGACTCGAATCCCCCATCTCTGAACTCTGGACTGTCACTTTAACTCTGGACTTGCACAGCACAGTGCCACTTTATACACTATACAGTATACACTATTTACACACCATACTGCACATAGACACTGGACAATCTTTAAAAAACCATACACATTTATGTATATGTATATACATTGTTTTTCCACATATATTTTCATATTTTATATAGTTTTTATATAGTTTATACTTTTTTATTTATCTATCTACTTTCGGTTTTGGTTTATTTTTTTTTAAATCCTAAATTGCATTGCATTTTTTATGCTTATATACCGGCCAGATGCAAAAAAGCATTTCACTGCTTGTCGTACCCTGTATGTATGTGTATGTGACAAATAAAATTTTATTTGATTTGCCCCGCTAAACACTCCCACCCAGACTCTGATTTGATTTAATCAAGGTTTTATTCAAATTAGGTCACACAGAGTTGTTTGCATAGGTTGATTTGCTAGAAGGAAACAAATAAGCAGTTCAGTTTAACACCAAATGTAAAATGGCATCTATACTCTCCCTCTGTACCCAAATTGTTGATATTGTTTTGAATAGCTTGTCCTCTAGTTGTATCTGGTAATTCTTATTGATGTGTAGGGTATTCCTAACTGCTGTTTATTGCCTGTTTGTCATGACACTCAACATTATACTGCCGAGTATGCTCTTGGTCTTCCTGGATCTGCCTGTATGTCGTGTCTTTAAAGAAGTCCTTCTTTGTATAATTTTTTACAAGATTGCTGAAATTGTGAATGGAATCACCTTCCCACTCAATGCCTGATTATGCTAGTAATTGAACAGATGATGATAGCCATTGACTTAAAACGTTTTTCAATGACTTAAAAAATCAAAAAATGCATCTAATGTTAATATATGACCGTGGATACCAAGCCTTTTACACAAGGAAACTGCTTTTCTTATGCAAAACTATTTTGTCAGAATGTGACATGTGCCTGGTGTCACACCAACTAGCACTAACACTAACTAAAGTCTTAATTGAAGAACATTGCACAACAATAAAATAAGAAGGTTTCAGCATATTCCCGTGAGAACCCAGGAATTGCCCTGTATTAATTTTTTATCAAAACATGTCCCAAAGTACAGTATTCAAGTTGCAATTATTCAGCTAGCCAGGTTGCAAGACTAAGCAATCTAAGCAATTGCAAGACTGGAGGTGGGAGTCTGTGTGTTTAAGATAAGATAATGATTCTTTAAAGAAAACTATAATATTAAGACAAGGTGATTGAAATAAAAAGAGACATAAAAAGACTTAACATAAAATTATCCATTGATTATGAAAAACATGCAAAGCAGAACAGTAGAAATATAGTAGTAAAGGTTTTATATTATACAAAGATTAATATTATAGAAAAGTTCAAGATTAATATTAGACCTATTAAATATGTTTGTATTTAGATATTTGGTGGGGTCTACTTGGAGCACCCTCCAAGAAGCAGCAGGAAGGGAGGAACTGCGGTAGTTCTCCCTCACACATTAGGTTAAGCAGCCTGCCACTATAAGTGCTGTCCAGCTGGTCATCAGAGTCTCAAGCATGGTGTTAAAGTCATTTTCCATCATACATGATAGCTTGGCTGTCATCCTCCTTTCTTCTACCATGTACACTGGTTCCAGGGTGCATTCCAGGTGAAAGCTGATCTTCTTCATCATTTTATCCAGTCTCTTCCCGTCTTCATCATAGATGCTGCTGCCCCAGCAGACAACCCAAAAAATAGCAGATTCCACCACAGACTCAAATTTACACCCAGACTAAATGGTGAAGGAATGTTGTTGTGGTCTCAAAATAGTGTTCATCACTGATGGATTTTAGAATTGTTAAATGCAGTCCATTCTACTTACCCAGATAATTCATTATCATGCTCATTGTCACAGTGTACAGTCCACCAGGCACTAATTCAAGGGTAGAGCAAAGGTAACTATACAGGGCTCTACAAAAAGCAGCACCATATGTGATCACATGACAGAAAAGGCTTGTATTTTTGGTCTTTTTTGTATTTTTTCCCCCAGTTGTGCCCTGTCTGTCTTAGATTTACATCCAATCTGTTTTGCAAACTATCAAAATGGAGGAGGAGGAGGAGGTTTGCATTTAATCATCTTCTAAAGAAGATAAATAGTAACTCCGTTAGTCAGATACTGCAGAACATCTCTGAAAGACACTGAGAACTATAGAACCTACAACATTGAGAGTTTACCTCCTTCATATTTCAGGTATGTTTCTGTTCTTTACTAAAATACTGCATTAATAACGTAACATGTTAAAAAGCTTAACATGTGGAATAATGAATGTTTTTAGTATAATTGTATTCCTTAGAGCAGAGCTGTACAGAGATCTTGATACCAGCAGGCGATTATTAGAGTCTAGAATATAAGAATCAGATCCACATCTAACTATTAGAAAAACATGGACAGATTCCAGAACATCAGTAGTGATGAAAAAAATTTAATAAATATACAATACTATAAGTGTATACTGAATACTGTAAAAAAATGATTGTTAAAAACAAAAGCTTTACAGTGATGAGTGTGTGAGTCTCCATCATTTATCTAAATATTTTATGTGTATTTATACAGAATCTTAACATATTTATATTTGGATTATTAATTAAATGATCTTTGCTTATTGTATTTACATAAGCCTTTCAAGAACCGCAATGTTGTAGCACAGATGAAAAATAACCTAGAGCTGAGTTAATATTATTTCGAAAAATCATTAAACACCAAAAATGGCCATGTGAGCTCCATGAGAAACTCAATCATGCAAAGAAATCTAAATAATATCACAAGTATATAAAGTATTACATTATGATGACTCCACATCATTCCTAATAGGAAAAATAAGTATCTTGTCTCTGCATAGAGAACACCGTAATAAATTGGCAAACATAATATGTATTCATTATGTCTTATGATATTATGACAGTCACTACAATATAAAATTTTGCACCCCACATAAATTATACTTCATGGGTTTAAGCCAAAGTTAAAAATGTAAACACTGTCTTACTTCCATAGATGTTGCAGCCAATCCCCTTCTCAGCGGAGCAAACAACACTCTGAAGTCTTATTTTGTCCTTGACAATGGGAGTTGCAGTGATGTGATTTGATGTGATGTATTGTAATGTGATACTTGCAGTTATCTGTTTTGCTGAAGCCAATGGTTTTGATCACATTTCTTATCTCTTAGTGAGTTTCAACACATCAGTGATGGAACAGCGTCTGTTCATGCTCCTGTGTTTCACAGGTGAGCAAATAATACAGCAAAGAATACAGTCCACCTCTACCAAAAGTAATTATAATATTTATAGGAGACAAAGTACTAGTTACATATTCTGTATATCATGTATACATATGTAAAATACACAGAAATGCATTTAGCATTTAATGATTTGCACTTAAGGAAAGATGAGAGGAAATATCATACTGAAAAAAAATTAATGTTGATCTAGCATTGCTGTCATGAAGTGGACTCAGAAGAAGTAGAATCCATACGCTGATATTTATAAAGACACATCAGCATAGAATACAAAACAGGAGATAAGGGCAGAACAAGAAAAGAGGCGGAGTCCAAATAACCAGAAAAGCCATCAATTAGGCAAATCCAAAACACAGAATCCACAAGCACAAAACAGAGAAAGCAGACAGATCAAGACACAGAAAGAAAATGTGAACAAAGGAAAGGAAGTAAACTTAGGAATCTGTTCATGACTCCCTCTGGGGGAGGTGTGACTGGAGTTGTAACAATTGCATAAAACCTTAAAATCTATCATCCACAGGAGCCGTCCCTCTCGTCCTGTCTGTCCCTATTTACTTTCTGATCCAGCAGGGGAAAACATGGAGTGATGCTCAGGCTTACTGTCGAACTGAATACACTGATCTGGCTATCATCAAAACCAGTTATGAAATGAGTCAATTTCAGTATGAATTACAGGGACAAAAATTCAGTTCCAGTGCTTGGATTGGACTGTACGATGCCATTAACAGCTGGCGCTGGTCCATGGGAAATGAGCCACTGGGAAGTGCGAAACTGTGGAATTCAGGACAGCCTGACAACTGGGCGAGTAGTGAATCGTGTGTTGTGTTGTACGGTTCTGGATGGTCTGATATACCATGTAGTTCCGCATACCCCTTTGTGTGCTTCGATGGTAAGGAACAGCATTTTTTTTTGTCAGGAGAGAAGGATATCATAATAAAAACAGTGTCGAAAGTGTGGTGTTAGTGTTCTCATTAAATATAACTTTTTTAAGACATTTCCATTTGATGCAGAAAATTGTGTACTGGTGTTCATACTTTTGAAGATATCTTTTAACTTGTATACATTCTATGTGTAATTACATCTAGACGTTTTACTTTTCGAAGTAATCCTTTAAATATTTGAGTTGCATTACAGCCATGCACACCGACAGAGGGAGATGTAGACAGTAACAGCTGGAAATGATAGATTAGATGCTACGATGTTGGCCTCTTGATTGGTGGTTGTGAATTTAAATCTCATCAAGGTCGACTACGCTGTTACTGCTGGACCCAAGTCCTTAACCCCCAACAGCTCAGTTCCAATAAAAATGAGATAAAATGTATGTTGGTCTGCATAAGGGTTTTTGGTCAAATGCCTTATAAAACAGTCTAGTCCTATAAGACTTAAGGGAAATGCTACATATTTATGCAAATGAGTGAAAACTCTTCTGTGTAGATGAAGCTGCTAAACTGAATTTTTCCTGGATTTGGGGTTATAGAGGTCTTTGTGGGGAATAAAGAAAAGATCCTCTCTCTAGTTTCTGCGTAACACTTTTTTGCTAACCATTTTTTTTAAAGGTTTTTTTAATTTAAGACTCCCACACTTTAACACATTCCTCACTTTATTTGGTTTTAGGCCTTTCTGGTTTTCTTGAACCCACCATCACCTAATGCTTACTGGTGGATCAGTGTGTTAGGGCATTTGTAATAGTAATTCTGAGAACTAGGTTCAAGCTCATGTTTCTCACATGTTTTGTGTGATTGCATTAAACCGAATGTGTCCAACCTTATCTGGAAAGGGCTTCCATTAAATGAATGTGTGGCTTCTGCTTAATTAGAATGAAACCCTGTACCCAAACTGGCCTTTTTCGGAAAAGATTAGAGACCCCTGCATTAGAGGGTTGTTAAGTTGTTTATCCTGATTACAGTAACATAAGACAACCCTATTACAACTTATAATTAACAAGTGGTAATGTTTTTATTCTTTCAGGAATTAAAACTGGCAATCAGAGGTACATTTACATCTCTAATCGTCTGACATGGTCTGCAGCTCAGTCTTACTGCAGAACACATTATACTGATCTGGCCAGTGCTAGAAATGCAACAGAAAACTCAATTATAGCAGGACTGATCACTGGCTTGGTTTGGATCGGTCTGTCCAGAGACACCTGGAAGTGGATAGACAATACCAGCTTCTCTACCAGCAGCTGGATGTCTGGAAAACCTGATAATGCTCTGAAGAATGAAAACTGTGGTTATATAAATAATGGTCAGGCTGCTGATGCACAGTGCTCAGACATAATGCCTTTCTTCTGTTACTCATGTTAGTTAAAGTTTCATTGAGTCTCATATTTAAATAAATATTTGTACATTTAAACTAATAGTAAACATTTAAACTTGTTTGTGTTTGTATGTGTCTATACATTTCTATATCCAGCAAGCAAAAGACGAATCATAAGAGTGAAGGTACAGTCAAGTCAGGATGTGAATGATCCTGCACTAAAAGAGGCCATGTTGGAGCAGGTGAGTCTCATCCTCCTAAAGACTCCACTTATAACATACTTTTTCCTTCTTATTACTGCAGACAGAACCAGACACTGACACACTGTACTGTAATCACAATCTGACTGTTGGTTTCAGTTTCTGTTGCATTTTTACAGATTTCACATAGAGTCTCCACTATGTATCAGTGAGTAATAAAAATCCTGTTTTTCAGATCAAGCAGAAACTAAAGGATCATGGGATGGCAGAGAACATCACAGTGAAATGGAAAAAGCAACCAGATGGAAATGTGTTTTTCAAGGAGAAAAATAATTAAAGTTCAGGATAAAAAGGGTTCTAACCCTATTCTGTTTCTCAAATTAAAAATATCTATGTTAGTGTAAGTGATATGCTCATTATAGGTTGGTTGAAAACATACTGAGAAGTTAATCGTAGATGAAATTGTAGAATATTTAAATATATCTTACAGACCTTGGAAAGTTTATCCTGGTCATTCAATGATCAAGCATTGTACTAGCCATTGATTCACAATGTCTTCCTTTCTTCAGTTTGGTGTTTAATCATGATTAAAAATACTAAATGTAACGAATGTGCATGCACTTCCTCGCTCATGTTTTAGAAGGAACATTGGTTCCTTTTGTACAGAAGCAGAAATAAATTGTGAAACTTTCTACTCTTTCCTATGCCTAACAGTGTGCTATTTTCAAGAAAGTTCCACAACATCATTTAACTATCTACAATGTGCTTTGTGCCAAATCTAGTCAATCACCTGAGCTGTCTTTGTGTGTTTATATGTTGATGTTTTAAGATAAAATGCTAAAGAAACATGCAATGAAATTCTATCATATCGACAATATTTTCTATCTTGTATTATACTCACTTCATATTAAACTTCGAAAATATGTAATCTTGTATTATGTAGACTTTCATTTAGGTTTTCTGTTGATTTTGAATTAGAGATCATAGACTATATTATGTGAGAATAATGAATCAATGAATAATGTGCAGGGCAGAGGTGGGGACAAGTCACACATGGTCAAGTCCCAGCAAGTCTAAAGTCTTAACCCTTTAAAGTCTTGAGTCAAGTCTCAAGTCACAGTTCAGATAAATCAAGCAAGTCAAGGCAAGTCAAGGGTTCACCCTAAGCAAGTCAAGTCACAGTACTAAAATAAATAGAGGTTAATTTTTTTTCTATTTATCTTTGCACAGAAAAGACTTGCATACATATATTATGTATCTTATTAATGTATCTTATTAATGTAGCACATATATGCATATGATTTCATATATAATAAACATATAGTTTATTATATATGAAATCATATGTATATATGTGCTAATTAATATCTGAAAATAAAATTAAATTGTGTTGTTTACACAAAACATTTAAAATCGAGTCTAAGATATATAATCCAATTTGTCAAATTAAATAAGGTTTGCCAAGACATTGGCACTAAGCTGTGAACGATGAATGAATAGATTTCATCTGCTTTTTGTGGTATAAGTACAGCCCAGTTTCATCACCTTTGATTTGCACTTCTTCATCTCCATGACCTGTCTGTTCCATATTGGCATGCTCTGCCTCCTGCTGAATTTTACACAAAAATGTAAAATTACAAATAA